>NW_028318542.1:301250-602500 GCF_062004578.1 Staurois parvus | reverse complement strand
GAGCTTGATCTAACTTCGGCTTGAGAGGCAGCCAATCAGGTGCGTGGTGCGAAAGCTGAGCTCTTGAGGCTCAGTCTGCGATTGGCCAACTACAGGGCGGTTGTGTTTGGATGATCATACAGAAATTCCTGCCCATCAGCTGTAGCGTGGAGGAGGGGGCGGGGACTCCGAGGCTGTTAAGGTAAGAAAACATAGGCCATGCCTTCTCAAAGCTGATAGGCGGCAGGAAAAGGGGGTGGGGCTTGATCTTACTTCGGCTTGAGAGGCAGCCAATCAGGTGCGTGGTGTGAAAGCTGAGCTTTTGATGCTCAGTCTGCGATTGGCCAACTACAGGGCGGTTGTGTTTGGATGATCACACAGAAATTCCTCCCTGTCAGCTGCAGCGTGGAGGAGGGGGCGGGGACTCTGAGGCTGTTAAGGTGAGAAAACATAGGCCATGCCTTTTCAAAGCTGATAGGCAGCAGGAAAAGGGGGTGGAGCTTGATCTAACTTCGGCTTGAGAGGCAGCCAATCAGGTGCGTGGTGTGAAAGCTGAGCTTTTGATGTTCAGTCTGCGATTGGCCAACTACAGGGTGGTTGTGTTTGGATGATCACACAGAAATTCCTCCCCGTCAGCTGCAGCGTGGAGGAGGGGGCGGGGACTCCGAGGCTGTTAAGGTAAGAAAACATAGGCCATGCCTTCTCAAAGCTGATAGGCAGCAGGAAAAGGGGTGGAGCTTGATCTAACTTCGGCTTGAGAGGCAGCCAATCAGGTGCGTGGTGTGAAAGCTGAGCTTTTGATGCTCAGTCTGCGATTGGCCAACTACAGGGTGGTTGTGTTTGGATGATCATACAGATATTCCTCCTTGTCAGCTGCAGCGTGGAGGAGGGGGCGGGGACTCCAAGGCTGTTAAGGTAAGAAAACATAGGCCATGCCTACTCAAAGCTGATAGGCGACAGGAAAAGGGGGCGGAGCTTGATCTAACTTCGGCTTGAGAGGCAGCCAATCAGGTGCGTGGTGCGAAAGCTGAGCTTTTGAGCCTCAGTCTGCGATTGGACAACTACAGGGTGGTTGTGTTTGTGCGATCATACAGAAATTCCTCCCAATCAGCTGCAGCGTGGAGGAGGGGGCGGGGACTCCGAGGCTGTTAAGGTAAGAAAACATAGGTCATGCCTACTCAAAGCTGATAGGCGGCAGGAAAAGGGGGCGGAACTTGATCTAACTTAGGCTTGAGAGGCAGCCAATCAGGTGTGTGGTGCGAAAGTTGAGCTTTTGAGGCTCAGTCTGCGATTGGCCAACTACAGGGTGGTTGTGTTTGGGTAATCATACAGAAATTTCTGCCCGTCAGTTGCAGTGTGAAGGAGGGGGCGGGGACTCCGAGGCTGTTAAGGTAAGAAAACATAGGCCATGCCTACTCAAAGCTGATAGGTGGCAGGGAAAGGGGGCGGGGCTTGATCTAACTTAGGCTTGAGAGGCAGCCAATCAGGTGCATGGTGCGAAAGCTGTGCTTTTGAGGCTCAGTCTGTGATTGGCCAACTACAGGGCGGTTGTGTTTGGATGATCATACAGAAATTCCTTCTTGTCAGCTGCACCGTGGAGGAGGGGGCGGGGACTCCGAGGCTGTTAAGGTAAGAAAACATAGGCCATGCCTACTCAACCTCACGACACTCGGCGTTCCAGGGACGACCAGCGATCAGCAAACAGGGACGACCAGCGATCAGCAGACAGGGACGACCACGGCTCTCAGGTAGGGACACGGCAGGCTTGCAGGGTCTTGGCTGTGGGGTCTGTTTAATGTGAACTGCCTTAACCATTTGAATACCGGGCAATTTTCCCCCTTCCTGCCCAGGCCATTTTTCAAGTCTCAACGCTCTCAAACTTTCAATGACAATTGCGCGGTCATACAACACTGTACCCAAACTAAAATTTTATCATTTTCTTCACACAACTAGAGCTTTCTTTTGGTGGTATTTAATCACCGCTGAGGTTTTTATTTTTTGCTAAATTATCAAAAAAAGACCAAAAATTTCAAAAAAAAAAACACGTTTTTCTTTGTTTCTGTTATAAAAGTTTGCAAATAAATAATTGTTCTTCATAAATTTAGGCCGAGATGTATTCTGCTACATGTCTTTGGTGAAAATAACCCAAATTAGGATGTATTTTTTAGTTTGTAGGAAAGTTATAGAGTTCACAAACTATGGTATAAATCTGAATATTGATCAATCCTGAAGTTCTGACGGCCAATCTAATTTCCTGAGGTCCAAGAATGTCAGAACAGTACAGATATCCCCCAAATGACCCCTTTTTGCAGAGTAGTCAGTCCGACGTACTTCATAAGAGGCATGGCGAGTTTTTTGAAGTTGTATTTTTTTTGTCATAATTTTTCGGAAAATGAAAAAATGTAAAAAATTATTTTCACTATTTTTTTTTTTACATACTGTCACCAGTGCAGTACAGCATCTTCATATAACTGGCATGGCAGTGATCAGGGACACTGACTATATATTTTTTAATTTTTTTAAAAAAATGTTTATTATTTTTAATTTTTTATTACATTCTTTTCTTTTTTTAAGATTTTTTTTTCATATTTCACTATGTCCAAAGTAGTACAATGTTACCATAGTAACATTGTACTACTTTGGGGAAGTGATCAGTATTTGTTTTTGTTTTTTTACACAATTTGCTTATAGCAAAGAATTTACTTGCATGAAATCGATTCATTCAGGGTTTTTTTTTTTTTTTGTACTTAGCTGTGATTTGGCCACAGCTAATCACATGCCATGTGCATGTGATCGCTGTGACCATTCACAGCTAGACAGTAGTATACAATGGATGGCATGAATGAAGCCATCCTGTGTATACAACTGTCACGTGACCTGCTGTGACAGGTCACAGCAGGTCACATGGTACCGGCAACAGGGCCGATACTCAGATCTGTCATCGGCCGTGTCCGAGGTACACGGCCGGTGACAGATCGCGCCGCTGCGCGGCTCTGCAAGTGCGAAAAGTGCGCATATGTGGGAGGACGCCATTTGGCGTCCAACCGGGAAATCCAATACATTTTGCCGGCCGCCTTTTGGCTATTGGCCGAGCGTGTATTGGTTAACTGCTAGCCTACAGGGCACTTATACCCTCTTCCTGTCCAGGCCAATTTCCAGCTTTCAGCGCTGTCGCACTTTGAATGACAATTGCGCGGTAAAACAACACTGTACCCATATGAAATTTTGATCATTTTTTTGCGACAGACAGAGCTTTATTTTGGTGGTATTTAATCACCTCTGGGTTTTTTATTTTTTCTTAAACAAACCAATAACCACTGAAAATTTTGAAAAAAAAAAATTTTTTTCTTAGTTTTTGTTATAAAATTGTGTAAATAAGTGATTTTTCTCCTTCGCTGATGTGCGCTAATGAGGCTGCACTGATGGGCACTGATAGGCTGCACTGATGGATACTGATAGGTGGCACTGATGGGCACTGATGAGGAGGCAGTGGTAGGTGGCACTGATGGGATTTGACAGGCATCACTGATGGGCACTGAAAGGTAGCACTGATATATGGCACTGACTGGCACTGATAGGCGGCACTGAATGGCCTTGTTTGAGCTGAACGGCCTTGTTTGAGCTGAACGGCCTTGTTTAATCTGAAATGCTGTTGAGCATAACTGCCTTGTTTGAGCTGAACGGCCTTGTTTGAGCTGAACGGCCTTGTTTGAGCTGAACGGCCTTGTTTGAGCTGAATGGCCTTGTTTGAGCTGAACGGCCTTGTTTGAGCTGAACTGCTGTATAGCTGAACTGGGTGGTCTGGTGGGGGACTGTGACACACTGGCTCTGAGGAAGAGGTATAACCTCGAAACACGTCAGCCACCAGCTATCCAGAGGTTCACAGTCCCCCACCAGACCACCCATAGGGGTTCCTGAACCACTCCGCATCCCTTGCGACATGTTTCTCATTTTGATCTGATTTTACATTTCTCTTGTGAGTATTTTACAATTTATAAATAAATCCCATTTTTAAGGTAATGCGCCAGGCCTGTGCGCCCTCTTTTTGTTTCTTATATACAGCTTTACCCATTGTGCATAGTAGTGGTAATAATAATTAGAATGAATGGATTTCATTTGGTATGCTTCATTTATGTTAAGGACAATAAATATTAGTCTGTGTATGACAAGAGTGGGGGCATGTAAAGGAATGGAGAGGGGGTAAAATGTTCACCCTGCCTTCCTTCACATGGCAATTTCATTACAATCCCGCAAAGAGATGGCCCAATCCAGCAGAGACATCCCCAAAATCCAGCACAGAGACAGTCCCCATCCAGCAAACAGTCCCAATAAAAGCAGGGAGATAAAACCCAGCACTGCCCCTAATAAAACAACACACAGTAATCACAAAACAGTACACAGCTAACCCTTTGATCGCCCAGATGTTAACCCCTTCCTGCCCAGTGTATTAGTGCTTTTTATTAGCATTGATTACTGTTATAGTGTCACTGGAGATGTCAGTGGCAGTTGGTTCTCACCCAGTGCCAGAATGCCCACCAAAGTCGCTGATTGCCACCATTACTAGTATAAAAATGAACCACTTGTCTACTGGGCACTTATGCCCCCTTCCTGCCCAGGCCAATTTTCAGCTTGCAGCGTTGTCGCACTTTGACAATTTTGCGGTCATGCAACACTGTACCCATATGAAATTATCATTTTTTCACACAAATAGAACTTTCTTTTGGTGGTATTTAATCACAGCTGGGTGTTTTATTTTTTGTGCTATAAACAAAAATAGAGCAAAAAGATTGAAAAAAAAGTTTTTCTTTGTTCCTATTATAAAATATTGCAAACAGGTAATTATTCTCCTTCACTGATGTGCAATGAGGTGGCACTGATGGGAGGCACTGAGAGGCGGCATTGACAGGCTACACTGATAGGCGGCACTGCAGGGCACAGGTGGGTGGCACTGCTAGGTCACTGCTGGGTGTCACTGATGGGCCCTGATCATCAGTGCCGATCACTTTCCGGTTATTGGCAGTACTTTCCTCATGCTGTGACAATGTGAGGAAAGTGCAGCCGCTAATCGACAACTGTATTTACCTGGTGATCTACTGTGTCATTGGACACAGCTGATCACATGGTAAAAGGCTGCTATGATTGGCCGTTTACCTTATCACATGATCAGCTGTGTCCGTATGGGGCATGTTCTGGAATGACATCCATGGACGTCGTCCCAGAACTAGACAACCGCGCTGTAGCCGTCTTTCAGCTATACCGTGGTAAGGAAGAGGTTAATTAATACTCCAAGATATATATATCACCATTTGTAGACACTATAACTTTCATGCAAACCAATCAATATACACTTATTGGGATTTTTGTTAATCAAAGACATGTAGCAGAATATATTTTGGCCTAAATTAATTTTTTTTCCCCAAATTTTTTTATGGGATATGTTTTATAGCAAAAACCTTCTTTTTTAATTTTGGTCATTGTTCAGTTGTAAAAAAATAAACCCAGCGATGATCAAATACCACCAAAAGAAAGCGGTGTGTAAAAAAAAAAGGATATAAATTCCATTTGTATGCAGTGTTGCCCCATCAGTGCAGCCAATAGGGCCCAACAGTTGAATCAGTGCCACCTAACAGTGCCCATCAGTGAAGGAGAAAAATTACTTTTTTACAAAACATTTTAATAGAAACTAAGAAAAACGAATTTTCCCCTCAAAATTTGTGGTCTTTTTTAGTTTATCAAAAAATAAACCCCCCAGTGGTGAATAAATACCACCAAAAGAAAGCTCAGTCTAAAAAAAATGATAAAAAAGTAGTTTGGGTCCAGTGTTGCATGACCGCACAATTGTCAAAGTATGAGGGCGCTGAAAGCTGAACATTGGTAAGGGGGAGGGGGTAAAGTGCCCGGCAGGCAAGTGGTTAAAGCCAGAAAATAGGGAAGCGACACGCTGAATGATGGTTTGTGAATGGGGACACGAAACTAACAGATGTTGTCCAAGTCCGTGTGCTACAGAGGAATCCTGGGAAAGCAACATGGCTCCAATCATCAACACACCACACACATCCAATGCAATGTACACTAGGCCGGCACACCCCTCCACACACGGTGGTTGGGGAGCGGACTGTACAATCACACGGTGACCCCATCCTCCAGCGTTAGGTAACCTGCTACACGGCACAGCAAGCAGCACACACCCCGCACCATCGCCCCTCCATTGCAGGACAGCCCGATCATGTGACCAAACATCACTCCCGCCCCTTCAACGACACAGGATAATAACCAATAGCTGGCAATGTCTGCACCGCCGCTGTCCAATAGCCGAATATTAGACAAGGGGGTCTGGCTGCATACTGGAGCTCCACTTTCCACAGGAAACATATGACCTCCACTCCACTTCTTTATTTAACTTCAATGTAAAAAATGGCTGCAAACTGGAGCTCCATTCGACAGGAAACATGTGACCTCCACTGAAACTTTTTATAAATGAACTTTAATGTAACGTTTCCTGTCGAGCTCCAGCCTGCAGCCATTGGTTGTTTGTTACATTACAGTTCGTTTAAAAAAAAAAAGTGGAGGTCAGATGATATAGCGGGACTGCAGCGGGCATTCTGACACTGTGCACTATACACAGTGCAGCACACGTACAGCTCAGTACACTGTCCATGCATGTCACTATACACAGTGCAGCACACGTACAGCTCAGTACACTGTCCATGCATGTCACTATACAAAGTGCAGCTCAGTACACTGTCCATGCATGTCACTATACACAGTGCAGCACACGTACAGCTCAGTACACTGTCCATACATGTCACTATACACAGTGCAGCACACGTACAGCTCAGTACACTGTCCATGCATGTCACTATACACAGTGCAGGTCAGCACATTGTTCATGCATGTCACTATACACAGTGTAGCACACATACAGCTCAGTACTGTCCATACATGTCAGAAAGTGTCTGAGAACATGTGAATGTGTGAGGAGCAATGCCTCATGGGAAGTGCCACGCCTACTCAAAGCTGATAGGCGGCAGAAAAGGGGGCGGGGCTTGATCTAAGTTCATCTTGAGAGGCAGCCAATCAGGTGCGTGGCGCGCAAGCTGAGCTCTTGAGGCTCAGTCTGCAATTGGCCAACTACAGGGCGGTTGGGTTTGGGTGCGCTCCGTGTAAGAAAACAAATCGCGCCCACTTTCATGTCTTCCTACATCAATGCTTGCGGCCGCATAGAGAGAAGAAAGCGAATAGTCACTACAGGAAGGAGCGGGAACTTACGGAAACCGAGTCGGTCATTTTTAATAAGGTACATGAGAAAACCATGGGGGGAGCTAGTGGAGTGCTGAGGCCTCCTGGGCTCCGCCTTGCATCCCACCCACAAACCTTCTCAGCTCTGACGCTGCTCATCGATGAGGACGGCGATCATACCGAAATTCTTCCCCGTCAGCTGCAGCGTGGGGGAAGGGGCGGGGACTCCAAGGCTGTTAAGGCAAGAAAACATAGGCCACGCCTACTCAACCTCACGGCACTCGGCGTTCCAGGGACGACCAGCGATCAGCAGACAGGGACGACCAGCGATCAGCAGACAGGGACGACCACGGCTCTCAGGTAGGGACAGGCTTGCAGGGTCTTGGCTGTGGGGTCTGTTTATTGTGAACTGCCTTGTTTAACCACTAGCCTACAGGGCACTTATACCCCCTTCCTGCCCAGGCCAATTTCCAGCTTTCAGCGCTTTCGCACTTTGAATGACAATTGTGCGGTCATGCAACATTATACCCATATGAAATTTTTATAATTTTTTTGTGACAGAGCTTTATTTTGGCGGTATTTAACCATTTGCCGCCCGCCCTATGGCCGAATAGCGGCCAGCAAATGTCATCAGCGTTCCAGGTGGACGCCATATGGCGTCCTCCTGCACATGCGCAGATTGCGCTCTTGCAGAGCTGTGCAGCGGCACGATCTGTCACTGGCCGTGTAACTCGGACACGGCCGATGACAGATCTGAGTATTGGTCCCTGTTGCCGGTACCATGTGACCTGCTGTGATCAATCACAGCAGGTCACATGACAATTGTATACAATGGATGGCTTCATTCATGCCATCCATTGTATACTACTGTCTAGCTGTGAATGGTCACAGCTAATCACATGCACATGTCATGTGATTAGCTGTGGCCAAATCACAGCTAAGCACAAAAAAACAAAACAAAAAAAAAAACCCTGAATGAATCGATGTCATTCAGATAAATGCTTGCTTATAGCAAAGTAATTCTTTGCTATAAGCAAATTGTGTAAAAAAAAAAAATACTGATCACTTACCCAAAGTAGTACAATGTTACTATGGTAACATTGTACTACTTTGGTCATAGTGAAATACGAAAAAAAAAATCTTAAAAAAAAGAAAACGAATTTAATAAAAAATAAAAAAATAAATATTTTTTTTTTTTCATACTGTCATTAGTCAGTGTCCCTGATCTCCGCCATGCCAGTTATATTAAGACGCTGTACTGCACTGGTGACATTATGTAAAAAAAAAATAGTGAAAATCATTTTTTTAATTTTTTCATTTTCTGAAAAATTACGGCAAAAAAAATACAACTTAAAAAACTTGCCATTCCTCTTATGAAGTATGTCGGACTGTCTGCTTTGCAAAAAGGGGTCATTTGGGGATATCTGTACTGTTCTGACATTTGGGGGATATCTGTACTTTTCTGACATTCTTGGACCTCAAGAAATTAGATTGGCCGTCAGAACTTCAGGATTGATCAATATTCAGATCTATACCATAGTTTGTGAACTCTATAACTTTCCTACAGACTAAATAATACATCCTAATTTGGGTTATTTTCACCAAAGACATGTAGCAGAATACATCTTGGCCTAAATGTATGAAGAACAATGACATCCCCAGTGACACCAATACAGTGATCAGTGCAAAAAAAAAAACACTGACACTGTACTAATGGCACTGGGGAGGAAGGGGTAAACTTTATTATTCAGTGAAAGGGTTAACTGTGTGAGGGGAGTGTTTTACTAGGGGGCGGGGGTGTGTACTGCAGGGAACACCACTGATCGGGAGAGATAAACTCTTGTCTCCCGATCAGCCTGTCAGGAGCTGTCAGGGAACTGACAGAAAGCACAGCTACTGCAGCTGTGCTCTCTATCACTGATTGCCGCTAATCGCCGGGACATAGCTGGTAACGACTGACATCCACGGCCGTGATCGGCGGGACAGGTAGGGCCTCGTGCGCGCCCCCCTACCTGTTTTGAAAACAAACGCCTGGGCGGCATGTGGTTAGACGACCCACGCTCAACATGTTTTTGGCTCACATATTTTTCATTGCTTATTCACAATCAAAGTAAAAAACTTAAGACCGACAAACACTGTATACTGTAAACAGTACATATTAATCCTGGCCCCTTCTCTGCATTTTCTATGCTGTGCATTCAAAGCCTCTCTTTTCTTTCTATAGTCTGTTACACTGTACATTATACTTTTGACCCATTCTCTGTATACTGAATGTTGTACGTTGTACTCCTGACCATTTTTCTGTATAGTCTTTATTGTACATTAAAAAGCTATGTTTCACATTACACTTCTGACCTCTTCTCAGCATATTCTGATTCTTTGATATGAAGGGCTTATGGAGCTTCTATACTGTTCGCAAGTACGTCTCTTAGAGGCCCTCTTGGCTGATCCCTCTCCTAGGTCGATCGCTGTGTAAAGAGATCGCTTCTTAGAGTTCGAAAACGAAGAGTTGGAACTCTGCACTGCTGTCCCGTCGGTGTGCCCAGTCTCGACTGTAAAATGGGGAAGAAGGTATACCCCTTTACGGAGGATAGACAGCAGGACCTTTTTGCCCGGAGTATCAGCTTTACAGCCAATCAGCCCTTTTATCCTTGATCCATAGAAAAATAGACAGACAAATATTTAGATAGATCCAAACCAGGCATCCGCTTTTACCAGAGAAAAAACTCAGACCAAATAATGTGCCAGAGAAGTAATCTACTCTGGCCAGAGCACAACACATGTAAAAAACACACAATACTGACAAGAACATTAGATGACACATGTTCAACATGTTTTTGGCTCACATATTTTTCATTTCTTATTCACAATCAAAGTAAAAAACTTAAGACCAACAAAAACACTGTGTACTCTAAACAGTATATGTTACTCCTGGCCCCTTCTCTGCATTGCATATGCTTTGCATTAAACTCCTCTCTTTTCTTTCTATAGCCTATGTTACACTGTACATTATACTTTTGACCCATTCCCAGTATAGTGTATGTTGTACGTTGTACTCCTGACCTTTTTTCTGTATGGTTTTGATTGTATATTAAAAAGCAATGATTCACATTACACTTCTGACCTCTTCTCAGCATATTCTGATTCTTTGATATGAAGGGCTTATGGAGCTTCTATACTGTTCGCAAGTACGTCTCTTAGAGGCCCTCTTGGCTTATCCCTCTCTACCTAGGAGAGGGATGGCTGTGTAAAGAGATCACTTCTTAGAGTTCGAAAACGTAGAGTTGGAACTCTGCACTGCTGTCCCGTCGGTGTGCCCAGTCTCGACTGTAAAATGGGGAAGAAGGTATACCCCTTTACGGAGGATAGACAGCAGGACCTTTTTGCCCGCAGTATCAGCTTTACAGCCAATCAGCCCTTTTATCCTTGATCCATAGAAAAATAGACAGACAAATATTTAGATAGATCCAAACCAGGCATCCGCTTTTACCACAGAGAAAACTCAGACCAAATAATGTGCCAGAGAAGTAATCTACTCTGGCTAGAGCACAACAGTGTTTTAGCACTGTGAAACCCTTTTTGAAAGATAAATAGTGTATTATATACACTATATTGTAAAAAGTATTGGGACACCCCTCCAAATCATTGGATTCAGGTGTTCTAATTACCTCCATGGCCACAGGTGTATAAAATCAAGCACCTAGGAATGCAGACTGCTTCTACAAGCATTTGTGAAAGAATGGGTCGCTCTCGGGAACTCAGTGAATTCAAGCGTGGTACTGTGATAGGTTGCCACCTGTGCAATAAGTCCATCCGTGAAATTTCCTTGCTACTAAATATTTAATGGTCAACTGTTAGTGGTATTGTAACAAAGTGGAAGCAACTGGGAATGACAGAAACTCAGCCACGAAGTGGTAGGCCACGTAAAATGACAAAGCGGGGTCAGCTAGAGTCATTAGCTAAAGACCTCCAAACTTCATGTGGCCTTCAGATTAGCACAACAATAGTGCGTATAGAGCTTAATGGAATGTGTTTCCATGGCCGAGCAGCTGCATCCAAGCCTTAAATCACCAAGTGCAATACAAAGCGTCGGATGCAGTGGTGTAAAGCATGTTGCCACTGGACTCTAGAGCAGTAGAGACATGTTCACTGGTGTGACAAATCACGTTTCTCTATCTGGAAATCTGATGGATGTGTCTGGGTTTGGCCAGGGGAATGGTACTTGCCTGACTGCATTGTGCCAAGTGTAATGTTTGGTGGAGGGGGATTATGGTGTAGGGTTGTTTTTTAGGGGTTGGGCTTGGCCCCTTAGTTCCAGTGAAGTGAACTCTTAAGGCGTCAGCATACCAAGACATTTTGGACAATTTCATGCTCCCATCTTTGTGGAAACAGTACAATATGATTTTTTTGCATGTCAGCATAATCTATTTTTTGTGGTTATGTCCTTATGACATTTCTATTATCTTTTTTTTTTAGGTTACTCCTCTTACAGCTTTAAAATTTGCTGAGTTGTCTGTAAAAGCAGGTGTACCCAAAGGAGTCATCAATATCCTGCCAGGGTCAGGTAATATTTTAAAACTTACATTCATAACACAAAAAAAATTAAAATTAGATATTAGATACTATGCTATAAAAGGTGCTTTCCTACTCAACAAATCCTACTCCAAAGAACCATGACTATCACAATCAATCTTTACAAACAGAAATTACACTCCTCCTATTTGTTCACATGGTACATGCTGTACGTATTATGATGTATTGCTTCTTCACTGATCACAAGACTTTTTTTTAAAGATTCCTATGTTTAACACATTTAGTTGGGAGCCTAAATTAGATCTAAACCCTCAATATATCACATTTAGTCAAATAAAATATTTTGTGTCATAATGATATGCCATAAGTTTTTTTTTTTTTAATACTGTTTTCACATTTTTTTATCTCATGCTCATGGCAGGATTCCTGAAAGCTGCATATTTAAAAAAACTGAAAACAGCTCATGAAATTAAATGTATATGTTAAAATTTGTGTTACATTTGTTTTTTTGATGATGTGATAATGCTGTTAACAATGAAAAAAGTCACAACATCTGACCAGTACAATACAAAATTGAAAGCATATGTTGTCAGTATAGTTTAAGAACTAGGTGTCAGTGCCTGGTCAAATGATGAACATTAAGAAATGAAAAGATGGATGGCGGTCAGTCTAACAACTAGCAGATGATGGAAAGAGGAGAGGCTTTAGCTGTTAAAGCATAAAATATATTTTAATTTAATTGGAGGGTAGGATGTCAATTGAAGGGTCACTGGTTAACAGTCTGGTTTGAAAAAAATGGGTATATTGAAAACAGTGTAATATCATTTGTTGGGTATCTGTAGTTTGAAATAGATTTTAGTAATTGGGTCTAAATCTCATTTATGTTAATATCTACATTGCCAGTTCTTAGAGATGACTTCACGTTCATCCATAAAGTGCATGTTTGACATTGGTAAAAAAGGCCTACAGTGTATAGATGTTAGAAGGCAGAAGGTAGCGGCTAATTCTTAACACCAGTGTCCTGTCATAACTGAAATATCAATTTTCAGTAGACAGAGAAAATATTGTTACTGAGGGGTAGAGTGATATACAGTAGAAACAGCAGCTGATCATGTTCCAATAGAAATAGAGGACCTAGTCATGGAAACGAGATTGAAGATGGGATGTATAGACAAAGCTGACTATGGACTGGAATGGGGGGAGGGGGTCACCTATAAAGTGCAGTTTCCCTTGACATGTAAAGTCCATGTGCTGCCAGTCATCACACATTTCTAACAAGTGTTAGACAAAAGGGTAGAGCTTAGTAGGAAGAGGCAGGGTTTAGCATATGCAGCCTCGGGGGCAGAATGTAGATGATGGGAAGGGGAGATTGCACTGCCATAGAAATAGTGTTTGGAAAGGTGTTGCAGCACATGGGTTTGGAAAATGTTTAGTATTTAAATGATACTGATCATTCAGATCTAGAAGGACAGAAATCTTAAATTCACGGAGTCCCTTTTAATTTAAATATGATTACATTTAAACATTGTGTGCCAAAATGTTTAAACACTCTTTTTCAGGTTCTATTATTTGAAGACTACAGTATTGGTTTACCTACTCCAGCTATTGCGAAAACATATGGGAATAGCACCATGGAATACATAATTAAGCAGCTTAGCTAAGGACACACATTTGCACACATCTTTATTTAATATTCACAATACTTTTTGGTCAAAAGGCCTCCCTTTGACATATAGATTAACTTATTTTTCTATTTAAAGGTGGTTTGGTAGGACAGCGGTTGTCTGAGCACCCGGATATTCGCAAACTTGGCTTTACTGGGTCCACACCAATTGGCAAACAGATTATGAAAAGGTATTTTTTGTGAATTTTCTTTTTTTCATACAAGTTTGTAACAGTCAATCGTTATTATTTATTATTAGCTTGTAAACAGGCTCCTATGCCTAACCTCAGATTTATGAGCATAGTGTGATAAATCAAACAAGTAAAAAATAATATTATAATAACAGGAATTTACTTAGTTTGGTTTAAAGATATATATATATATATGATAAAATACATAAATAGAGCATCATTGTAGTCCAGGGGAGCCTGTAATTTAATTTAAAATTCCTGGAAGCAGCAGTCCTCTTTTCCCAGGCACTTTGAGTAAACTCAACTACGGTAATCTTTGTCTTCCTCCCATATGCTGTATATACCTTTCCTATTCTGGGGCCTCCTTGTCTCCTGCTGGAAACTAGGTATAACTAGTTTCACCAAATAATGGTATCAGGAGACAAGGAATGTAAGCATATAGTAAGGTCAGAGGTCATAGGTAACAAGAGTAATCAAACCATACTGTATAAATATAAACTACTACTAGGTTTAACTATTAAAACCCTATATTACACAACTTATATGTTATATATTAGTGTATTCATGTACAGTTACTCTTGTGTCTATACAGTTGTGCTGTCAGCAATCTAAAAAAGGTTTCACTGGAACTTGGTGGGAAATCTCCTCTAATCATCTTTAACGACTGTGATCTTGACAAGGCTGTAAGAATGGTGAGAAGATTTACTAATGAAACAGTATGTTCTTGTTCCAGATATTAGACTGAGAAATTTGCAATCTGTAAAGAGAAGAAACTAAATATGAAATAAAAATATGTTTGGTTATTTGTTACAGTGAACCTAGATCAACCACTTTTGCCGCTGCCACTAAAATAGACCAGCACCTTGTGGAGTCTGATCAGCTACATCTGCACTGCTACTTTCAACTTGCATTTACGGCAAAGTGCAGGTTCTGTGTGAGGCAAAAGTAGTGATTGGTGAAGTCAAGTAGCTAATTAGTGTTTCCACTGCAGACAGAGATAACCCTCAGTTGAGAGATGGAAATGGCAGCGAGCAAACAGTCAATCAGACTCTGGAAGAGCACTAAATATCTCAAAGGAAGTAGGACCACCATGCTTTTATGGCAGCAGCAATGAGTACTAGTAGAGAGTCCTTTTTTGAGAGTATGTATTGGAAACCTGTAAATATAAAATATGAAAACTCCATCCTGACTTTGATTTAAAGGTACATTAACCTGATTCTTGTTTAGTACCTAGTGAATCACTGGGCTAAAACAAGCATGCAGGAAAAGAGCTTTTCTCTCTCTTTCATTAATTGTTATTGAAATTATCACGAAAGAGACATAAACATGGATTTTGAAATCTTTAACAAGTCAGAACTGTGATCAGTAATACAGAAAGGTAGTGGCTGCTCAAAATTGGTAATTTCTTTCAACGTTTTCTAGAAAGAAATTAACATTTTATTCTTTCAGAGCAGAGCGGAAAAGTTAAGAGGGTAATGGTGGAAAAAGTAAATAATTTAGAGCTGTAGGGGAAAGAGGTTTGATTCTACTTTGGGTAATGTATCTGGAAGGATCAGTATTATACTACATTGGAAGCAATAACTAATTTATGATCATTTATGATGATGTAAGGAGGGACTCTACCAGACTCTGAAGTAAGGGCTACTCTGCAGATTCTGATGTAAGGGGACACTCTGCCATACTCTGATGTAAGGTAGTGGACACTGATGTGAACATGGCACTCATCTCAACTGCTACACTCCATATGTTGTTTTGTTTATTGCGTACACCTGACCCATGTGCTCTGTACATTTTGCATTGATATACAGTAAATAGACCTGATCAAGATGTTCATTGTCTCAACAGTTGCTAGTTTTAATGAAATTCTTCTTTATAGTAGGCTCAGTAAGGCAGTCTAAACATTAGTCATTTTTTATTTGTACAACAGCAGGTTGAAAAACAAAATCTAGATTCCCACATCCACGGCATTCGACGTGGATGGAGGAATCACTCCTATTGAGGTATTGTGTTCTGACAGCAGAGAGACTTCTCTGCTGCCAAAATATGCTGATAGGTGCTGCCGCCTTTAACTCATGTGGACATTTTCCTAAAGGCTGGTTGTACAGAAGTCGATCGGTACACTGCCCTACAAACTGCTGATCCCTCTCTGCTCTACTAACCCCTATCCTCTGACTTGCTGACCCCCAGTACCTCCAGTGCACTCTGCTATTGATTCCTGTTTTTGTACATTGCCGCCGACATGTTTTACTGCACCCCCACATCATACTGGCTAGATCCAGCCCAGATTTCCTTTAAAATGAAAACATGTCAAATACGGTAAAGGATAGCAGGACCTTGACTATATGTATCATATAATGGCAGACTTTTGGCACTTAACTTGTATTTCTCTGAGAAATATACAGTTCATACAGTATATAGCAGGCATCACTAAGTGGCGGACCACGGTCTGCAAACGAACCGAATGACAATCCTATACGGACCTCCGCTCCGACACTTAGCAGCCTGGATGTACTCTGCAGCTGATATCCCCCCCCCACCCACGCCGCAGCTGAGCTACCGCTTCCGCCACAACATTCATTATAGAAGGCAGAAGGCACAGCATGTCCAGCCAGCGGGCGGGAGCTATCCAACTTTTCAAGTTAACAAGCCGGTGGTTGGTTGCTAGGCATTCCTAGCAAGCACTCACCTGCCTGTTAACATGAAAAGCATGTCCCACATGTCCCACCCTCTGTCCAGGCATGCCGTGCCTTCTACCTGCTGTGTAAGGTAGGATCGAAAAGGAAGGTTGTGAATGGCAGGGGGGAAATATAAGGGCGGGGGCATTCATATAAAGGGGACTTGGCTGCAAGGAAGGAAGGTGGGAGCTGTGAAGGGGTAACAGTATACAAAAAAGGAGAGTTTTAAAGGGGACTGGGTGTGCAAGAGCAGGCTGAGATGCAAGTAAGGGGGGTCTGCAAAGGGTACTGGGTGCAAGTAAGGGGGGCTGTGAAGTGGACTGGAGTACAAGGAAGGGGGGCTGTGAGGTGGACTGGAGTACAAGGAAGGGGGGTTGTAAAGGCGGCAGGGGTGCAAGGAAGGGAGGAAATGTAAAGGAGACTGAGATGTAAGTAAGGAGCGGCTGTAAAGGGGCTGGGGTACAAAAAAGGGGGGCTGAGAAGAGGACTTTGGTGCAAGGAAGGGGGGTTGTGAGGACCCGGGTGCAAGGAAGAAGGGGCTGTGAAGGGGGCTGAGATGTAAGTAAGGGGGCCTGTAAAGGGGAATGGGGTGCAAGAAAGGGGGGCTGTGAAAGGGACTTGGGTGTATGTGGGGGGGGGGCTATGAAGGGGACTGAGATGCAAGTAACATTGTAAAGAGGACTGGGGTACAAGGAAGGGGTGCTGTGAAGTGGACTGGGGTGCAAGGAAGGGGGGTTGTAAACGGGACTGGGGTGCAAGGAAGGGAGGAACTGTCAAGGGGACTGGGGTGCAAAAAAGGGGGGCTGTGAAGAGGACTTCGGTGCAAGGAAGGGAGGCTGTTAAGAGGACTGGGTTGCAAGAATTGGGGGCTGTGAAGGAGACTGAGATGTAAGTAAGGGGGAAGGGGGGGCTGTAAAGGGGACTAGGCTGCAAAGAAGGGTGGCTGTGAAGGGGACTGGGATACAAGGAAAGGGGGGCTGTGAAGGGGACTGAGATGCAAGTAAGGGGGCTGTAAAGGGGACTGGGGTTCAAGGAAGGGGGGCTGTGATGGGGACTGGGATTTAGGTAAGGGGGCGGTGATGTAAAAGGGTGACAGAGGACGCTCATGTGAAGGGGAGGGGGACTGTGATGTGAGGTGGTGGCTGAGGACACTGATGTAAAGGTGGGGGGGGGGGGGTTGTGATGTGAAGGGGAGACAAAGGATAATTAAATAAAGGAGGCAGTGTGATGTAATATGGGGGGATTTGAATGCAAAGAAGGGCTTTGATGTAAAGACGTGGTTCAGCTATCTTAAAGGTGGTACTGTGGTATAAAGTGGGGCTGTTATGCGAAGAGGGCTGTGATGTAAAGGGGAATCTGTAATGTAAGAGGGTGGGGCAGTGATATGAAGAACCCGAATCATAGCACAAACATAAGACTCGGACCTCTGCTGGATGAAAGTTTTAATAATCAGATCTCCATGAATTTTAATTCAATATCCCTGGTATATAGTATAATAATGAGGCTTTTAACTCCCAACCCTAACATCTGTTGATTCTGCAAGTTTGGCCCTTTCTGCAGCACTTTCTTTGGAGAGCTGGAAAGCTACAAAAGTCTTTCCTAATTTGTAGCAGAGTTGTCACCCTC
Source organism: Staurois parvus (assembly GCF_062004578.1). Taxonomy (NCBI): domain Eukaryota; kingdom Metazoa; phylum Chordata; class Amphibia; order Anura; family Ranidae; genus Staurois; species Staurois parvus. The sequence goes on along the minus strand of NW_028318542.1, from coordinate 584,594 downwards.
CCCTTGCAGCACCTTCACAGAAGCCTGCTGCATGATATAAACACGTTGGTGTTCACAAAAGCCACAGTCCGGCAACGGGCTCTAGCATGGAGGAGTGACCTGTGCACCCACAAGTGCTTGCCTAGCTGCCATGTAGAAATACACATTAAATGAGGAACAAAAAGGTATCTATGTGCTAAATGTTTAATAAGCACATAAATAACAGTATTGGTCTGTCTATTCACTTTCAAGTATTTTGATGCATTACATACACTGTATATTTATTCTTTATGTTGGAACTAAAGTTGTAATGCTCAAGAAATACAAATAACAGAAAAATATCCATCTATATCAATTGCATAGACAATGTTTAGCCTTTATTATTTAGTACTTTACTCTTGTGTTTGTAGGGTATGGGAGCTGTGTTTTTCAACAAGGGTGAAAACTGCATTGCAGCAGGCAGACTGTTTGTTGAAGAATCTATACATGATGAATTTGTAAAACGCGTGGTAAGTCAGTTGCATGTCATAAGGTCTTACAGTATGTAAAGTTTAGTAAACTGCATTCTCATATACAACGTACAGTATAATTTATTTACAGTATAATTTATTCAGGAAACATTTATATACTTGAACCACCCAAATAATGAATTGCATAAAATGTTTATTTAAACCTACCTGGTCTCATTTGCAAAAATAACCAAAACACTATACGGGGCATTGGTGAGTAGAGTTTTGTGATCAATAGCGGCTTGTGAAACTGCATCATTCACTGATACGTTTTGTTATATAAAATCTGATGGGTTGTAGTGCTGTGCATGCCATCATTTCCAGTTGCACTATTGTACTTGAAAGAATGTCTTAGCTCTAATCTTTATTTCTAACCTAGAAGAGTTTATCTAACAAGTTTATCTTATATGTAAATTATCTTATGTTTATCTTATATGTAAATTATCGAGGGCACTTAAGAAGTAAAAGGGAATGTATGGAACATATTACCAAGCCTATGCTAATTGTGTAGGTAGAAGAAATTAAAAAGATGAAGATCGGTGACCCTCTGGACAGATCTACAGATCATGGTCCACAAAACCACAAGGCCCATCTGGACAAACTGCTGGAGTACTGTGAAACTGGAATGAAGGAAGGAGCCACCCTGATTTATGGAGCCAGACAGGTGCCTCGTCCAGGTACTTACAGAGAAAAGCCGTGAAAGAAATTCTAGATGATGCTGAAAACAATCATTAAGGTGTATCTCTAGCAGGGGCGGACTGACCATCTGGAAACTCGGGCTCTGCCCGAGGGCCCGGGGTCAATAGGGGGCCCCATGAGATGCCTCTGATACCTTTTTCATAGGCTTTTTTGAGTTTGGGCAAGGACACAGGGGCCCCATGATCCCCTATTGTCCAGGGGCCCCATGAGTTTTCAGTCTGCCCCTGATCTCTAGCTAAAATCTTTGTATTTTATTAAGGAATACAGCAATGTGGTCAATTCTTAGACTTTCCTGTTATACTGTCACCTTCAAGAAGTTGGGACACTAGCAAATGAATGTTAAGTCAGCCCTTTTATAACAATCATGCCTCATTTTTTGCTAGTGTCTTTGAGGTTAGACACCTTTGCTACAGCTCAAGATGCTCCGTACACCGTAGATATTTTTGGTGACTTAAAAAATGCTACTTGAGATAGTTTCTACACAACAGCAATGGTTTTGGAGGCCTTAGTGGGACTCCACTGGACTGGAAGATTGCAGAGCTAATCTGAAATTTTGACTTTTGGGCACTGGGCTCTGCATTGTGAAAAACAACCAAACACTTGTTTATGTTCAAATATTTAGTGCTTAATGTAAATGCTCACATAAAACAAAGCCTCCCAAAGTCTCTGTTGTTATAGCCAAGTGGAAAGAGTGATCCTGCAGCTCCTAGTTCCAGATCTGGGACCGATCCAGTCCAGGTACATTAAAGAGAACAAAATTGCAATAGATCAGTAAAAGAGTATCACATTTATTGGTAAAAATAGCACTATCTATCTAGTCGTATCCAACCCTTGGCGATTGCATGGACTGTCACTCGTGACTTTTTTCATGAATTCTCTTAGCAATTATTTTACAGGGTAGGTTGCCAGGTCTTTCCCCAATCCCTACCATGCAGGAGATCCTGCATGGCCAGGGATGAAACTAGGGACAATTGAGACAGAAGCCAATTAACCTACCAGCTTGTCTTTGGAGCGTGGGAGGAAACCGGAGTACCTGGAGGAAACCCACGCGAGCACAGAGAGAACATGTAAACTCCATGCAGGAGGCGCCATGGTTGGGAATTGAACCCATGACCCATTTACTGCACAGCAGACATGCTAACCACTAAGCCACTGTGCCGCCCTAAAAATAGCACACTTACATCAAATTTGCCTGCATCCAGCTCTTAGTGCAGAAGTAAACCTTAATGTAAGCATGCTATTTTTTTTACCAATAAATTAGATATTCTTTTACTGATCTCTACCACCTTGCAACTTTCTCTTTTGGGCTCTGCATTATGGCATTTTTACAGACCACTGTGCATTGGTTAAGTAGCAGCGTGTTCTCCAAGCCCAGAGCTGTGGCAACACCTCTGATATGAGTCAGTCTTTATGGATTCACAAAGTAAATAAAGCTGGTCGGACTGAAACACTGAGGGCTAGCTCACAGTTGGTACACTATTTTAAAAATTCTCATACTGCCATCTTACAGTGGTAATTGTTAAGGGTGAGGGAACTGAGTGTTGACATCACCTGCTAGGTGGAGTTGTGCGTGTGACACCATTCAACTAGTCTAAAGGAAGTCACTTCCCGGCTGCTGCTGCTCATGGATCAACCACTCTCCAGTATCATTCCACTGCCCATCTACTGTGACTTTGTCACCAGTGACCCATTTCAGCATCAGATGCTTAGATTTACTACTAAGCAAGGCCATTCCTCACTTTGGGCCTAGTTGTTTTCCACTTTACTGTGCAATAAGCAAAAGACAAACAGAAGGCAGTCTCAGTGCAGCAATCTCAGCCTATACTTCTCCATTGTTCCTAGGAGCGACTTGGTATCTCCAGAAGGTTACACCTGTAACCTAGATCCTATACATATATAGGGCCATCCTCATCAAAATCCTAAATTGCTTGGCAGCGTAAGACTGAGACCAGCCATATGTCCACAAGATCTTTAGTATTCATGTGAATAATTAATGTAGCAAACTGCTCACAGAGGCTCTAATCGTGCTCTGGCACCATCCAGGACAGAATCTAATTTCAACCTTATTGAACTTCTGCCTCTGGGTGTGCCTGAGGTCCGTACTACCATCTATGATTCACATTCAGAATCCTTACAGTCTTTTACTGAGGAGACTGTATTTCTGCAAAACCACATGACTCAGATTGACAAAGAGTTCTTAATAATATGATTTTTGCAGTATGTTTAGTCTTGCAGTTGGAGGATCAGCCTACTGTTCCATGCATAGGGTCTTTTGATAAGGTGAAGGAGTTTTTCCTTTGAAATGTGTCTATTGATAAGTGGTATTTGTCATCCACCTTAACAAACATACCACCAAACAAGTTAATGATCTTACCTTCAGGGATTTCATCGACAGACAGTTGGATTCCCTACTTAGGTCTTAGTTTGAGTTCTCTGGAATACCTCTCCCTGTTGGCTTTGTCTCAGATTTGTGAATGCATGTCTTAGTGGATCAGATCTCTCACTCACTCCATCTCACTTACATTCCCTCTTGTCCTGAAGCTTTTTGAACAAATATCTGGAGCTCTGATGGTTTCTTTCAAGCATTCAAGCTTGTATCTTGCATGGGTGTATGGTCATTCAGATGCATAGCGTTCATTGACTTTGCATCTGACCTGCTGAGGATACACTTAAGGAGCATTTAAGGGTAGGTGTCTGTTTAGTTCTGCCCTTGACATTGTCATTACTGATAATTCACATCCATGCATGTCTCCCTAAGAGATACCATGACATCCTGCTAATTTTGATTTCCCTCTCCCTGAAGTGAAGGGTTAAAGGGCTTCTATTCTAGCCTGTGATGTAATTTGGTTGGTCTTTTTTCTATACATATATTGTCTATCCAAATTTCTTTCCCTGATATCAAGGGCTAGGTATTCTAGTCTTAGGCCTTTAATCAAATATATATTCTTTGTTGTGGACCACCTGCAATGTTGGTCCATGTTTTCATTCCCTCCTCAGCTAGTTTGTTATTCCACCTATTTTCTTTATAGCGGATGGTTGGTTGTCTTCCCCATCCCCTATTTGAGGTCCATCATTCTTCAGGTAACAGTTTCCTCTTACTGGCTGTTTCCTGTCCTGGACTGTAGCACTGGATTGATCTTTAATGCCCTCCCCTTGGGGTCATGGCAGTTTTTCATATTTTATAGAACCTGCTTTGTTTAGCCTTCATTCAAGTGTTTAACCCTCTCAGGTGCCCCTTGTATTATGATTTCTGGGTCTGTGAGAAGTCTGTGACTACTGCCCACCCATAGTTGGACTGCTTTTGGACATTCCAAATTAATTCACTACATTCCTGTGTTCCTTAAAAGACAATAAAGAAAAAAAATTTACTTACCGTAAAATGTTTTTCTTGCAGCCACTAGAGGACACAGGTCTCATTCCTGTTTTTTGCTGGCCTAATGCACTGCTTGCTCACAGGCATGAAGATTGAAGCTGGGTTTATACAGGGGTCAGCCTAACATTTTTGTTTTCCATTGTCATAACTTCCTTAAGGTGGTAGTATAATCCAAATGTCTACTAATTTAATATATTCCCGTGTCCCTCAATGGATTTCAAGTGAAAAAAAAGGAATTTTGATTTGCCTGTAAATTTCATATCTTGGATTACAGTACAGGACACAAGCTGAGTATTCATAGACCCTGGGTTTTAGAAGGTTTGTACCTTCAGGTGATAGGAAGTTAGAGGACAAACCCCATGGGCCCTTTCCCTTTAACCCTACTCCTCTTCACGAGTCCTCAGTTTTGTAGAAAGCAGTGCAGATTAACCACTTGCCGACCGCGCATAGCCGAAAGACGGCTTCACCGCGGCCGGCCAGTTCTGAGTGGACGTCATATGACGTCCTCCCAGAACGCGCTCTCCTGCGCGCCCCAGGGGGCGCGCACCCGGCGATCTCCGTGATCGCTGTGTCCTACGGACACAGCTGATCACGAGATGTGGTGAAAGGCCGATCCCACCGGCCTTTTACCACGTGATCAGCGGTGTCCAATGACACGCTGATCACAGGAAAATGCAAGTGCCGGTTCTCGGCTGCACTTTCCTCATGCTGTCAGATCGTGAGGAAAGTACTGCCGAGAACCGGCAGTTGTCAGAGCGGGGATCGGCACCGATCATCAGGGCACTGATGATCAGTGCCCTGATGATCGGTGCCCAGCAGTGACCCCCGCAAGTTCCGATCAGCGGTGCGCCCACTAGCCCCGCCCACCCATTCCCAGCAGTGCCCCCACCTGTGCCCAGCAGTGCCCCCACCTGTACCACTCTGCAGTGCCACCTACCTGTGCCCAGCAGTGCCACCTACATGTGCCCAGCAGTGCCACCCACCTGTGCCCACCCACCTGTGCCCACCAGTGCCACCCACCTGTGCCCACCCACCAGTGCTGTCCACCAGTGCCACCCACCAGTGCTGCCAGTCAGTGCCACCAGTCAGTGCCCAGGGGTTGTGCCAGTCAGTGCCGCCAGTCAGTGCCCAGAAGTGATGCCAGTCAGTGCCGTCTATCAGTACCCATCATCAGTGTCACCTATCAGTGCCGCCTATCAGTGCTGCATATCAGTGCCGCCTATCCGTGACCCCTAATTAGTGCTGTCTATCAGTGCCGCCTATCCGTGCCACCTCATTAGTACTGCCTATCAGTGCCCTTTAGTGCTGCCTATCAGTGCCCATCAGTGCTGCCTATCAGTGCCCATCAGTGCCGCCTCATCAACGCAAATCAGTGAAGGAGAAAAAATACCTGTTTGAAAAATTTTATAAAAGAAACAAATAAACTTTTTTTTTTTTTTCAAATTTTTTGCACTTTTTTTAATTTATAGCGCAAAAAGTAAAGCACCCAGTGGCGATTAAATACCACCAAAAGAAAGCTCTATTTGTGAGAAAAAAATGATCAAAATTTCATATGGGTACAATGTTGCATGACTGCGCAATTGTCAATCAAAGTGCGGCAGCGCTGAAAGCTGAAAATTGGCCTGGTAAGGAAGGGGGTATAAGTGCCTGGTAGGCAAGTGGTTAACCAAGGTATAGAGGGAAGGGTGTCCTGTGTCCTGTACTGTACTCCAATATATGGAATTTACAGGTAAATCAAAATTCCTCTTAACTTATTTGTGCAGTACAGGACACAGATTGAATATTCATATCCCTTGGCATCCTCAAGCAATAAATGAGAAAGGTGGGCAACAACTAGGCAACAAGGGTCAATAAACCCAATTTCAGAGTTCTACTACAAGAAAGTTGCGCCTGAAAAACAGCATCTGCAGAAGACTGGATATCCACCTGGTAGAGCTTTGAAAAGGTATAAAAAGAGCAGAAGGTGGTGGTCTTACAAAGCTGGGCAAAGAAACTCCAACTGACCTGGTGGATTGGGTGTGTAAAAGTGCAGGAGGAGCTTTGTCTTTGAGAGTGTACAAGCTCTAGCAATCGTGTCTTATTCATCAAGTGATGGTGAGCTTGGAAGCAGGATGTCACTTCAAGGTCTTGAGGAAAGGACAATAGGGAATCTGTCTTCCTGATTGAAGCTGTTGCTTTTAGGTAGACTCTTGTGGCTCTGACTACATCTAGGCAGTTGAGAGCAATTTTCTTTGGGTCCCTTGGAGCAAGGTGTAAATATGGTAGGACTATGCTTTAAATAAGGTGGAAGATTGATGCTGCCTTAGGCAGAAAAGATGGTCTTGGGCCTAAGACATGTCATTGTGAAGAATGAGGAATCCCCCTTTACAAGAGAGAGCTGCCAAATCCAAGACACGTCTGACACATGTGATAGTGACCAGAAAAGCCACCTTGCAGGAAAGGTAATCTAAGGGAATATCCTTGGGCAGAGAGAATCAAGTTCATTTCCAAGGAAGGACACAGAATGCTACAAATGGGATCTTGATCCAAAGTTTTATTAAGGAAAAGGCCAAAGGTTTTTGTAAAAGAATGGACAAGCCCAAAACATGTTCTTTCAGAGTTTTTAAGGACAAGTTCCGGTCAAAACCTGATTGTAGGAAGGCCAGAATGAAAGGCACACAGACATCTCTGGGACTGAGGTGCTTTTGTTCACACCAGGAAAAGAAGGATTTCCAGGTACTTTCTGGAAGTGGCTCTTCTTGCTTTTAGCAAGGTATGACAGACTCAGAGACTCCTTTATCTCTTAAGACCTGGGCTTTAACAGCCATACTATTGAAGCAGGATAAATGCATAAGGCCCTGAGACAAATCTGGCCTGTTGGAAAGAGGCCAGGTGTCATGTCCTAGGAGTATGTCTGTTTACCAGGTTCTTCTTGTCCAGTTTGGTGCAATGAGAATCACCATCTTCTCTTGCTCTGTCTTGTGGATCAGATGAGGTAGAATTCACTTAGGGGGGAAAAGGCCTAGATTAGCCTGAACTGAGACCAGGGGATTATCAAGGCATCCAATGCCAGCACTAGGGTGCCTTGGTCCTGCTGTTTTTATTGATAGATTAGGTTCTGTGGGGTTTTACCTACTCTATTTGTGTGTGCATGTCTAAGTTTTATTGAAATTTAAATTGTAATTTACGGATTGGGGTAGATTCAGAGATATATACTTTTAAGAATGTATGTATGTGTCCGGGGAGTTGTTTTTATTTTATTTGTATGAGTAGTGCCGTTGATCGGCATAGGCTGTTCAATGGCGCTAGTTCACCAAGTCCATTGCTGTGAGTTCTGCATAGCAGTTCCTGTGTTCCCGTTAATTGTTTCTGCGCATCCATGGTAACCATCAGGAAGGGTGTGTATATGTAGTGTGGTGTGCCTTAGGATTGCATGACTCTGAGGAAATCAAATCAGGAGGCAACACATTAGGTGGGAGTCTCCGGGACATCATCATGCTGTTCAGAGTTCTTGGAGACTGCTGATCCCAGGCTGCAGGGGAATCGGGTCAGGCAGATGTTCCGGAGACCAGTGACTTTGTTTTTACTTGTGTCAACCTTGATGTTTTACATGTGAATGTTCTGATCATTTATATTTTAATAAATTAACACAATAGAGAGCACTATGGAAATGTCCCAAATTAAATTGGGGAAAGGCACAGCCTCAAATGAGGCTACCATGAGGCCTAGAATTCTCATAGAAACTCTCATTGTGGAATGTCTCTTTGACCTTAATTCTCAAGCATGAGCTCTGAAAAAGAGAGGATTTTCTTCTCTGGAAGGAAAACATTTACAGACTAATGTATTCTCGGGGCAGAAAAGGCTGGAGAGAAGATTTTTGGAAATTGATCATCCAAAGAAAAGCCTGGAGCATCTGAATTGTACTGTGGACATTTGCAGACAGCTGGAAGGGACATGAGTCCTTCAGGAGAGGGTCATCCATTTAACCTGTTGCCCTGAGTTCTGAGAAGGGCAAGAAGAGGTACTAGGACCTTTATGAATACTCTAGGAGCAGACTGGATAACCGTGTGTACTCTCCAGTGCTTCAGGAAATTAATTGCCAAAGGGAGGCCAAGGAGACCAGGACAGAAGTGGCCTAAAGATAATGCTTCAGGGGTGCAGCCCTCCTCAGACGGGGGAAATCAACCACTGGAAAAAGAGAAGACAGGCTGCGCAAACACCTAGTGCATTATCCAAGATTTATTCAAAGGTGAAAAAGACAAAAACATACTCACAGACATAGCATGTATAAAAATCTTTTGCATAATGGAGATGGCCGCAGCAACGGGCAAGGTGTTCCAACTGTCAGTGTAGTCAGGAGGCTGACACGTTTCGGGGACGAGTCCCTTTACTGGTAGCTCTGAGGAAAGAGCTACCCCCGAAACGCTTCAGCCTCCTGACTACACCGACAGTTGGAACACCATGCCTGTTGTTGCAGCCATCTCCATTATGCAAAATATTTTTATACATGCTATGTGTCAAGGTCCTACCTTTCCTCAGGGCTTGTGCTGCTCCATGTGCTGGCATCCATCTTAGGTGTCTGCAAATCATTGTGGGATCCTTTATGCTTTCAGCCCTCTGCGGCTCCTCCCCCAGGAGGTGGCAGGCTTATCACATATAAGTCTGCTGGTTGTAGCTGTCCATTGCATTCGTGTCCTGTCTGTTGCACAGCAGCAAGCTCCTGTTTAGTTTCTCGTTGCTCTCCTGGATACCGACTCGGCTTTGGGAAGACTCCTTCCTGGCTTCTGACCCCAGCTCTGGCAACCATCCTTCCTGGCTTCTGACTCCGGCTCTGGCGACCATCCTTCCTGGCTTCTGACCCCGGCTCTGGCAACCATCCTTCCTGGCTTCTGACCCCGGCTCTGGCAACCATCCTTCCTGGCTACTGTTCTACCTAGTCATCCGCTGTTGCTGTTGGACTTGCATAGACTTTGTCTTGTTTTTGTATAATAAACCTACCTTTAATTGCACCTCCTTGTGTGTCTAGCTCCTCGTCCCTGACACTATGTCTGTGAGTATGTTTTTGTCTTTTACACCTTTGAATAAATTGTGGATAATGCATTAGGTGTTTGCGCCACCTGTCTGCTCATTTTACTCTGGGAGCAGAGGATAGGCCAAATACCCCTGTTGGGTCTCCCTCGGACAAGAGATGGTTCAGGGCATTCTTCAAGTTTGAATAACCTTGGGCAGTTTTTGACTGATTTAAGAGGGGGTGAGTCCAAGGATACAGGATTGTGTTGATTGTTCATTGCCCTTGTCCAGTTAGCTGCAGTTTGATAGACAGGGACAGCTGGTTGTAGAGCTGGACCTACAGTACAAGTGTAAAGACAGACTTTAGGAGTGTCTCAAACGTCCTAACTGCAGAATCATTGAATAAAGGTAGAGTGAGATGTTTGTTTCAGACTGAGATTGCAGAGTCAGCTACTGGAACAGACTGCTTTTTAATTAGCTTTCTCCACTACATAGAGGTCAGTAATTATTTTCAGAGGGGTAAAAATCTTTTTTAGAGTAACCTAATCATAGATTGCCCATTCTATGTGTTAATGAACTGGGAATGTCTTTATAGATTTTGAAGGTCTCTTTGTACCAAAAGGGGTGTGATGAGATGTAGGAGAATCAAGTGTGACAGTGCTGAGGCTTTTGCACACAGAAGTGAACATATCAACCTTAACAAGTATGTTGTATGATGCTGCAGTTTCAGGTGTATAGAGTCTGGGGTTGACAAACCCTCTGCAGCCTCCTCTAACCCTGCATCCAGGTCCCCTATGTCCACCTCTTTTAGGCAAGTCTTCTGGATTCGATAGACAGAGGAGTTGGAAAAAGGGCTAGGCATTTTGGAGCCTTGGACAGAAATGGCAATATTAAAGCTTTTAGTTCATGGAAGTAGAGTTGGATGCAGAGACTGATGTTAAAATTGGGTCCAGTACAAGAAATGTCGTCGTTAAGTGTTGTTCGGGCCTTTGGCAGAGCGAATGTTCACCAGAGCTTTTGCCATGGCTCCTTTTCAGTTGGTTTCCATCATAGCCATAGGTGAGGTAGTCCCTGTAGGTTACTCACGCAGTAGAATGCAGAATATAGGGTAACCATGTCTGGAAGGAGTATGCAGCAACCCAGGTGTAGACTGTCCTGTAGCAACAAGCGTCCTACTAGATGTAGCAAAGTCCTCATGGTGAAAGGGTGGGAGGAAGCATCTGGGCACTTTGTAAAGGCTCTAGGCAAAAGTGTTGGTAAAGTGTGCAACTAGTGGTGTGATGTAACATCTGGTCATTCACCTAAGAATGATCTCTGAGTTGTTTAAATATTAGTGGCAAGTTTGAAATGTTTGCACTGTAAAGTGAATACATTCCAAGTTTATTCTGTCTTACCTGTCCATGACGCTGGACCCTATATTGTGCTTCATCCATCACACCCCTGAAGGGGTCTTCAGGATATGGGTTCCATAGGGATGAAGCACAGACCTGGACCTGAGTTCCCGTGTAGGATCCAGTGTCTAAAGCAACACTACAGGCCGTCCACATATTGTGTGGTACGGGTACAGCCCCCAAAGTTTTACCATCCTGGATCCATTGTCCCCAGAGCATGAGATAAAGAGAACTCTTCCAATGGGAACACCTATTCCAGGGACAACTGTCTAAGAGGGGAACTCCCCTACTTTAGGGAGACTTCCTCTAATTTCCTGTTGCGTCCCTGGGACAGAAAATGAAGGGAATTTCCCCAGTGATACACAAACAGAAAAGAATAAACTGGTCGGGGTTTTATTTTTATCCTAGTTTATCAAAAACTGAAAAGCTTTGGCTTTACATACAGTACACTTTAATGCACCAATATATACTGTATAATAAACTAGCATTGATATGAATGTTGCTATGAATATAATCATCGACATACAGTAAATGTTAAAAAAAAAGATACCCTTTAATATTTTTTAGGTTTTTTTATGGAGCCAACCGTATTTACAAATGTAGAAGACCACATGTATGTTGCCCAGGAAGAATCCTTTGGGCCAGTAATGGTTATTTCCAAGTTCAAGGATGGGTAATGTTTTATATTTAAATTTTGATGTTTATGAAAACATACGCTGATTGTTTCTTGTTTGTTTGTCGTTTTTCTGTGACAGAACAAAAATGTAAGCATACCTATAAAAATTATACAGTAAATGAAGTAATGTTTTATTGGTTTTGCTGGAATGGATACAAAGCAATAAAAGGGGCTGAACTGTTTGTGCACATCTGTAGTCCTACTGACTTGAGATCATGTGACCAAATGACTCCAAGAAAGTTAACAATTTAACACTTCTATGACTATCCTAGCAAGACTGCTAAGAAAATTCTATATTAACATTTGAGAACAGGGTAACCCTCATTTTCCTCCTGGGCAAAACCCTCAACAATTTACATGGTGGATCAACAAGGGTCTCTATAGGATAGCACATTTTCTAGACCATAAAGGGATCAGCTTTTATAAGCTTAGAGCAATTTAAAAATTGAAAATGATTCCTGATTGCTTGATATAGCTGGGCATTGGAGAAACCCACTTGCCCTTGTCCCAATTTCCCACAGAGAAAAGGAACAATGTCCAAGTACTCTACACAAATAGCAAAAGACAATTAGCGTTGTCAATATTAGTGCAAAATACCATAAGCTATCTGTAACATATGAAATCTAATATATATAAATAATTAACAAATAAACATGCTAAAAATCTGTGAATTGCTAGCTGCTGCCCAGCACCGTTAGGCATTTTCACTCCACTCCTCCTAAACATGATACAAACAATGATGCAGCGCCAAATACCGTATATACTCGAGTATAAGCCGACCCGAATATAAGCCGAGGTACCTAATTTTACCACAAAAAACTGGGAAAAACTATTGACTCGAGTATAAGCCGAGGGGGTAGGAATAGTGCCCCATCATTGGTGTCAGTGGGGGGAGGAATAGTGCCCCATCATTGGTGTCAGTGTGGGAGGAATAGTGCCCCATCATTGGTGTCAGTGGGGGGAGGAATAGTGCCCCATCATTGGTGTCAGTGGGGAGAATAGTGCCCCATCATTGGTGTCAGTGGGAGGAATAGTGCCCCATCATTGGTGTCAGTGGGGGGAGGAATAGTGCCCCATCATTGGTGTCAGTGGGGAGAATAGTGCCCCATCATTGGTGTCAGTGGGAGGAATAGTGTCCCATCATTGGTGTCAGTGGGGGGAGGAATAGTGCCCCATCATTGGTGTCAGTGGGGGGAGGAATAGTGCCCCATCGTTGGTATCAGTGGGGGGAGGAATAGTGCCCCATCGTTGGTGTCAGTGGGGGGAGGACGAGTGCCCCATCATTGGTGACCCCTGCTCCAGCCTGGGCTCGTTCGCTCCCTCCCTCTCCCATGGTACACACTTACCTGTCAGATGTCTTCCTTCTCCGGCCGCTCTCCTCGATCGATCTCCACGATGCCGCTCGGCTCCTCCTCTCCAAGCTCCACCTCCTCGCCGGTGATTGGCCGCCGGAACTGTAGCTCAGGAGAGGCACACAGGCGCCCAATCACCGGCGAGAGGAGGAGCCGAGCGGCACCGAAAAGATTGAGCGAGTGAGGAGGAGGAGAGCGGCCGGAGAAGGAAGACATCTGACAGGTAAGTGTGTACTATGGGAGAGGGAGGGAGCGAACGAACGAGCCGAGGCTAGAGCAGGGGTCACCAACGATGGTGCACTATTCCTCCCCCCACTGACACCAACGATGGGGCACTATTCCTCCCCCCACTGACACAAACGATGGAGCAGTAATCCCCCCCCCACTAACACCAACGATGGGGCACTATTCCTCCCCCCACTGACACAAACGATGGGGCAGTAATCCCCCCCCCCACTAACACCAACGATGGGGCACTATTCCTCCCACACTGACTGGATTGATCCCGGGGGTGTGTCCAGATGACAGGGACGGCATGTCATCTGCAACGTTGACTCGACGTTGACTCGAGTATAAGCCGAGGGGGCCGTTTTTCAGCACAAAAAATGTGCTGAAAAACTCGGCTTATACTCGAGTATATACGGTAATGAAACAAAGAAAGTCCATCAATATATATGTGGCCAGCCACCAGTGAATTCCAAATATCTAAGTCTCCAATTTTACAGGACACCCACATGTCACATGCACAACACCCAGTGAACAATAAGCACTCACCTCCTGTATTGGACCTTTATCGATATTTGCCCCCTCTGGGGCTATACTTCAGTTGGCTCCTGGCTCCCGGTATGGTCCAAGTACACATTCTCCAGTGTTTTTAAATATACACTATATTGCTAAAAGCTCCAATCACCTCCATGGCCACAGGCGTATAAAATCAAGCACCTAGGCCTGCAGATTGCTTCTACAAACATTTGTGAAAGAATAGGTTGCTCTCAGGAGTTCAGTGAATTCAAGCGCGGTACTATGATACAACCTGGTTGCGACCTGTGTAATAAGTCCATCCATGAAATTTCCTTGCTACTAAACATTCCACGGTCAAGTGTTAGTGGTATTATAACAAAGTGGAAGCAACTGGGAACAACAGCAACTTGGCAATGAAGTGGTAGGCCACGTAAAATGACAGAGCAGGGTCAGCGCATGCTGAAATGCACAGAAGTCGCCAACTGTCTGCAGAGTTAATAGCTAAAGACCTCAAAACTTTGTGTGGCCCAGGGCTGTATTTACCACAAGGCAAACACGGCGTTTGCCTAGGGCGCCACTTTTCAGGGGGGCAGCACCACCCCCTGGAAGGAAGTACACTTGCAGCATGAGGACCGGGTGGGAGTTGAGAGAGGCTGCAGAGTGCTTGGTTGTGTATGCAGAGCCCGACTCTCATTCTCAGGGTTGTCTGGAGCTGTGAAGGTGAGTGACTTTCTGTCCAGGGGGATGGGATGCAGTGGTTTAAAGCATGCCATCACTGGACTGTAGAACAGTGGAGATGTGTTCGCTGGAGTGACGAATCACGCTACTCTGTCTAACAATCCAATGGACGTGTCCGGGTTTGGTGGTTGCCAGAAGAATGGTACTTACCTGACTGTATTGTGCCAAGTATAAAGTTTGGTGGAGGGGGGATTATGGTGTGGGGTTGTTTCTCGAGGGGTTGGTCTAGGCCTCTTAGTTCCAGTGAAAGGGACTCCTAATGCGTCAGCATACCAAGACATTTTGGACAATTTCATGCTCCCAAATTTGTGGGAACAGTTTGTGGATGGCTCCTTCCTGTTCCATCATGACTGCACACCAGTGTACAAAGCAAGATCCATAAAGACATGGATGAGCAAGTTTGGGGTGGAGGAACTTGAGTGTCCTGACCTCAACCCGATAGAACACCTTTGAGATGAATTAGAGCGGAGACTCCAAGGCAGGCCTTCTCGTCCGACAGTGCCTGACCTCACAAATGCTCTCCTGGAAGAATGGGCAAACATTCACATAGACACACTCCTAAACCTTGTGGACAGTCTTTCCAGAAGAGTTGAAGCTGTTATAGCTGCAAAGGGTGGGCCAACTCAATATCGAGCCATCCGGACTAAGACTGGGATGCCATTAACGTTCATGTGCTTATAAAGGCAGGCGTCCCAATACTTTTGGCAACATAGTGTAGCTTGCAGTACAAAGCACTTTAAACACTAATTCTGAATATTATTGTCATAGTAGAATTTATTGCTGTCATTTCCATTTCTTTTGTTTTTGCTCATGCAGTGATATTGAAGGTGTTCTGGCACGAGCCAATAGCACAGAATATGGGCTAGCATCTGGAGTCTTCACAAAAGATATCAGTAAAGCAATGTATGTGACTGAGAAGCTGGAAGCCGGAACCATGTTTATCAACACCTACAACAAAACAGACGTTGCTGCACCATTTGGAGGATTCAAACAATCAGGCTTTGGCAAGGACTTGGGTAATAATTTGGTTTATTATGAACATCTGTGTATGTTAAATTATATAGAAGGGGAAAAACATCCATAGACTTTGCTCAGACTAAGAATATATTTGACAGTTAATTGACCAATTAGATTAACAGTAATCTTCAGATAATTTGCCTGTACATTCATTCACTCTGATTCTGTGTTCTTAGATGCTAAATGGGGTTGAGGAAATAGTAGTCACATGATGACTATTTCTACGTGTTATATGAATATCATTTGCTATTTTCCTCAACGCCCATAGTCATAGAATGCAGTACAGTTGCCAAATGATCCGTTTGAATAGGTTTATCCATATAAATATAAAGTAAACATGTCACTTTAATATCAATTTAAATGTAACAGTTGCATGCAGGTACTGTTAAAGTACTTCTTCCTGACCCTAGGTGCTCAATATACACAAAGCAACCTCTAGTTCTGATGTCACAGTTCTACCTTGTCCCTACCCCTTACACTCTTTTTTTTAACTAAACAAACTGTTGATTTTACTGTCAGAGCAGAAATGGTTGATCACTATGTAGCTTGTAGGCCACAGTGGAAGATGACCTGTCTCAGCTAAGGGCTTATAAGTGACACTCTGACTCTGGTTTACTAAAGCAGTAGAGCATGTTCACTTTCAAAGTGAATTTTGATTGATCTGTGTGCCAATGTGAGCTACATGCAATGGATATTGTGTAAATCCAGCCTTAAGCATGGACCATCTAGTTGTTTATATCTAGTGTACAATGAAAGGCTGACCGGTGAAGTTTCATTGGTAAAGCGATGCTTCACTCTAAAAAATAAAATTTTAATAACATGACACTCACCTGTCCAGGGATCCAGCTCTGCACTCACCCGCTTCTTCGCTGGTCTTTGGGTCTCTGTCACTGGCATGTTTACTGTGGGCAGGCAGCTGTGATTTCTTGCAGCTGCACAGCCACCTGCCCACTGCGCATGCGTGAGCCACGCTGCTCCTTCTGCATGGTCCCAGTCTTCTGGGACCTGTGATGTGGGGGGGGGGGGGGGGGAATGCTGGTGTATTGCCACAGAGAACCCACCAGAAGTAGGCATGGATACTTGTCAATAACCAGGTACCCGCCGCCCCCCTCAAAAAAGTGAAGGGGGGGGGGCATAAAGTGGAATGTGCCCTTTAGGGTAATGTTCCGTTTTAACTATAGACCAACTAGCTGCCTATACCCAGTGTACAACGAAAGGCTGCCCACTGAAGTTTCATGGATTAACGTGAAATTAAACCCAGGTTTGAAAGAAAAATATTCTAATAAAATATGCATTCTTAACTTAAAATATGTACATTCTATTGTTCTCAGCTGCCTCCAAAACTCTAAATTCCATTTTTTTTGTTAGCTGCTATGATCTGACTTCCTGTTAGAGGGTGGCAAGGTTATTTCCCTATGGTCCCACTGTATGTAGCAATGAAGACACCTTTTTCTTTCTCACTTGCAAGGTGGACCAGAGACTATGGCATGTGTAGCGTGCATAGAGCAGTGCACATGCCCATAATTAATGCATGCTACTAGTTTCAAACAAATGGAAGCAAGGAGGGTAAATGAGAGATTCAGGAGCTCACAAAGGGTGTTACAAGTAGGTATAAAAACACAAGAATAGATCACAGGGCTATTAGGCAGTAGATATGTATGTATTATTTTTGGAGAGTAGGATATTATTTAATGGCAGTTTCAAGATGACACATGTCCAATAATTTCAACCACATCAAGATGCGTTCTCAGAACCCTGCACCCACAGTTGATGCACATAATCCAGTAATATACCTTGAATTTAAACTGAATATAAGGCAAATAAGGTGTTCACTATGAATACACTATGAACATTGCTTACGTGTAGCTTCTAAAGTCTTGTTTTGTCACACAGGTGAAGAGGCTCTCCATGAATACCTCAGAACTAAAGCAATTACTGTGGAATACTAGACTTGTCAACTGAATCCAAATACCCACAGGATTTATTTTTGTAATCAGATAATTTTCACATCTCTAAAGAAAATAGAGCACCATTTAATATGGATGTATTAAGGATACCACCAAACTATTTCCTATTTCATATAGCATCAATCTGTAATGATTCTTGTCTTATGAGGTGTTATGATGCAGCAGGATATATTATCTGCATTATAAGCAGGCCTTTTTTATTAGAAAAATAAATAAATATCACTTGTGTAAACATTTTTGTATTGATGAATTTGGTAAATGTTGTAAGCCACTTCCATGCATGGACTTTTCCGGTTGCTACCTGTTACAGCAAAATTGCCTTATAAAAGATTCCTGTCAACGACCTCACAACACTGAGAGGCAATGTATCCCTTTATGTGACTAAAATCCTAATAAAATCAAATGTCCGTACATAAAGTCCTCATTGCAGAGCTAAAGAAATAAAATCTAAGTCAC
Organism: Staurois parvus; assembly: GCF_062004578.1. Lineage (NCBI taxonomy): Eukaryota > Metazoa > Chordata > Amphibia > Anura > Ranidae > Staurois > Staurois parvus. The sequence goes on along the minus strand of NW_028318542.1, from coordinate 566,707 downwards.
ATCCTTATCAAGTTTCATCCAGATAAGATCCCTCATATCCGAGTGTATGAAGTAATAATAAATAGAATCACCACTTGTGGAGTACCATCACCATCTACCTCTCACCTGATGGAAAAGCTTACTGAATTTCGGTCTAATAATGCCTTTAACCCTATTATCCCTGGGTTATGGTGATATCCTTCATCTTATAGTACTGAGAGCCTCCGGTGCAGTTGAATCATGGGGATATGTATGGGAAAAAATGCTAAAAAGTGTGTACCTGTATACACAATTTATTAAAAAATGTTAAAAATAAATACACTCACAAATAGGGTGCACTGTCCTGGTGCACTACAGATACCAACAGTGGTCAGAACAGATATTCCATATACCTGCGGTACCTGGTGGGAATTCTGTGAGTGGAATGAGCCACGCAGGCGTAACTCGTAAGGGTGTGGAGAGTAACATTTTAAAACTTAACAGTACTCACAAGGTAGATCGCTACAGGAGAAAATCAGAGGATGAGAGCAAGGGAGGGAGAACGCTGATTCCGCTCACAGAATTCCCACCATGTGCAGCGGGTATATGGAATATCTGTTGGTATCTGTAGTGCACCAGGATAGTGCACCCTATTTGTGAGTGTATTTATTTTTAAAATGTTTTAATAAATTGTGTATATGGGTACACACTATGTCAGCATTTTTTTCTATACATATCCCCATGATTCATCTGCATCGGAGGCTCTGAGTACTATAAGATGAAGGATATCACCATAACCCAGGGATAATAGGGTTAAAGGCGTTATTAGACCAAAATTCAGTAAGTCTTTCCATCAGGTGAGAGGCAGATGGTGATAGTACTCCACAAGTGGTGATTCTATGTATTATTACTGGATCAAAATTGATAAGTATTTCTTTAGCTCTGCAATGAGGACTTTATGTACGGACATTTGATTTTATTAGGATTTCAGTCACACAAAGGGATACATTGCCTCTCAGTGTTGTGAGGTCTTTGACAGGAATCTTTTGTATTGCAACATTGTAGCACTGTCCTGACAAGTATATTGTTTATTGTATATGTGGTGTGGACATATGAGGACATAGCAGCAACATTTTCAGTTTTGTGTCCATTCCTTTGTATCTGATTAGTGTTATATATAATGATTGCACACAGGTTTTTTTTTACTTTTAAAGTTGCCCTTACTGCCTATGATTATGAGGAATGTCCTGGTGTTCTTTTCCCTTTTTGTTGTGAAATTAATTGACATCATAAGTTTCTGAAATAGTTGTACTACAAAAAAAACACGTACATTCATTTTTCCAGCACCACCTTTACTTAAGTACATGTGTAAAACTGTAAGTGCATTTACTTATTTCACTAAACATTAACCACTTTAACTCTTATACTTGTACTCCCTACCAAAGTCTACTTTTAATAAATAAATAAATAAATAAATAGGTGTATACTTTCCTGCTCTGTGCAATGGAATTTCCCAAAACAGCCTAAAGCTCCTCTTGTGGAGTTCCGCCCCAGCACTCCTGGCTCCTCCTCTACTCCAAGTGCCCTATAGAAAGATACTTGCTATAGGAGCATTCATGCGGGCTCAATCCCGAGCCACGCTGCCTGCGTCCATTGACACACACAGCATGGTTCGACCTTGCCCCACCACAGGATTTGACTGCAAGCAGTGGAAGGCTATGCCTCCTGCTGCTCTCAGTCTGTCCTGTGAGAGCAGGGAGAGAAAACAGAGCTTCTGCAGATGGGCACAGCACGGGATCGAGTGTGGATTTAGGAAAGTATGGGAGGGGAGGGGGTAATACTGATGCCTAAACATTTTTTACCTTAATGTAGGGAATGAATTAAGGCAAAAAAGACTTTAGAACCACTTTAAGATAACAAAAGTAATTACATGTATTTTTTTTTGGGGGGGGGGGGGCAAACAAAGCTTTTATTTGAATAATTGTGATATTGTCTTACAATTTATTATTCTCTTTTCAATCCTTGGACTAAAAGATGTAACAAAACTAAAGAAAAAAAAACCTTTTTTGTTTATTATAACTAGTCTTACTGTAGATAGTAAGTCTAGATTGATTATTTTTCCTTTTTAAAATGACACTAAAAATAAGAGCATGGTACAAAGCATTGCAAAGTGTACAAAAGAAATAAAGGTTTTTTTTTTTTTTAATTTTTGTATATTTTTTTTTAACGCAACACTAAAACATTAAAGCACAGTTTAAAAAGGTTGAAATATTAATTTAAAATAATTAGCTGAAAAATACTAGCTAAGGGAATTAAGAAGAGGAACTTAAGTCCACCTAGGGAGTGGCTCTGCCTCTCCCCTGGTGCCATCTTTATGACCATGCGCAGCTATGCCAATGGCATTGCCTGGCCTTTGGGTCCTGGCAGAGCTTGTCAGCACATCTGCACACAAGCAGATGAATTTCCTTGCATACGCAAAGACAGGGAAGGTTTCAGACCTCCTTGGTAGCACTGTTTGTGCATGTGGAAACCCCGAGAGCGTGTGCTGATGGCCGGGGAAACTAACTCACGCAGAGATGTGCTGCAGCGCTCTCGCGGGACCCAAGCCTGGTGGCACATCTGGGCAGGGATATATGCTTACCTAGGCGAGAATTGTGGAAGTGCTACTTTGCAGCACAAATAAAGCACTTAAAAAAAAAAAAGAAAAAAATGTTATAAGAGAGGGATAAGGAAAGGCATCACAACATGCTCCTTTAGGATGGAGGTCTGCAATAATTAGGGATGTTTAACTTAGGGTAAAATAAGAATACATTTTATTTAACTTTTTTTTTAAACTTGTAAGGTTGCTTTAACTGTCATCATTTGCAGATCAAAGGGAACCCCTTTGATCTGCATACCAATGAAACAGAGTAAATATGATGTAACAATAATATTATGTCATGTCATATTTCTCAATGAAGCATATGGACACTGTTTAGAAACTTTTTCACCACAGCAGCTGTAGGTGATCTCATTTTGACAGCTAGGATTTGCTGGGCAAAATTTTTTTTTTCTTGGACAAATTGGGGATTGTCAGACTGTAACAAACATTGTGGCTGCATCATATTATTTATAGCATGTCTATTGGAGCATACTTTGTGGCAGAACAAGAGGGAACACTGCACTAGGTGTCTAGATTGAGCTTTGTGAATTATATCAGGCCAAGTACCTTGTTTTCCAGGAGGGATTTGGTCAGGGAACTTACAGCCTTCATCCTTTAATACTCATGGTTTGGCCAACCTGAGCCCTAAGCCTTCCAGAACTAGGGATGAGTGAAAATTGCCATTTTCACTTTACTAAAAGGTGGCAATGATTGGGACATTTTCACTGAAATACATTGGAGTTAATGAAGAAAAAATTTGGTGCTTTTGTTTTTATCATACACAGGCCTTTAAATGGTTCCTGAGGATTATGGGTGCTCTTTTAAACAATCCTGGAACTTACTTATTGACTCAAATGTATTTGGGGGAAATGACACAATTTTTTCTCAAATTTTAGTGAGGTCAACACGGTAATTTTTTTCTCATCTCTGTTCTGTAGTACCCATGGCTCTGGATAGTCAAATCATGAGCACAACAGGATTAGTTTGTAATCACTCCCATCCTGGAGAATTTTGGTATCACTTTTAGTCTAGCCCATCACTAGAATACCTGGGGTGTCCCCACTAGAAGCAAGGGCTGCTGCCAGTATACAGTAAATCCAAGGGCATGCATTCAGGCATGCAAGCCATTCCACCTCAGCAAGGTGGTAATACCATCGGGAACTGAAACAAATGAGTAAGATACAACTGCTGACTGAGGTTATGCTTTGAAAGAGTGACAACTGCATTCTGCCCCATAACGGGCACTTGCAGAACAGACATGTAACACTGCAAACTTGTTCATCTTCAATAAAAAAATATTGGGCAGTAGTTAGGCCACCCCACCTACTGGCTTCCACTGATTAATTTCTCCCCCTATGGGGGGTTTTAATTGTTACGTAAGAGGCACTTGTATGTGATTACTATGGAAATGCTATAGGAATGAATACTTAAATGTCCACTCACGTTAAGCCTACATAGAGGATATAGCCTCAAAATGCTTCCAATAAATTACTATAGAATAGGTGTAGTTTTCTAATGCATGGTAAAATCAATTGCTTAATTGCTTTGAAACACACATATAGTCTATAGATTCATCTTCTACATGGATATAGACTTGCCTCTAATGTTCTAGCTTTTTTATTACATACGATAAGATCTGGAAGAATTGTACATTCTGATCTATACAGCCTTGTACTAATAAGGATCCTGGTGAAAACTGATGCTGCTGGAGACTGTGTACCTGAGTGTGTTTAGCTGAAAGGAAGATAAAGGCAATGACAGAACTGTTCCAAACTAAATGATGAACATGAAAAAATATATTTCATGTTAAAACAATGCTAAATTTATAATTGTAAAACTTTTCCACTTGAGCTCCAGGTTTTACCCCCTTCATGACCAGACTATTTTTTGCTACGCTACTTTAACTGGTAATTGCTTGGTCATGCAAAGCTGTACCTAAATTAAATTTATTTAATTTTTTCACACAAAATAGAGCTTTCGTTTGGTGGTATTTGATCACCACTGTTTTTTTTTCTAATTATTATTATATAACCAAAAAATGACTGAACATTTTGAAAAAAACACCCAATTTTTTTTACTTTCTGCTATAAAACATATTCACTTAAAAATTTTAACAAATCTAATTTTTTAATAAATTTAGGCTAAAATGTATTCTGCTACATGTCTTTGTTAAAATAAAATCTCAATATGTGTACATTGATTGGTTTGTGAGAAAGTTATAGCGCAGGGGTGGGCAAACTTTTTGACTCGAGGGCCGCAATGGGTTCATATATTGGACCCGGGGGCCGGACCAACAGTAGATGAATTATGTGTATGTGTCATCCATAGTAAGTATAGTAATATTCCCCCATAGTAAGCATAGTAATTCATCCCCCATATAGTAATTCATCCCCCATATAGTAATTCATCCCCCATATAGTAATTCATCCCCCATAGTAATTCATCTCCCATATAGTAATTCATCCCCCATAGTAATTCATCCCCCATATAGTAATTCATCCCCCATATATTAATTCATCCCCCATAGTAATTCATCCCCCCAATAGTAATTCATCCCCCCTATAGTAATTCATCCCCCCTATAGTAATTCATCCCCCATAGTAATTCATCCCCCATATAGTAATCCTTCCCCCATATAGTAATTCATCCCCCATAGTAATTCATCCCCCATATAGTAATTCATCCCCCATAGTAATTCATCCCCCCTATAGTAATTCATCCCCCATAGTAATTCATCCCCCATATAGTAATTCATCCCCCATATAGTAATTCATCCCCCATAGTAATTCATCCCCCATATAGTAATTCATCCCCCATATAGTAATTCATCCCCCATAGTAATTCATCCCCCCTATAGTAATTCATCCCCCATATAGTAATTCATCCCCCCTATAGTAATTCATCCCCCCTATAGTAATTCATTCCCCATATAGTAATTCATCCCCCATAGTAATTCATCCCCCATATAGTAATTCATCCCCCATATAGTAATTCATCCCCCATATAGTAATTCATCCCCCATATAGTAATTCATCCCCCATAGTAATTCATCCCCCATATAGTAATTCATCCCCCATATAGTAATTCATCCCCCATAGTAATTCATCCCCCATATAGTAATTCATCCCCCATATAGTAATACATCCCCCATAGTAATTCATCCCCCATAGTAATTCATCCCCCATAGTAATTCATCCCCCATAGTAATTCATCCCCCATATAGTAATTCATCCCCCATAGTAATTCATCCCCCATATAGTAATACATCCCCCATAGTAATTCATCCCCCATAGTAATTCATCCCCATATAGTAATTCATCCCCCATAGTAATTCATCCCCCATATAGTAATTCATCCCCCATAGTAATTCATCCCCCATAGTAATTCATCCCCATATAGTAATTCATCCCCCATAGTAATTCATCCCCCATAGTAATTCATCCCCCATATAGTAATTCATCCCCCATAGTAATTCATCCCCATATAGTAATTCATCCCCCATAGTAATTCATCCCCCATAGTAATTCATCCCCCATATAGTAATTCATTCCCCATATTAATTCATCCCCCATATAGTAATTCATCCCCCATATTAAGTCCCCAAGTCCCCCCTGTGTTAATTCACTTACCTTTGCTCCGCGCGTTCCTCTCGCCGTGTCCCGCGCCGTTCCGGTGCAGCATGAAAATCTGTCTCCTATGAGGATCTGTCCCCCTCGACGTATCTGCGCATGTGCCAGTTTCAGGCATTAGCAGCCAATCGGCGATCTCCGGCACATGCGCAGATACGTCGAGGGGGACAGATCCTCATAGGAGACAGATTTTCATGCTACACCGGAACGGCGCGGGACACGGCGAGAGGAACGCGCGGAGCAAAGGTAAGTGAATTGACACAGGGGGGACTTGGGGACTTCAGGGCGGACTGCGAGAGGAGCCTAGCTCCGCGGGCCGGATTAAAAGGTCCGCCGGGCCGTATACGGCCCGCGAGCCGTAGTTTGCCCATTGCTGTTATAGCGTCTACATACTATGGTATATACACTGGAATATTTATTTATTTTTAGACTTGTAATGGCAGTGATCAGCAATGTATAGTGGGACTGTAATAGTGCGGTGGGCAATCTGACACTGATGCTGGCTGAGAGGTACACTAACTGACATCACCAGTGACACTAATACAGTGATAATAATATACATTGTCACATGATTGTTCCCCCTGTCCTGAAACCTGCTGACAAAATCCTGCTGTGTCCAATCACAGTGGGAATCGGCCGGGGGGGAAGTGGGACCTGAACCTGGAAGACACTGCCGACATACAGGTACATAAGTCAAGGTGCGCCATTTCATTTATAACTTGCTAGAGTCCCCTTCTGATTTTGTGTATCTCTTGGGAACACCAATGGAAATACATTAGTCATAGTTCCTGAGGAATCTTGAAAATTAACTGCAGAGATCTCTCAATCAGATTTAAAAAAAAAAAAGTTAAAGAACAGCACCTAGTAAATAAAAAATATCAACTTTGCTAAAAGAAAAAAAAGTGGTATATTACTTTTTTTTCTTGAATTTTATTTCTGGTGTGAGCTTGTAGTTGACAATAAGGATGGTTGCAACATTTGGCCAACAGAATGACACAAGAATAACAGTATTCATTATAATAGTATAGTTTAAATGATATGTACAGCTCTGGGAACATGTTATATGTTCCACCCGTTTTTGTTGTGGAACACGTAATATGCTCCCAGTGCTGCACCCGAAGTATGGGGAAAAGTTGACCCCGTATTATCTGTCAGATTTGAAAATAGAGCGGCTGTGCAGGGCTTCATCCACATGGCCACATCATTCATTCACAGAGTTCTGTGAATGAATGCACTAAAAGTCCTGACAAACCTGGCAGCTGTCGGCTTGTAGTTTTCAATGAACAACCATGGCATTGTGGAGCGCCGTGGTAGTTAATGAAATCTTCCTGTCAGTATATCTGCTTGCTTGTGCATCCCATACGGAGAAGCAGATATACTGACAGATCTGCAGGAGACCTGCATGACATCAGCGATCTACTAATCTCAGTGTAAATACAACTGTTCTATGAAGCCCTCAGAGGTTTGTTAGAGAACATTAGTGAACAAGCAGCATCATGAAGGCCAAGGAACACACCAGACAGGTCAGGTATAAAGTTGTGGAAAGGTTTAAAGCAGGCTTAGGTTATGAAAAAATATCCCAAGTTTTTAACATCTCTTCGGAGCACTGTTCAATCTATCATCCAAAAACGGAAAGAGTTTGGCACAACTGCATATCTACCAAGACATGGCCGTCCTCCTAAACTGACAGGCCTGGCAAGGAGAGCATTAACCACTTGGGCACTTGTACCCCCTTTGTGCCAAGGCCAATTTTCAGCTTTCAGCACTGTCGCATTCTGAATGACAATTACACGGTCATGCAACATTGTACCCATATGAAATTTGTATCATTTTTTTCACACACATAGAGCTTTCTTTTGGTGGTATTTATTCACCACTGGGTTTTTTATTTTTTGCACTATAAACAAAAAAAAAAACAAAAAAATTTGAAAAAAAAAGTTTTTCTTTTGTTTCTATCATAACATTTTGCAAACAGGTAATTGTACTCCTTCACTGATGTGCGTTGATGAGGCTGCACTGATAGGCAGCACTGATGGGCATTAATGAGGAGGCACTAATGATGCACTGATAGGCAGCACTGATGGGCACTGATAGGCAGCACTGATGGGCACTGACGAGTGGCACTGACTGACAGCACTGACTGGCAGCACTGACTGATGGCACTGATGGGTGCAACTGCTGGGCAACACTGATGGGCGGCACTGACGGGCACTGGTGGGAGGCACTGATGGGCACTGGTGGGTGGCACTGCAGGGCACACTGATTATCAGTGCCCTGCTGATTAGTGTCGATCTGCTCTGTGACAGCTGCTGGGTATCGGCAGTACCTTCCTCACACTGTAACAGCGTGAGGAAAGTGCTGCCGATAACCAGCAACTGTATTTACTTCGTGATCTGCTGTGTCATTGGACACAGCTGATCAAGTGGTAAAAGGCTGCTGTGATTGGCCTTTTACCTGATCACGTGATCAGCTCTGTCTGTAGGACACAGCGATCATGGAGATTGCTGAGTGCACACCGCTGGGGGCGCGCGGGAGGGCGCGTTCTGGGAGGATGTCATATGACGCATTCCCAGAACTGGATAACTGCGCTGTAGCTGTCCTTCAGCTATAGAGCAGTTACCAAGTGGTTAATCAGAGAAGCAGCCAAGGGGACCATGGTGGGAGAATCTGTCCACAGGACAACTATTAGTTGTGCACTCCACAAATCTGGCCTTTATGGAAGAGTGGCAAGAAGAAAGCCATCGTTGAAAGAAAGCCATAAGAAGTCCTGTTTGCAGTTTACGAGAAGCCATGTGAGGGACACAGCAAACATGTGGAAGAAGGTGCTCTGGTCAGATGACTAAAAGCAAAACACTATGTGTGGCGGAAAACTAACACTACACATCACCCTGAACAAACCATCCCCACTGTGAAACATGGTGGTGGCGGCATCATGTTGCAGGGATACTTTTCTTCTGCAGGGACAGGGAAGCTGGTCAGAGTTGATGGGAAGATGGATGGAGCCAAATACAGGGTAATCTTAGAAAAAAACCTGTTAGTCTGCAAAAAACAGACTGGGGTGGAGGTTCACATTCCAACAGGACAACGACCATAAACATACAGCCAGAGCTACAATGCAATTATTTAGATCAAAGCATATTCATGTGTTAGAATGACCCAGTCAAAGTCCAGACCTAAATCCAATTGAGGATCTGTGGCAATATTTGAAACTTGCTGTTCACAGACGCTCTCCATCCAATCTGACAGAGCTTGAGCTAATTTACAAAGAAGAATGGGTAGAAATGTCACTCTCTAGATGTGCAAAGCTGGTGCAGGCATCCCCCAAAAGACTTGCAGATGTAATTGCAGCGAAAGGGGATTCTACAAAGTATTGACTTGGGGGGGGGGGGGGGGCTGAATACAAATGCATGACACACTTTTCAGATATTTATTTTTTTAAAATTTTGAAAACCATTTATCATTTTCCTTCCACTTCACAATTATGTGCCACTTTGTGTTGGTCTATCACATAAAATCCCAATAAAATACATTTACGTTTTTGGTTGTAACATGACAAAATGTGGAAAATGTCAAGGGGTATGAATACTGTTGTTCCCTGGCTGTCATTCGAATGCTTTGTATTTAATTCTGGCACTCATTTACTGCACACTTTCAGATAGAAACCTACAATGATAGCCCCCATACTTCTCTGACGTTTACAGGTATTGAGCAGAACCAAACGCTCCTATGCTTTTGCAGATGAAGACAGCATCAGCTTAACACCAGGCATGTGAGAGCTTGAAATTTTGGTTGAGAGCTGACATAACAACTGCAGATCAAACAGAGACTAAGATGGCAGCTTCCTTGGCTGTAATGGATAAGAGGGTTTAGTTCCATTTTAAATAAAAACACAAAGAATTTGGAATTCTGCTTTGCCATCCTTATGACCTACAGAAATCTGCCACACTGCATATCCAGGAAGACAACGCCACTATTTCCTGGACCAGCTTTACAGTTTCCAGTGTTACCTCCATTCATCACACAACAAATCACAGTGTAAATATGCTGATACATGGCCCAATGAGCAGTCTGGAGACAGAAAGGTCACACTAGAAACTGTAAACCAGGATTAAAGGGTGTTCAATCACACATGCTTAGCACTCTTGAAGCCTTTCTTGATATGATAAAGTAATATTGTGTGTTCAGTTAAGAGGTCAGGGCCATCAATTATTTACTGCATATGTATTGTGGTGAAAGATAATCCCACATTTCTATTCTCCCCAGGACAGAAACCGGGGGGGGAACCCTTCCAATGGGAATGCTAGTTCTGGTGACCCTTACTTTGGAGGGATTCCTGTTGGGGCCAAGGGACAGGAAGTGAAGGGAAATTTCCTCAGTGTGATACAGGTGGCAAAAAAATTAACATGGGCTATAACCCTCCCATACTCTATCCAGAAGGATTAAAAAAATAGTTTTGCCTATAGTTCTACTTTAATGTCACTGCAGCATATCTGCAAAAGGGAAGCACATTTTTGTGGGTTGCAACAGTATTGCCTATAGTTAGCACTTAAAAATGGACTTGCTCCTGCTCTGTGCCATTCTAACAACTCAAGAAGACAATCCATTTTCTGCTTTCTGCTTTGAATTAACCACTTGCGCTCCAGAGGATTTACCCCCCTTGCTGACCGGGCCATTTTTCATCATACAGCGCTGTGTTACTTTAACTGACAATTGCGCAGTCATGCAACGCTGCACCCAAATGAAATTTATGTCTTTTTTCCCCACAAATACAGATTTCTTTTGGTGGCATTTGATAACCTCTGCGTTTTTTTTGCGCTATAAACAAATTAAGACTGACAATTTTGAAAAACTATATATATATTTTTGACATTTGCTATAAAACATATCCAATAAAAAAATCTAATTTCTTTGAAAATTTAGGCCAAAATGTATTCTGCTACATGTCTTTGCTAAAAAAAATTCCCAATATGCGTAAATTAATTGGTTTACATGAAAGTTATAGCGTCTACAAATGGCAGTATAGACGTTTCCCCGTACTGTCTGTCAGATTTGAAAAAAGTGTGTCTGTGAAGGGCTCTGCCCACATGCCCACATCACTCATTCACAAAGTTCTGTGAATTAGTGCCTACAAGTCTCAGCAGCCTTAGTGTTTTCAGTGAACATGAACTACCACACCGCTGTGGAGCACCGTGGTGGTTCATTGAAGATATATATATATATATATATATATATATATATATATATACCAGGGGCGGACTGACCATTTGGAAACTCAGGCACTGCCCCAGGGTCAGTAGGGGGCCCCATGAGATGCCCCTGGTACCTTTTTCTTAGGCTTTTTTGAGTTTAGGCAAGGACACAGGGGCCCCATGATCCCTTATTGTCTGGGGGCCCCATGAGTTGTCAGTCCGCCCCTGATATATACTGTACATATATATATATATATATATATATATATATATATATCTGCTTGCTCGTTCATTTCGTACGGCAAGCAGGTATTCTGACAGGTCTGCAGGAGACCTACATGGCATCAGCGATTTACTGATTTCTGGTGTAATGCTTTCCAGGCTCCTGCAGACAAAAATAATAAATGCACATTTTTTTACCTGCAAAAAAATGTGCATTTATAATTTTTGTCAAAAAGATGAACTTATCCTTTAAATGTATTGATTTTGGAAAACAGTTAAATCTATGGGTTTAGTTCCCCTTTAAATTCCCATTGCAGTTACATTCAGTTCCCTGCCAATCAATTTCAATCCCAAGAGCTTGAATACTATGGTGCTTTGATATTAAAATAGCAACCTTTTCTCATGGTCCCTACATTTGCTTCCCCAGTCCCACCTCATATGCTTAGTCTTGCCCCAGGAATCCATTGTCTGTAATCATGCATGACCCTTTTTAAAATTGTGCCACACCAAAAATCAACTTTGTTAGTATTTTGGTGCACTCATTAGCCAGGTGTGTGGGGTAGCATTGAGAAAAAAAGTATAACTAAAGTCAAAACGTATTTTTTTTTTAATTCTGGACAGGGATTACTACTCTTGTCCGCTTGTTATTGCTGGCTGTGTACCCATTAGGGAGATGCACCTTCTTGATTTGTCCTGTTTACTATGATCGTCAAAAGTAAAAGAAAATCTCAAATTTTGGGTTGACACCAAAACAGTAATAGAGGGGAAATCTTCCAATGGGGACACTAGCTCTGGTAACATCCTGGGATTCTCTCACATTGGAGGGATTGTCTCTTACTTCCTGTTTTGGCTATGGAACAGGAAGTGAGAGAAATCTCCCCAATGGTACACAGATGGCAAAGAATAAACTGGCAGGGGTTATAACCCTCCCTTACTCTATCCAAAATGAAAAAGAGTTTTGCCTATAGTTCTACTTTAATTTTGATTTGGTTTTTATTGCTGTCTTTGCCCCCGTTAAGGAGATTCACCCTCTCTATTTGTCCTGTTTACCACTTTAACTGAAAGTGAAAGTTAAAGCGGAGCTCCGCCCAAAAGGGGAAGTTCCGCTATAAGGACCGGTCCCCTGCTCCCTGTTAAGGATTGGCACCTTTGGGGAGCTGGTACCTGAAATTGACAGGGACCTGCTCCCACTGCGATCACCTAGGTGGTCAGAAGCAGAAGTTGTCCCCCCCAGTCTTCTGGGACATGTGACAGGTCCCAGCAGAAGACTATGAGACCATGCAGGAAGCGCAGCGCTACTCATGCATGCGCAGTGGGCACCTGGTTGTGAAGCTGCAAGTTGTCACAGCTGGGTGCCCACACTGAAGATGCTGGTGCAGGGAACATGGGACGGGCTGCGGGGAGGACACTGCGGAATGGAGGGACAGGTAAGTGGCTGTTTTTTAAAAGTCAGCAGCTACAATTTTTGTATCTGCTGACTTTTATTTTTTTTACAGTTTGACTGGAAATCCACTTTAAGAAAACCCCACATTTTGGGTTGTCCCCAGAAAAGTAACAGAGGGGAAATTTTCCAAAGGGAACACTAGTTCATGTGACCTGAGGATCTCCATGGAATTCCCTTAATTTGTACAAATTTCCTCTCACTTCCTGTTTTGGTTATGGGACAGGAAGTTAAGGTATATCTCCCCAATGGGACACAGGTGACAAATAAAACCTGACATGGGTTATAACCCTCCCTTACACTATTTAAAATGAAAAAATGTATTTTGCCTATAGGTATTTATTACAGGTACCTATACAGCACCGTCAATTTACGCAACACTTTACATATATTGTACATTTACATCAGTCCCTAACCCTCAAGGGACGTACAATCTAATGTCCCTAATTTACATTCATACATACACATACTAGGGACAATTTAGACAGGATCCAATTAACCTACCAGCATATGTTTGGAGTGTGGGAGGAAGCCGGAGTACCCAGAAGAAAAGGCCCAGGGAGAACATGCAAACTCCATGCAGCTAGTGCCATGGCTGGAATTTTAACCAACAACCCTAGTGCTGCCAGGGGGAAGTGCCAACCACTTAGCCACTGTGTTATAGTTCTACTTTAATGTCACTGTTGCGAATCTACAAAATGGAAGTGCAGTTCTGTGTGTTGTGAGAACACTCATGAACATTCATGTTGATACACATTTTCCGAGTCAAAGTTTTAGATCATGCTGAGGACAGTATAGGTCAGGGGTAATTAATTAAAATTCAAGGAGGTCTGGTCACTAAAATTATCCTCTGGCCGAGGTCCGAATAGGGTGTGCCCATCAGTGTGCCCCCTTACATTTGGTGTCACCATCAGAGTGCAACATTACATCATGTATTCCCATCACATCAGGTGTGCCCAGAGTGCGCCTTTACATCAGTTGTCCCCATCAGAGTGCCCCTTTACATCAGGTATCCCCATCACATTGTCACCTTACATCAGGTATTCCTTACATCAGAGTGCCCCTTAACATAAAATGTACTCATCAGAGTGCCCCTTAACATAAAATGTGCTCATCAAAGTTTCCCTTAACATTAAATGTACCCATCAGAGTGCCCCTTAACATAAAATGTGCTCATCAGAGTGCGCCTTAACATAACATGTACCCATCAGAGTGCCCCTTAACATAAAATGTGCCCATCAGAGTGCCCCTTAACATACATTGTGCTCATCAGAGTGCCCCTTAACATACATTGTGCCCATCAGAGTGCCCCTTAACATAAATTGTGCCCATCAGAGTGCCCCTTAACATAAATTGTGCCCATCAGAGTGCCCCTTAACATAAATTGTGCCCATCAGAGTGCCCCTTAACATACATTGTGCCCATCAGAGTGCCCCTTAACATAAATTGTGCCCATCAGAGTGCCCCTTAACATACATTGTGCCCATCAGAGTGCCCCTTAACATAAAATGTGCCCAACAGAGTGCCCCTTAACATTAAATGTGCCCATCAGAGTGCCCTTTAACATAACATGTGCCCATCAGAGTGCCCCTTAACATAAAATGTGCTCACCAGGGTGCCCCTTAACATAAAATGTGCCCATCAGAGTGCCCCTTAACATAAAATGTGCTCATCAGAGTGTCCCTTAACATAAAATAAGGAGCATGCTGATGGGCACACTTTATGTTAAGGGGCACTCTGATGAGCACATTTATATTATGGGGCACTCTGATGGGCACATTTATATTATGGGGCACTCTGATGAGCACATTTATATTATGGGGCACTCTGATGAGAACATTTACATTATGGGGCACTCTGATGGGCACATTACGTTAAGGGGCACTCTGATGAGCACATTTATATTATGGGGCACTCTGATGAGCACATTTATATTATGGGGCACTCTGATGAGCACATTTATATTATGGGGCACTCTGATGGGCACATTACTTTAAGGGGCACTCTGATTAGCACATTTATATTATGGGGCACTCTGATAGGCACATTACGTTAAGGGGCACTCTGATGAGCACATTTATATTATGTGGCACTCTGATGAGCACATTTATATTATGGGGCACTCTGATGAGCACATTTATATTATGGGGCACTCTGATGAGCACATTCATTTTAAGGGGCACTCTGATGAGCACATTCATTTTAAGGGGCACTCTGATGAGCACATTCATTTTAAGGGGCACTCTGATGGGCACATTCTATGTTGTACCCACCAGAGTACCCTTTAACCTTCAATATGCCCATGTAAGACTACACCCTACCTTGAGGGCAGACAGGAGCTGTGCCGGGATCCTTGCTGGATGCTTGTGTACAGGTGGGGAGCGGGAGCCGGAGAGACAGAGAGCTGAAAGGGGCATGGCGCACACGTGATGTCATGTTGCTGTAACAACCACCCTGCTCAGCGGTGGATCTGTCATGGTGGTCCGGGCGGCAGTGCTGCTGGCACCGTTTGTGGACCACGGTCCGTCATATAGTGACCGCTGGCATAGGTGATGACTGTTCTCTGGCTTGTCTACCTACCATATCAGTGTGGAGCACAACTACTGCCATTCACAGCTAAGTAGACTGCCCAGTTACTGAAACACCCTTCCATTTCTCAACACAGAACAGGGCTGGAAAATGTAAACTGAACCACAAAACACAACTGTTTACCTGGTACTGCAGAAAGATAAAAGGCAGGGGCACAAGTACGTCACGCCCACCAATGTGTTGCTACAGCAATGCGTCCAGCCCGCTGGGAGGGGTGCAGAGATGTCTGCTAGGGGATTCAGAGGAGGGGGCGGAAACTTTTCGAAGCCCAGTCAGCCATTTCAGATAAGGAAACAGGCGGAAACCTTTCAGAAACACTACAAATCCAGACTAGAACCATGTCATCGCGTTTACTCCATGTCAGGAGGTGATTAGATGACACGATATCTTAATCTATGGCCACAGGGATACGATAGGACGAAGGGAGGGGGCTGGCAATGGATCGTACTACCGAAGGGGCGGGGCCGGGGTCTAAAGAGAGGCGGGGCCGAGAGCTCAGACTCGATAAAATGTAAAACAAATGCAATGAGGGGCGGGGCCGAGTCTGGCTGAGCAAGCGTAAGGTTTCTGATAAGTTGGTAAACAAGTAGTGGGGAGGGGCGGAGCCAGAACGTGGGGAGGGGCGGGGCCGGAGGAGAGGAAGTTCAGTCTGGAGCTAGGCAGTGTAGAGTGTGGTAGGGTTCGAGTGAGCTCCAGGTGGAGTCACAGGTCACGTTCACCGTTTATGTGATTATGCAGCACAGGCGTCCCTGCCAATGGCAGGCGAAGAGAAGGAGCGGGCACTTGCCGAGAGATAGGTGGAAACCGGAGCGAATGGAAGAAACCTTAGAAATCAGGATAAAATCCATGTCATCATATTAGTCCATGTCAGAAAGCGGTAACGTGATACTATATCTTAACATATTCTATAGTCATAGGAATAAGGGAGGGGGCTGGAGCCACGAATCGTACATCTTAAAACTATACAATCATTAGTCAGCAGTCCGAAATTCAGCTCCTCCCATACATTGCATCACATCCCTCGTGGCTTCATCGGGGAAATGAGAGGGGTGTAAAGTATACATATTAATACAACTGAATGTCTTTCAATAGCGGTGGCCATTGTGTTGTAGTCCATCATAATATACGGCGGCCACGGTTTGGTGGATAACGTCGTCCATTTTGTTGTAGTTCATCTTACACTACTATACGGAGGCCATGATTTGGTGGATAACTACAGTGGCCATTTTGTTGTAGTCCATCACACAATACTAGACGGCGGACTTGAAGTGCAGCGACTGCCTGTCGCACATTGTACGGGCGGGCCTTGCTGGGACTTGTAGTGCAGCAACTGCCTGTTGTACGGGCGGGCCATGCTGGGACTTGTAGTGCAGCGACTGCCTGTCACACGTTGTACGGGCGGGCCATGCTGGGACCTGTAGTTCAGCGACTGCCTATCGCACATTGTACGGGAGGGCCATGCTGGGACTTGTAGTGCAGCGACTGCCTATCGTACATACGGGCGGGCCATGCTGGGACCTGTAGTGCAGCGACTGCCTATCGCACGTTGTACGGGCGGGCCATGCTGGGACTTGTAGTGCAGCGACTGCCTATCGCACGTACAGGCGGGCCATGCTGGGACTTGTAGTGCAGCGACTGCCTATCGTACGTACGGCCGGGCCATGCTGGGACTTGTAGTGCAGCGACTACCTACCGCACGTTTTACGGGCGGGCCATGCTGGGACTTGTAGTGCAGCGACTGCCTATCACACATTGTACGGGCGGGCCATTCTGTGACTTGTAGTGCAGGGACTGCCTGGCACACATTGTATGGGCGGGCCATGCTGGGGTTTCCTATGTGTCTCGTTCACACTAAAACGGAGGTGTGATGGAGCTATGTGGGATTATGCATCATGTCTGCAGTTTTTCTTCACAGCTCCGCACTGGATCACAGGCAAAATGGACAGCACCGCTCTGCATGCCTCCCATGTGATAGGAACTGGGAGGGGAAGCAGAGCGGTGCTCTATGTCTGTACTGCACGCCTGCCTTCCCTCCTGTCAGATGCTGGCTGGGATTATGCTGCTGCTCGGGTCAGTGATGGTGGAAGGAAGGAGGATGTTGCTGACACTGATGGTAGGGACAGATGAGGGGGCACTAATGGTAGAAGACAGATGAAGGGGACACTGATGGCAGAGAACAAATAAGGGGGCACTAGTGGTGGGGAACAGATGAAGGGGACACCGATGGCGGCGGGCAGACATAAGGGCACTAATGGTGGCGGACAATGATGGTCGGGTACAGACGAGGGGGACACTGCTGGCAGGGGACAGATAAGGGGGCACTGATGGCGGGGAACAGGTGAAGGGGACACTGATGGAGGGGACAGGTGAGGGGACACTAATGGTGGGGGACAGATGACGGACACTTATGGCAGAGGGCAGACAAAGGGGGCACTAATGGTGGCGGGCAATGATGGTTGCGAACAGATGAGGGGGACACTGAGGCTGGGGGATACTGCTGGCGGGGGACAGATGAATAGGATATTTATGGTGGGGGTCCCCGATGAGGATTCTCTGATGAAGGAATCGATGATGATGATGGGGGGGTGATGATGATGATGAGAACCTGATGAGGAGTCTCTGATGTGAGGATCACCAATGAGGGGGTGATGACCCAGGATGTGATGTCAGTCTGTGCATAGCAGACATGTATGAGAACTGAGGTAAGCCGATGCCTCTGCAAGTGAAATCTGCGCTCTGTTCTCATCAGTTTTCATGCACGTATGGAGTGAACAAGGCCTTCAATTTGTCTGCAAGCAGTGTATGTCTAGCCGAAAAATTCTTCGTTTTTTTCGTACTTGGATACAGTAGATATTCTATCCAGGGGGCTGCTAGAGGCATTCCTCCCTCACTTCCTGTTTTAGTGACAACAGTTTTACCAGACAGGATGTACAGGTAAGACTTCATGCTAGTGTGGGAGGAAACATAACGGTTAGAGTTGTCACCACGACAGGAAGTGAGGAGAAATCACCCAGTAAAGACACCTGGTCTGGTGACACCCCTCCCCATACTAAGCTGTCAGGAGCCAGCCCTAGCTTTTTTTCAAGCTTGAAGAGTCAGTGGCCCCCATCTTCCTGTGGGTGAGTATCCCCCACACTGCATGCTATCCTCGGGGGAGCAGTATATACTGTAACTGCACTCTTCCTCCCTTCTTTGTGTCCCGCACTCCTCCACCTCACCTCCACCATGAGGATGGCGATGGGATACAGAGAATCCTCCCCGCCAGGTACAACCACGATCGCTTCTTCCTACCAGCCAGAGTGCAGGGCAGCAAGCAGGACACCGAGGCTGTCAGGCAGGGGCACAAGTAGGTCACGCCCACCAATGTGTTTCTACAGCAACGCGTCCAGCCTGCTGGGAGGGGTGCAGAGATGTCTGCTAGGGCAGTGTTTTTCAACCTTTTTTGTGCAAAGGCACACTTTTTTCATGAAAAAAATCACGAGGCACACCACCATTAGAAAATGTTAAAAAAATTTACCTCTGTGCCTATATTGACTATATATAAAGTAATTCTCTTGAATAGGAATCAAACACAAAGAAATTATTTTATAATTACTTTATTATGAAATAATAAAGTATTTTATAATTGGACCCGGGGGCCGGACCAAGAGTAGATGAATGATGTGTATGTGTCATCCATAGTAAGTATAGTAATATTCCCCCATAGTAAGCATAGTAATTAATCCCCCATATAGTAATTCATCCTCCATATAGTAATTCATCCCCCATAGTAATTCATCCCTCATATAGTATTTCATCCCCCCATATAGTATTTCATCCCCCCATATAGTATTTCATCCCCCCATATAGTATTTCATCCCTCATATAGTAATTCATCCCTCATATAGTATTTCATCCCTCATATAGTATTTCATCCCTCATATAGTATTTCATCCCCCATATAGTATTTCATCCCCCCATATAGTATTTCATCCCCTCATATAGTATTTCATCCCTCATATAGTATTTCATCCCCCCATATAGTATTTCATCCCTCATACAGTAATTCATCCCTCATATAGTAATTCATCCCCCATATAGTATTTCATCCCTCATATAGTATTTCATCCCCCCATATAGTATTTCATCCCTCATATAGTAATTCATCCCCCCATATAGTATTTCATCCCCCCATATAGTATTTCATCCCCCCATATAGTATTTCATCCCTCATATAGTAATTCATCCCTGATATAGTAATTCATCCCCCATATAGTATTTCATCCCCCCATATAGTATTTCATCCCTCATAAAGTAATTCATCCCTCATATAGTATTTCATCCCCCACAGTACTATTCCCCCCCCCCCCTTCTAGTAAGCCAAGTCCCCCGTGTCAATTCACTTACCTTTTGCGTTCCTCTCGCTGTCTTCCCGCGCCGTTCGGGTCTTCAGGGCGGACTGTGAGAGGAGCCTAGCTCCCCTCCCCTCACGTTCGGCACGCTGCCCCGCCTACACACATCCTGACAGCCACATCCGCAAGCCGGATTAAAAGGTCCGCGCGGACTTTTGGGGCTGCCAACCGAGAGGAGGCAGGGGAGCGGCCGACCGAGAGGAGGGAGGGGAGCAGGCGCCCGGCACACAGAAGAGCCGCATTAGACTGGGTAAAGAGCCGCATGTGGCTCGCGAGCCGCGGCTTGCCGACCACTGAATCATTAGATTCTAATGATTGGTCTATTTGTGAGCCGAAGCCACATGTTACAGATGAAATTGGAATTTTTCCCACGGCACACCAGACAATATCTCACGGCACACTAGTGTGCCGCGGCACAGTGGTTGAAAAACGCTGTGCTAGGGGATTCAGAGGAGGGGGCGGAAACTTCGAAGCCCAGTCAGCCATTTCAGATAAGGAAATAGGCGGAAACCTTTCAGAAACACTACAAATCCAGACTAGAACCATGTCATCGCGTTTACTCCATGTCAGGCGGTGATTAGATGACAAGTTACCTTAATCTATGGCCACAGGTATTCGATAGAATGAAGGGAGGGGGCTGGCAATGGATCGTACTACTGAAGGGGCGGGGCCAGGGTCTAGAGAGGCGGGGCCGAGAGCTCAGACTCGATAAAATGTAAAACAAATTCAATGAGGGGCGGAGCCAGTCTGGCTGAGCACGCGTAAGTTTTCTGATAAGTTGGTAAACAAGTAGTGGGGAGGGGCGGAGCCAGGGGTTGGGGATGGGCGGGGCCAGGGGTGGGATGGGCGGAGCCGGAGGAGAGGAAGCTCAGTCTAGAGCTGGGCAGCGTAGAGTGCGGTAGGGTTCGAGTGAGCTCCAGGTGGAGTCACAGGTCACGTTCACCGATTATGTGATTATCCAGCACAGGCGTCCCTGCCAATGGCAGGCGAAGAGAAGGTGGTCAGAGATGGATCGGGCACTTGCCGAGAGGTGGAAACCGGAGCGAATGGAAGTAACATTCGAAATCACAGTGAGTAGAACAAACATGCTTTACTGCATATACAGACTGATTTTTACTGTTTTGGGTTTAGCTTTAGTACGGGAGGGCCATGCTGGGACTTGTAGTGCAGCGATTGCCTATCGCACGTTGTCCGGGCGGGCCATACTTGGACCTGTAGTGCAGCGACTGCCTGTCGCACGTTTTACGGGGGCGGGCCATGCTGGGACTTGTAGTGCAGCGACTGCCTGTCGCACGGTTTATGGGCGCGGGCCATGCTGGGACTTGTAGTGCAGCGATTGCCTGTTGTACGGGCGGGCCATGCTGGGACTTGTAGTGCAGCGACTGCCTGCTGCACATTTTACAGGGGTGGGCCATGCTGGGACTTGTAGTGCAGCGGCTGCCTGTCGAACGTTGTAGGGGGCCGGCCATGCTGGGACTTGTAGTGCAGCGACTGCCTGTCGCACGTTGTAGGGGGCCGGCCATGCTGGGACTTGTAGTGCAGCGACTGCCTGTTGTATGGGCGTGGGCCATGCTGGGACTAGTAGTGCAGCGACTGCCTGTCGCACGTACAGGCGGGCCATGCTGGAACTTCTAGTGCAGCGACAGCCTGTCGCACGTTGTACGGGGGCGGGCCATGCTGGGACTTCTAGTGCAGCGACCGCCTGTTGTACGGGGGCGGGCCATGCTGGGACTTGTAGTGCAGCGACTCCCTGTCGTGCGGGCCATGCTGGGACTTCTAGTGCAGCGACTGCCTGCCGCACGTTTTACGGGGGCGGGCCATGCTGGGACTTGTAGTGCAGCGACTGCCTGTCGCACATTTTACGGGGGCGGGCCATGCTGGGACTTGTAGTGCAGCGACTGCCTGTCGCACGGTTTACGGGCGCGGGCCATGCTGGGACTTGTAGTGCAGCGACTGCCTGTCGCACTTTTTACGGTGGTGGGCCATGCTGGGACTTGTAGTGCAGCGACTGCCTGTCACACGGTTTACGGGCGCGGGCCATGCTGGAACTTGTAGTGCAGCGGCTGCCTGTTGTACGGGAGCGGGCCATGCTGGGACCTGTAGTGCAGCGATTGCCCGTCGCATGGTTTACGGGTGGGCCATGCTGGGACTTGTAGTGCAGCGACTGCCTTTCGCACCTTGTATGGGCGGGCCATGCTGGGACTTGTAGTGCAGCGACTGCCTGTTGCACTTTTTACGGGGGCGGGCCATGCTGGGACTTGTAGTGCAGCGACTGCCTGTTGTACGGGCGTGGGCCATGCTGGGACTTGTAGTGCAGCGACTGCCTCTCGCACGTTGTAGGGGGCGGGCCATGCTGGGACTTGTAGTGCAGCGACTGCCTGTCGCACGTTGTAGGGGGCCGGCCATGCTGGGACTTGTACTGCAGCGACTGCCTGTCGCATGTTGTAGGGGGCCGGCCATGCTGGGACTTGTAGTGCAGCGACTGCCTGTCGCACGTTTTACGGGCGCGGGCCATGCTGGGACTTGTAGTGCAGCGACTGCCTGTCGCACGTTTTACTGGTGCGGGCCATGCTGGGACTTGTAGTGCAGCGACTGCCTGTCGCACGGTTTACGGGCGCGGGCCATGCTGGGACTTGTAGTGCAGCGACTGCCTGTCGCACATTGTAGGGGGCCGGCCATGCTGGGACTTGTAGTGCAGCGACTGCCTGTTGTACGGGCGCGGGCCATGCTGGGACTTGTAGTGCAGCGACTGCCTGTTGTACGGGCGCGGGCCATGCTGGGACTTGTAGTGCAGCGACTGCCTGTCGCACGGTTTATGGGCGGGCCATGCTGGGACTTGTAGTGCAGCGACTGCCTGTTGTACGGGCGCGGGCCATGCTGGGACTTGTAGTGCAGCGACTGCCTGCCGCACATTTTACGGGGGCGGGCCATGCTGGGACTTGTAGTGCAGCGGCTGCCTGTCGCACGTTGTAGGGGTTCAGCCATGCTGGGACTTGTAGTGCAGCGACTGCCTGTCGCACGTTGTACGGGCGCGGGCCATGCTGGGACTTGTAGTACAGCGACTGCCTGTCGCACGTTTTACGGGCGCGGGCCATGCTGGGACTTGTAGTGCAGCGACTGCCTGTCGCACGGTTTACGAGCGCGGGCCATGCTGGGACTTGTAGTGCAGCGACTGCCTGTCGCACGTTTTACGGGCGCGGGCCATGCTGGGACTTGTAGTGCAGCGACTGCCTGTCGCACGTTTTACGGGCGGGCCATGCTGGGACTTGTAGTGCAGTGACTGCCTGTCGCACGTTGTACGGGCGGGCTATGCTGGGACTTGTAGTGCAGCCAATGCCTGTCGCACGTTGTATGGGGGCGGGCCATGCTGGGACTTGTAGTGCAGCGACTGCCTGTTGGGCGGGCCATGCTGGGACTTGTAGTGCAGCGACTGCCTGTTGTACGGGCGGGCCATGCTGGGACTTGTACTGCAGCGATTGCCTGTTGTACGGGCGGGCCATGCTTGGACCTGTAGTGCAGCGACTGCCTGTTGCACGTTGTAAGGGCATGGGCCATGCTGGGACTTGTAGTGCAGCGACTGCCTGCCACACATTTTACGGGCGTGGGCCATGCTGGGACTTGTAGTGCAGCGACTGCCTGTCGCACGGTTTACGGGTGCGGGCCATGCTGGGACTTGTAGTGCAGCGACTGCCTATTGTACGAACGCGGGCCATGCTGGGACTTGTAGTGCAGCGACTGCCTGTCGCACGTTGTGCGGGCCATGCTGGGACTTGTAGTGCAGCGACTGCCTGCCGCACATTTTACGGGGGCGGGCCATGCTGGGACTTGTAGTGCAGCGGCTGCCTGTCGCACGTTGTAATGGGCCGGCCATGCTGGGACTTGTAATGCAGCGACTGCCTGTCGCACGTTGTAGGGGGCCGGCCATGCTGGGACTTGTAGTGCAGCGACTGCCTGTCGCACGTTGTAGGGGGCCGGCCATGCTGGGACTTGTAGTGCAGCGACTGCCTGTTGTATGGGCGTGGGCCATGCTGGGACTAGTAGTGCAGCGACTGCCTGTCGCACGTACAGGCGGGCCATGCTGGAACTTCTAGTGCAGCGACAGCCTGTCGCACGTTGTACGGGGGCGGGCCATGCTGGGACTTCTAGTGCAGCGACCGCCTGTTGTACGGGGGCGGGCCATGCTGGGACTTGTAGTGCA
The DNA here is from genome assembly GCF_062004578.1 of Staurois parvus. Taxonomy (NCBI): domain Eukaryota; kingdom Metazoa; phylum Chordata; class Amphibia; order Anura; family Ranidae; genus Staurois; species Staurois parvus. The sequence continues at coordinate 542,449 of NW_028318542.1, read as the reverse complement.
GCGACTCCCTGTCGTGCGGGCCATGCTGGGACTTCTAGTGCAGCGACTGCCTGTCGCACGATTTACGGGCGCGGGCCATGCTGGGACTTGTAGTGCAGCGACTGCCTGTCGCACATTGTACGGGCGCAGGCCCTGCTGGGACTTGTAGTGCAGCTTCTGCCTGTTGCACGTTTTACGGGGGCGGGCCATGCTGGGACTTGTAGTGCAGCGACTGCCTGTCGCACATTTTACGGGGGCGGGCCATGCTGGGACTTGTAGTGCAGCGACTGCCTGTCACACGGTTTACGGGCGCGGGCCATGCTGGGACTTGTAGTGCAGCGACTGCCTGTCGCACTTTTTACGGTGGTGGGCCATGCTGGAACTTGTAGTGCAGCGGCTGCCTGTTGTACGGGAGCGGGCCACGCTGGGACCTGTAGTGCAGCGATTGCCCATCGCATGGTTTACGGGTGGGCCATGCTGGGACTTGTAGTGCAGCGACTGCCTTTCGCACCTTGTACAGGCGGGCCATGCTGGAACTTGTAGTGCAGCGACTGCCTGTTGGGCGGGCCATGCTGGGACTTGTAGTGCAGCGACTGCCTGTCACACGGTTTACGGGCGGGCCATGCTGGGACTTGTAGTGCAGCGATTGCCTGTCGTACGTTGTAAGGGCGGGCCATGCTTGGACCTGTAGTGCAGCGACTGCCTGTTGTACGGGCGGGCCATGCTGGGACTTGCAGTGCAGCGACTGCCTCTCGCACCTTGTATGGGCGGGCCATGCTGGGACTTGTAGTGTGGCGACTGCCTGTTGTACGGGCGGCCCATGCTGGGACTTGTAGTGCAGCAACTGCCTGTCGCTCCTTGTACGGGCGGCCCATGCTGGGACTTGTAGTGCAGAGACTGCCTGTCGCACGGTTTATGGGCGGGCCATGCTGGGACTTGTAGTGCAGCGACTGCCTGTCGCACATTGTAGGGGGCCTGCCATGCTGGGACTTGTAGTGCAGCGACTGCCTGTCGCACGGTTTACGGGCGCGGGCCATGCTGGGACTTGTAGTGCAGCGACTGCCTGTTGCACGTTTTACGGGGGCGGGCCATGCTGGGACTTGTAGTGCAGCGACTGCCTGTTGTACGGGCGCGGGCCATGCTGGGACTTGTAGTGCAGCGACTGCCTGTCGCACGTTGTAGGGGGCGGGCCATGCTGGGACTTGTAGTGCAGCGTCTGCCTGTCGCACGTTGTAGGGGGCCGGCCATGCTGGGACTTGTACTGCAGCGACTGCCTGTCGCATGTTGTAGGGGGCCGGCCATGCTGGGACTTATAGTGCAGCGACTGCCTGTCACACGTTTTACGGGCGCGGGCCATGCTGGGACTTGTAGTGCAGCGACTTCCTGTCGCACGGTTTACGGGCGCGGGCCATGCTGGGACTTGTAGTGCAGCGACTGCCTGTCGCACGTTGTACGGGCGCGGGCCATGCTGGGACTTGTAGTGCAGCGACTGCCTATTGTACGGACGCGGGCCATGCTGAGACTTGTAGTGCAGCGACTGCTTGTTGTACGGGCGGGCCATGCTGGGACTTGTAGTGCAGGGACTGCCTATCACACATTGTACGGGCGGGCCATTCTGTGACTTGTAGTGCAGGGACTGCCTATCACACATTGTACGGGCGGGCCATTCTGTGAATTGTAGTGCAGGGACTGCCTGGCACACATTGTATGGGCGGGCCATGCTGGGGTTTCCTATGTGTCTCGTTCACACTAAAACGGAGGTGTGATGGAGCTATGTGGGATTATGCATCATGTCTGCAGTTTTTCTTCACAGCTCCGCACTGGATCACAGGCAAAATGGACAGCACCGCTCTGCATGCCTCCCATGTGATAGGAACTGGGAGGGGAAGCAGAGCGGTGCTCTGTCTGTACTGCACGCCTACCTTCCCTCCTGTCAGATGCTGGCTGGGATTATGCTGCTGCTCGGGTCAGTGATGGTGGAAGGAAGGAGGATGTTGCTGACACTGATGGTAGGGACAGATGAGGGGGCACTAATGGTAGAAGACAGATGAAGGGGACACTGATGGCAGAGAACAAATAAGGGGGCACTAGTGGTGGGGAACAGATGAAGGGGACACCGATGGCGGCGGGCAGACATAAGGGCACTAATGGTGGCGGACAATGATGGTCGGGTACAGACGAGGGGGACACTGCTGGCAGGGGACAGATAAGGGGGCACTGATGGCGGGGAACAGGTGAAGGGGACACTGATGGAGGGGACAGGTGAGGGGACACTAATGGTGGGGGACAGATGACGGACACTGATGGCAGAGGGCAGACAAAGGGGGCACTAATGGTGGCGGGCAATGATGGTTGGGAACAGATGAGGGGGACACTGAGGGTGGGGGATACTGCTGGCGGGGGACAGATGAATAGGATATTTATGGTGGGGGTCCCCGATGAGGATTCTCTGATGAAGGAATCGATGATGATGGGGGGGTGATGATGATGATGAGAACCTGATGAGGAGTCTCTGATGTGAGGATCACCAATGAGGGGGTGATGACCCAGGATGTGATGTCAGTCTGTGCATAGCAGACATGTATGAGAACTGAGGTAAGCCGATGCCTCTGCAAGTGAAATCTGCGCTCTGTTCTCATCAGTTTTCATGCACGTATGGAGTGAACAAGGCCTTCAATTTGTCTGCAAGCAGTGTATGTCTAGCCGAAAAATTCTTCGTTTTTTTCGTACTTGGATACAGTAGATATTCTATCCAGGGGGCTGCTAGAGGCATTCCTCCCTCACTTCCTGTTTTAGTGACAACAGTTTTACCAGACAGGATGCACAGGTAAGGCTTCATGCTAGTGTGGGAGGAAACATAACGGTTAGAGTTGTCACCACGACAGGAAGTGAGGAGAAATCACCCAGTAAAGACACCTGGTCTGGTGACACCCCTCCCCATACTAAGCTGTCAGGAGCCAGTCCTAGCTTTTTTTCAAGCTTGAAGAGTCAGTGGCCCCCATCTTCCTGTGGGTGAGTATCCCCCACACTGCATGCTATCCTCGGGGGAGCAGTATATACTGTAACTGCAAGCAGGACACCGAGGCTGTCAGGCAGGGGCACAAGTAGGTCACGCCCACCAATGTGTTTCTACAGCCACGCGTCCAGCCTGCTGGGAGGGGTGCAGAGATGTCTGCTAGGGGATTCAGAGGAGGGGGCGGAAACTTCGAAGCCCAGTCAGCCATTTCAGATAAGGAAATAGGCGGAAACCTTTCAGAAACACTACAAATCCAGACTAGAACCATGTCATCGCGTTTACTCCATGTCAGGCGGTGATTAGATGACAAGTTACCTTAATCTATGGCCACAGGTATTCGATAGAATGAAGGGAGGGGGCTGGCAATGGATCGTACTACTGAAGGGGCGGGGCCAGGGTCTAAAGAGAGGCGGGGCCCGAGAGCTCAGACTCGATAAAATGTTAAACAAATGCAATGAGGGGAGGGGCCGAGTCTGGCTGAGCACGCGTAAGTTTTCTGATAAGTTGGTAAACAAGTAGTGGGGAGGGGCGGAGCCAGGGGTTGGGGAGGGGCGGAGCCAGGGGTGGGGAGGGGCGGAGCCGGAGGAGAGGAAGCTCAGTCTAGAGCTGGGCAGCGTAGAGTGCGGTAGGGTTCGAATGAGCTCCAGGTGGAGTCACAGGTCACGTTCACCGATTATGTGATTATCCAGCACAGGCGTCCCTGCCAATGGCAGGCGAAGAGAAGGTGGTCAGAGATGGATCGGGCACTTGCCGAGAGGTGGAAACCGGAGCGAATGGAAGTAACATTAGAAATCACAGTGAGTAGAACAAACATGCTTTACTGCATATACAGACTGATTTTTACTGTTTTGGGTTTAGCTTTAGTACGGGAGGGCCATGCTGGGACTTGTAGTGCAGCGACTGCCTGTCGCACGGTTTACGGGCGCGGGCCATGCTGGGACTTGTAGTGCAGCGATTGCCTGTTGTACGGGCGGGCCATGCTGGAACTTGTAGTGCAGCGACTGCCTGTTGTACGGGCGGACCATGCTGGGACTTGTAGTGCAGCGACTGCCTGCCGCACATTTTACGGGGACGGGCCATGCTGGGACTTGTAGTGCAGCGACTGCCTGTCGCACGTTGTAGGGGGCCTGCCATGCTGGGACTTGTAGTGCAGCGACTGCCTGTCGCACGGTTTACGGGCGCGGGCCATGCTGGGACTTGTAGTGCAGCGACTGCCTGTCGCACGGTTTACGGGCGCGGGCCATGCTGGGACTTGTAGTGCAGCGACTGTCTGTCGCACGTTGTACGGGCGGGCCATGCTGGGACTTGTAGTGCAGCGATTGCCTGTTGGGCGGGCCATGCTGGGACCTGTAGTGCAGCGACTGCCTGTCGCACGTTGTAGGGGGCCTGCCATGCTGGGACTTGTAGTGCAGCGACTGCCTGTCCCACGTTTTACGGGCGCGGACCATGCTGGGACTTGTAGTGCAGCGACTGCCTGTCGCACGGTTTACGGGCGCGGACCATGCTGGGACTTGTAGTGCAGCGACTGCCTGTCCCACGTTTTACGGGCGCGGACCATGCTGGGACTTGTAGTGCAGCGACTGCCTGTCGCACGGTTTACGGGCGCGGACCATGCTGGGACTTGTAGTGCAGCGACTGCCTGTCCCACGTTTTACGGGCGCGGACCATGCTGGGACTTGTAGTGCAGCGACTGCCTGTCCCACGTTTTACGGGCGCGGACCATGCTGGGACTTGTAGTGCAGCGACTGCCTGTCGCACGTTTTACGGGCGCGGGCCATGCTGGGACTTGTAGTGCAGCGACTGCCTGTCGCATGTTTTACTGGCGCGGGCCATGCTGGGACTTGTAGTGCAGCGACTGCCTGTCGCACGTTTTACGGGCGCGGACCATGCTGGGACTTGTAGTGCAGCGGCTGCCTGTCGCACGTTGTAGGGGGCCGGCCATGCTGGGACTTGTAGTGCAGCGACTGCCTGTCGCACGTTTTACGGGCGCGGGCCATGCTGGGACTTGTAGTGCAGCGACTGCCTGTCGCACGGTTTACGGGCGCGGGCCATGCTGGGACTTGTAGTGCAGCGACTGCCTGTCGCACGGTTTACGGGCGCGGGCCATGCTGGGACTTGTAGTGCAGCGACTGCCTGTCGCACGTTGTACGGGCGGGCTATGCTGGGACTTGTAGTGCAGCCAATGCCTGTCGCACGTTGTATGGGGGCGTGCCATGCTGGGACTTGTAGTGCAGCGACTGCCTGTTCGGCGGGCCATGCTGGGACTTGTAGTGCAGCGACTGCCTGTTGTACGGGCGGGCCATGCTGGGACTTGTAGTGCAGCGATTGCCTGTTGTACGGGCGGGCCATGCTTGGACCTGTAGTGCAGCGATTGCCTATCGCACGTTGTACGGTCGGGCCATGCTTGGACCTGTAGTGCAGCGACTGCCTGTCGCACGGTTTACGGGTGCGGGCCATGCTGGGACTTGTAGTGCAGCGACTGCCTATTGTACGGACGCGGGCCATGCTGGGACTTGTAGTGCAGCAACTGCCTGTCGCACGTTGTACGGGCGCGGGCCATGCTGGGACTTGTAGTGCAGCGAATGCCTGTCGCACGTTGTAGGGGGCCGGCCATGCTGGGACTTGTAGTGCAGTGACTGCCTGTCGCACGGTTTACGGGTGCGGGCCATGCTGGGACTTGTAGTGCAGCGACTGCCTATTGTACGGACGCGGGCCATGCTGGGACTTGTAGTGCAGCGACTGCCTGTCGCACGTTGTACGGGCGGGCCATGCTTGGACCTGTAGTGCAGCGACTGCCTGTTGCACGTTGTACGGGCGCGGGCTATGCTGGGACTTGTAGTGCAGCGACTGCCTGCTGCACATTTTACGGGGGCGGGCCATGCTGGGACTTGTAGTGCAGCGACTGCCTGTCGCACGTTGTAATGGGCCGGCCATGCTGGGACTTGTTGTGCAGCGACTGCCTGTCGCACGGTTTACGGGTGCGGGCCATGCTGGGACTTGTAGTGCAGCGACTGCCTATTGTACGGACGCGGGCCATGCTGGGACTTGTAGTGCAGCGACTGGCTGACGCACGTTGTACGGGCGCGGGCCATGCTGGGACTTGTAGTGCAGCGACTGCCTGCCCCACATTTTACGGGGGCGGGCCATGCTGGGACTTGTAGTGCAGCGAATGCTTGTCGCACGTTGTAGAAAGGTTGGGAGAACCACAATCGGGCTCAGGGTAGGATTTCTGCTGCTGCTCCTAATTTTGAGATATGGATTGCGTGCACGCCGGAAAATAATTACACGGACAACTGTCCAGTACAACCACCTTCACATCATCTGTTTATTGCAGGGCGGTGCTTAACCTTTTATACATAGAAAACAATAGAGTACACGTCACTATTACGTATATACAGTCACATTCTAAAAGGCACATTTTGCTTGATTGAAATATAGGAGAAATGTAGAAACTTGATGCTTGTGTCTCATCTCGTTATCTATTCACTCCTCCTCACATTCCCAAAGTCTAAGTGAAATCCTCTGCGAAGGGAGGGGTTGAGAGCATCGCTCTGAACAAAACAAGTTAAGGAGGACTGTAAAGCCCAGCAGATAAAATATATACGCACAACACATATATTTAGAAATATAAAAAAGTATAAAAGTAAATATGTATAAAATGTATATTTTAAAAAGAAAACAGAATAGGCATTTTACCTAATCCATCAGTTGTACGGGAGGGTCATGCTGGGACTTGTAGTGCAGCGACTGCCTGTCGCACGTTGTACGTGCGGGCCATGCTGGGACCTATAGTGTAGCGACTGCCTGTCGCACGTACGGGCGGGCCATGCTGGGACTTGTAGTGCAGCGTCTGCCTTTTGTACAGGTGGGCAATGCTAGTATACGGAGGCCATGATTTGGTGGATAACTACAGCAGCCATTTTGTTGTAGTCCATCACACAATACTAGACGGCGGACTTGTAGTGCAGCGACTGCCTGTGGCGCGTTGTGCGGGCCATGCTGGGACTTTTAGTGCAGCGATTGCCTGTTGTACGGGCGCGGGCCATGCTGGGACTTGTAGTGCAGCGACTGCCTGTTGTACGGGGGCGGGCCATGCTGGGACTTGTAGTACAGCGACTCCCCGTCGCACGTTGTACGGGCGGGCCATGCTGGGACATGTAGTGCAGCGACTCCCTGTCGTGCGGGCCATGCTGGGACTTGTAGTGCAGCGACTGCCTGCCGCACGTTGTACGGGCGCGGGCCATGCTGGGACTTGTAGTGCAGCTTCTGCCTGTAGCACGTTTTACGGGGGCGGGCCATGCTGGGACTTGTAGTGCAGCGACTGCCTGTCGCACGTTTTACGGGCGCGGGCCATGCTGGGACTTGTAGTGCAGCGACTGCCTGTCGCACATTTTACGGGGGTGGGCCATGCTGGAACTTGTAGTGCAGCGGCTGCCTGTTGTACGGGAGCGGGCCATGCTGGGACTTGTAGTGCAGCGACTGCCCATCACATGGTTTACGGGTGGGCCATGCTGGGACTTGTAGTGCAGCGACTGCCTTTCGCACCTTGGGCGGGCCATGCTGGGACTTGTAGTGCAGCGACTGCCTGTTGTACGGGCGGGCCATGCTGGGACTTGTAATGCAGCAACTGCCTGTCGCTCCTTGTACGGGCGGGCCATGCTGGGACTTGTAGTGCAGAGATTGCCTGTTGTACGTTGTACGGGCGGGCCATGCTGGAACTTGTAGTGCAGCGACTGCCTGTTGTACGGGCGGGCCATGCTGGAACTTGTAGTGCAGCGGCTGCCTGTCACACGTTTTACGGGCGCGGGCCATGCTGGGACTTGTAGAGCAGCGAATGCCTGTCGCACGTTGTACGGGGGCGGGCCATGCTGGGACTTGTAGTGCGGCGACTGCCTGTTGTACGGGCGGGGCCATGCTGGGACCTGTAGTGCAGCGACTGCCTGTCGCACGGTTTACGGGGGCGGGCCATGCTGGGACTTGTAGTGCGGCGACTGCCTGTTGTACGGGCGGGCCATGCTGGGACTTGTAGTGCAGCGACTACCTGTCACACGGTTTACGGGCGCGGGCCATGCTGGGACTTGTAGTGCAGCGACTGCACTTCGCACCTTGTACGGGCGGCCGATGCTGGGACTTGTAGTGCGGCGACTGCCTGTTGTACGGGCGGGCCATGCTGGGACTTGTAGTGCAGCAACTGCCTGTCGCTCCTTGTACGGGCGGGCCATGCTGGGACTTGTAGTGCAGCGATTGCCTGTTGTACGGGCGGGCCATGCTGGGACTTGTAGTGCAGCGATTGCCTGTTGTACGGGCGGGCCATGCTGGGACTTGTAGTGCAGCGATTGCCTATCGCACGTTTTACGGGGGCGGGCCATGCTGGGACTTGTAGTGCAGCAACTGCCTGTCGCTCCTTGTACGGGTGGGCCATGCTGGGACTTGTAGTGCAGCGACTGCCTGTCACACGTTTTACGGGCGCGGGCAATGCTGGGACTTGTAGTGCAGTGACTGCCTGTTGTACGGGCGGGCCATGCTGGGACTTGTAGTGCAGCGACTGCCTGTCGCACATTTTACGGGGGTGGGCCATGCTGGAACTTGTAGTGCAGCGGCTGCCTGTTGTACAGGAGCAGGCCATGCTGGGACTTGTAGTGCAGCGACTGCGCTTCGCACCTTGTACGGGCGGCCCATGCTGGGACTTGTAGTGCGGCGACTGCCTGTTGGGCGGGCCATGCTGGGACTTGTAGTGCAGCGACTGCCTGTCGCACGCTTTACTGGCTCGGGCCATGCTGGGACTTGTAGTGCAGCGACTGCCTGTCGCACGGTTTACGGGGGCGGGCCATGCTGGGACTTGTAGTGCGGCGACTGCCTGTTGTACGGGCGGGCCATGCTGGGACTTGTAGTGCAGCGACTACCTGTCACACGGTTTACGGGCGCGGGCCATGCTGGGACTTGTAGTGCAGCGACTGCCTGTCGCACGCTTTACTGGCTCGGGCCATGCTGGGACTTGTAGTGCAGCGACTGCCTGTCGCACGTTTTACGGGCGCGGGCCATACTGGGACTTGTAGTGCAGCGACTGCCTGTCGCACGTTTTACGGGCGCGGGCCATGCTGGGACTTGTAGTGCAGCGACTGCCTGTCGCACGTTTTACGGGCGCGGGCCATGCTGGGACTTGTAGTGCAGCGACTGCCTGTCGCACGTTTTACTGGCGCGGACCATGCTGGGACTTGTAGTGCAGCGACTGGCTGCCGCACATTTTACGGGGGCGGGCCATGCTGGGACTTGTAGTGCAGCGACTGCCTGTCGCACGTTGTAGGGGGCCTGCCATGCTGGGACTTATAGTGCAGCGACTGCCTGTCGCACATTTTACGGGGGCGGGCCATGCTGGGACTTGTAGTGCAGCGACTGCCTGTCGCACATTTTACGGGGGCGGGCCATGCTGGGACTTGTAGTGCAGCGACTGCCTGTCGCACATTTTACGGGGGTGGGCCATGCTGGGACTTGTAGTGCAGCGACTGCCTGTCGCACATTTTACGGGGGTGGGCCATGCTGGAACTTGTAGTGCAGCGACTGCGCTTCGCACCTTGTACGGGCGGCCGATGCTGGGACTTGTAGTGCGGCGACTGCCTGTTGTACGGGCGGGCCATGCTGGGACTTGTAGTGCAGAGATTGCCTGTCGTACGTTGTACGGGCGGGCCATGCTGGAACTTGTAGTGCAGCGACTGCCTGTTGTACGGGCGGGCCATGCTGGAACTTGTAGTGCAGCGACTGCCTGTTGTACGGGCGGCCCATGCTGGGACTTGTAGTGCAGCGGCTGCCTGTCACACGTTTTACGGGCGGGCCATGCTGGGACTTGTAGAGCAGCGAATGCCTGTTGTACGGGCGGGCCATGCTTGGACCTGTAGTGCAGCGACTGCCTGTCGCACGTTTTACGGGGGCGGGCCATGCTGGGACTTGTAGTGCGGCGACTGCCTGTTGTACGGGCGGGCCATGCTGGGACTTGTAGTGCAGCGACTGCCTGTCACACGTTTTACGGGCGCGGGCAATGCTGGGACTTGTAGTGCAGTGACTGCCTGTTGTACGGGCGGGCCATGCTGGGACTTGTAGTGCAGCGACTACCTGTCACACGGTTTACGGGCGCGGGCCATGCTGGGACTTGTAGTGCAGCGACTGCGCTTCGCACCTTGTACGGGCGGCCGATGCTGGGACTTGTAGTGCGGCGACTGCCTGTTGTACGGGCGGGCCATGCTGGGACTTGTAGTGCAGCGATTGCCTGTTGTACGGGCGGGCCATGCTGGGACTTGTAGTGCAGCGATTGCCTATCGCACGTTGTCCGGGCGGGCCATGCTTGGACCTGTAGTGCAGCGACTGCCTGTCGCACGTTTTACGGGGGCGGGCAATGCTGGGACTTGTAGTGCGGCGACTGCCTGTTGTACGGGCGGGCCATGCTGGGACTTGTAGTGCAGCAACTGCCTGTCGCTCCTTGTACGGGTGGGCCATGCTGGGACTTGTAGTGCAGCGACTGCCTGTTGTACGGGCGGGCCATGCTGGGACTTGTAGTGCAGCGACTGCCTGTCACACGTTTTACGGGCGCGGGCAATGCTGGGACTTGTAGTGCAGTGACTGCCTGTTGTACGGGCGGGCCATGCTGGGACTTGTAGTGCAGCGACTGCCTGTCGCACATTTTACGGGGGTGGGCCATGCTGGAACTTGTAGTGCAGCGGCTGCCTGTCGCACATTTTACGGGGGTGGGCCATGCTGGAACTTGTAGTGCAGCGGCTGCCTGTTGTACAGGAGCGGGCCATGCTGGGACTTGTAGTGCAGCGACTGCGCTTCGCACCTTGTACGGGCGGCCCATGCTGGGACTTGTAGTGCGGCGACTGCCTGTTGTACGGGCGGGCCATGCTGGGACTTGTAGTGCAGCGACTGCCTGTCGCACGCTTTACTGGCTCGGGCCATGCTGGGACTTGTAGTGCAGCGACTGCCTGTCGCTTGTTTTACTGGCTCGGGCCATGCTGGGACTTGTAGTGCAGCGACTGCCTGTCGCACGCTTTACTGGCTCGGGCCATGCTGGGACTTGTAGTGCAGCGACTGCCTGTCGCACGTTTTAAGGGCGCGGGCCATGCTGGGACTTGTAGTGCAGTGACTGCCTGTCGCACGGTTTACGGGCACGGGCCATGCTGGGACTTGTAGTGCAGCGACTGGCTGCCGCACATTTTACGGGGGCGGGCCATGCTGGGACTTGTAGTGCAGCGACTGCCTGTCGCACGTTGTAGGGGGCCTGCCATGCTGGGACTTATAGTGCAGCGACTGCCTGTCGCACGGTTTACGGGCGCGGGCCATGCTGGGATTTGCAGTGCAGCGACTGCCTGTTGCACGGTTTACGGGCGTGGGTTCATGCTGGGACTTGTAGTGCAGCGACTGCCTGTCGAACGTTGTACGAGCGCAGGCCATGCTGGGACTTGTAGTGCAGCTGCTGCCTGTTGCACGTTTTACGGGGGCTTGCCATGCTGGGACTTGTAGTGCAGCGACTGCCTGTTGTACGGGCGGGCCATGCTGGGACTTGTAGTGCAGCGACTGCCTGTCACACGTTTTACGGGCGCGGGCCATGCTGGGACTTGTAGTGCAGCGGCTGCCTGACGCACGTTTTACGGGCGCGGGCCATGCTGGGACTTGTAGTGCAGCGACTGCCTGTTGTACGGGCGCGGGCCATGCTGGGACTTGTAGTGCAGCGAATGCCTGCCGCATGTTGTACGGGCGGGCCATGACACGATATCTTAATCTATGGCCACAGGTATACGGTAGGACGAAGGGAGGGGGCTGACAATGGATCGTAGTACCGAAGGGGCGGGGCCGGGGTCTAAAGAGGCGGAGCCGAGAGCTTAGACTCGATAAAATGTTAAACAAATGCAATGAGGGGAGGGGCCGAGTCTGGCTGAGCACGCGTAAGGTTTCTGATAAGTTGGTAAACAAGTAGTGGGGAGGGGCGGAGCCAGGGGTTGGGGAGGGGCGGAGCCAGGGGTTGGGGAGGGGCGGAGCCAGGGGTGGGGATGGGCGGGGCCGGAGGAGAGGAAGCTTTAGTACGGGAGGGCCATGCTGGGACTTGTAGTGCAGCGACTGCCTGTCGCACGGTTTACGGGCGCGGGCCATGCTGGGACTTGTAGTGCAGCGACTGCCTGTTGTACGGGCGGGCCATGTTGGGACTTGTAGTGCAGCGACTGCCTGTCGCACGTTTTACGGGCGCGGGCCATGCTGGGACTTGTAGTGCAGCAGCTGCCTGTTGTACGGGAGCGGGCCATGCTGGGACTTGTAGTGCAGCGACTGCCTGTTGTACGGGCGCGGGCCATGCTGGGACTTGTAGTGCAGCGACTGCCTGCCGCATGTTGTACGGGCGGGCCATGACACGATATCTTAATCTGTGGCCACAGGTATACGATAGGACGAAGGGAGGGGGCTGGCAATGGATCGTAGTACCGAAGGGGCGGGGCCGGGGTCTAAAGAGAGGCGGGGCCGAGAGCTCAGACTCGATAAAATTTTAAGCAAATGCAATGAGGGGAGGGGCCGAGTCTGGCTGAGCACGCGTAAGGTTTCTGATAAGTTGGTAAACAAGTAGTGGGTAGGGAGGGGCGGAGCTATAGCGTGGGGAGGGGCGGAGCTATAGCGTGGGGATGGGCGGGGCCGGAGGAGAGGAAGCTCAGTCTAGAGCTGGGCAGCGTAGAGTGCGGTAGGGTTCGAATGAGCTCCAGGTGGAGTCACAGGTCACGTTCACCGATTATGTGATTATCCAGCACAGGCGTCCCTGCCAATGGCAGGCGAAGAGAAGGTGGTCAGAGATGGAGCGGGCACTTGCCGAGAGGTGGAAACCGGAGCGAATGGAAGTAACATTAGAAATCACAGTGAGTAGAACAAACATGCTTTACTGCATATACAGACTGATTTTTACTGTTTTGGGTTTAGCTTTAGTACGGGAGGGCCATGCTGGGACTTGTAGTGCAGCGAATGCCTGTCGCACGTTGTACAGGCGGGCTATGCTGGGACTTGTAGTGCAGTGACTGCCTGTCGCATGTTGTACGGGCGCGAGCCATGCTGGGACTTGTAGTGCAGCGACTGCCTGTCGCACGTTGCGCGGGCCATGCTGGGACTTGTAGTGCAGCGACTGCCTGTCGCACAGTTTATGGGCGGGCCATGCTGGGACTTGTAGTACAGCGACTGCCTGTTGTACGGGGATGGGATGGGCCATGCTGGGATTTGTAGTGCAGCGACTGCCTGTCGCACGTTTTACGGGAGGGCCGTGCTGGGACTTGTAGTGCAGCGAATGCCTGTTGCACATTTTACGAGCGGGCCATGCTGGAACTTGTAGTGCAGCGACTGCCTGTCGCACGTTGTACGGGCGGCCCATGCTGGGACTTGTAGTGCAGCGAATGCCTGCCGCACGTTATACGGGCGGGTCATGCTGGGACTTGTAGGGCAGCGACTGCCTGTCGCACGTTGTACGGGCGGCCCATGCTGGGACTTGTAGTGCAGCGAATGCCTGCCGCATGTTATACGGGCGGGCCATGCTTGGACCTGTAGTGCAGCGACTGCCTGTCGCACGTTTTACGGGGGCGGGCCATGCTGGGACTTGTAGTGCGGCGACTGCCTGTTATACGGGCGGGCCATGCTGGGACTTGTAGTGCAGCGACTGCCTGTCACACGTTTTACGGGCGCGGGCAATGCTGGGACTTGTAGTGCAGTGACTGCCTGTTGTACGGGCGGGCCATGCTGGGACTTGTAGTGCAGCGACTACCTGTCACACGTTTTACGGGCGCGGGCAATGCTGGGACTTGTAGTGCAGTGACTGCCTGTTGTACGGGCGGGCCATGCTGGGACTTGTAGTGCAGCGACTACCTGTCACACGGTTTACGGGCGCGGGCCATGCTGGGACTTGTAGTGCAGCGACTGCGCTTCGCACCTTGTACGGGCGGGCCATGCTGGGACTTGTAGTGCAGCGATTGCCTGTTGTACGGGCGGGCCATGCTGGGACCTGTAGTGCAGCGACTGCCTGTCGCACGTTGTCCGGGCGGGCCATGCTTGGACCTGTAGTGCAGCGACTGCCTGTCGCACGTTTTACGGGGGCGGGCAATGCTGGGACTTGTAGTGCGGCGACTGCCTGTTGTACGGGCGGGCCATGTTGGGACTTGTAGTGCAGCAACTGCCTGTCGCTCCTTGTACGGGTGGGCCATGCTGGGACTTGTAGTGCAGCGACTGCCTGTTGTACGGGCGGGCCATGCTGGGACTTGTAGTGCAGCGACTGCCTGTCACACGTTTTACGGGCGCGGGCAATGCTGGGACTTGTAGTGCAGTGACTGCCTGTTGTACGGGCGGGCCATGCTGGGACTTGTAGTGCAGCGACTGCCTGTCGCACATTTTACGGGGGTGGGCCATGCTGGAACTTGTAGTGCAGCGGCTGCCTGTTGTACAGGAGCGGGCCATGCTGGGACTTGTAGTGCAGCGACTGCGCTTCGCACCTTGTACGGGCGGCCCATGCTGGGACTTGTAGTGCGGCGACTGCCTGTTGTACGGGCGGGCCATGCTGGGACTTGTAGTGCAGCGACTGCCTGTCGCACGTTTTACGGGCGCGGGCCATGCTGGGACTTGTAGTGCAGCGACTGCCTGTCGCACGCTTTACTGGCTCGGGCCATGCTGGGACTTGTAGTGCAGCGACTGCCTGTCGCACGTTTTACGGGCGCGGGCCATGCTGGGACTTGTAGTGCAGTGACTGCCTGTCGCACGGTTTACGGGCACGGGCCATGCTGGGACTTGTAGTGCAGCGACTGCCTGTCACACGTTTTAGTGGCGCGGACCATGCTGGGACTTGTAGTGCAGCGACTGGCTGCTGCACATTTTACGGGGGCGGGCCATGCTGGGACTTGTAGTGCAGCGGCTGCCTGTTGCACGTTATAGGGGGCCGGCCATGCTGGGACTTGTAGTGCAGCGACTGCCTGTCGCACGTTGTAGGGGGCCTGCCATGCTGGGACTTATAGTGCAGCGACTGCCTGTCGCACGGTTTACGGGCGCGGGCCATGCTGGGATTTGTAGTGCAGCGACTGCCTGTTGCACGGTTTACGGGCGTGGGTTCATGCTGGGACTTGTAGTGCAGCGACTGCCTGTCGAACATTGTACGGGCGCAGGCCATGCTGGGACTTGTAGTGCAGCTGCTGCCTGTTGCACGTTTTACGGGGGCTTGCCATGCTGGGACTTGTAGTGCAGCGATTGCCTGTTGTACGGGCGCGGGCCATGCTGGGACTTGTAGTGCAGCGACTGCCTGTCGCACGTTGTAGGGTGCGGGCCATGCTGGGACTTGTAGTGCAGCGACTGCCTATTGTACGGATGCGGGCCATGCTGGGACTTGTAGTGCAGCGACTGCCTGTTGTACGGGCGCAGGCCATGCTGGGACTTGTAGTGCAGCGACTGCCTGTCACACGTTTTACCGGGCGCGGGCCATGCTGGGACTTGTAGTGCAGCGGCTGCCTGACTCACGTTGAACGGGAGCGGGCCATGCTGGGACTTGTAGAGCAGCGAATGCCTGTCGCACGTTGTACGGGCGGGCCATGCTGGGACTTGTAGTGCAGCGACTGCCTGTTGTACGGGCGCGGGCCATGCTGGGACTTGTAGTGCAGCGACTGCCTGTCGAACGTTGTACGGGCGCAGGCCATGGTGGGACTTGTAGTGCAGCGACTGCCTGTCGCATGTGGTACGGTCGGGCCATGCTGGGACTTGTAGTGCAGCGACTGCCTGTTGTGCGGGCGCGGGCCATGCTGTGATTTGTAGTGCGACTGCCTGCCGCACATTTTACGGGGGCGGGCCATGCTGGGACTTGTAGTGCAGCGACTGCCTGTCGCATATTGTAGGGGGCCGGCCATGCCGGGACTTGTAGTGCAGCGACTGCCTGTCGCACGTTGTAGGGGGCCGGCCATGCCGGGACTTGTAGTGCAGCGACTGCCTGTCGCACGTTGTAGGGTGCCGGCCATGCTGGGACTTGTAGTGCACCGACTTCCTGTCGCACGTTGTACGGGCGCGGGCAATGCTGGGACTTGTAGTGCAGCGAATTCCTGACGCACGTACGGGCGGGCCATGCTGGGACTTGTAGTGCAGCGAATGCCTGTTGCACATTTTACGGGCGGGCCATGCTGGAACTTGTGCAGCGAATGCCTGTCGCACATTTTACGGGAGGGCCATGCTGGGACTTGTAGTGCAGCGACTGCCTGTCGCACGTTTTACGGGCTCGGGCCATGCTGGGACTTGTAGTGCAGCGACTGCCTGTCGCACATTTTACGGGGGCGGGCCATGCCGGGACTTGTAGTGCAGCGACTGCCTGTCGCACGTTGTACGGGCGCGGGCCATGCTGGGATCTGTACTGTGGAGTTTTAAACTGAGGGGGGCTCCACTTGGCTTTTTTGTATTGGGAAATCTGTATTGTGGATGTGTACTGAGAGGGGACTGTACTGAGGGAGTGCTTACTGAGGAGGGTCTGTGCAAGGATGTCTTTACTGAGGAGTGTCTATACTTTGGGGGGGGGGTTACTGGGGTATTAGTACTGAGGGGTATTTGTAGTGGTGGTTACTGGGGGTCTATACTAATGGAGGAGTTCTCTGATTGGGAAGAATCTATACAAGGTGGGCTTTTTTTGCATAGTCTAGGTCGGTAGCCAGAAGTGCATCTGTAGCTCTTCTACAGCTTGTGCCTATCTGCCCTATATCCACTAGAGCATTATTATTTTTCAGAGTAGAGTAGGGCCTGGCCAGAGAGGGATTACTTTGACACAGTTGGCCAGCTTAAACATGTATTGAAATACATGTGAACTAAAAATCCCTGTTGTTGAAAGTTTTTTTAGAAAGGGTGCAGAGCAGTGGGCACAGGGTTCATTCAGAATTTCTAGTCCTTACTGAGGGGGGTCTGCACTGGAATGTGTTTACTGAGGGGAGTCTATATTTTGGGGCATCTGTACTGGGATGTCTGCTATGAGGCTTTTTTTTTTACTGGGGGTCTGTGCAAGTGGAGGTGTCTGTACTGGGAGTCCTGCACAGGATCATTCTCTACTGGGAGTGTCTATTCTTAGAATGTCTGCACAGGGGCATGTCCATAGTTAACTGCATTGAAGCATGCTACCATACTTTGCAGAGCACTGTGTTGGCAAATTATTAAGCATTTAATATCTTTGATGTGAAAGTCTTACGGAGCTTTTATACTGTTCCCTCACCCTTACTGCTGTCCCGTCTGTGTGCACTATCACGACTGTAAAACGGGGAAGAAGGTATACCCTTTTACGGACGACAGACAGCAGGACCTTTTTCACCAGAGCATCATCTCCATAGTGAGGTCGATCCTTCTAGTGGGCTGGAAGAGTTGGAACTCTGTACTGCTGTCCCGTCGGTGTGCGCTGTCTCGACTGTAAAACGGGGAAGAAGGTATACCCCTTTACGGAGGACAGACAGCAGGACCTTTTTGACCAGAGCATCATCAGTATAATGAATGTGCGTTTACTGAGGCTTGTCTTTACTGGGTGGGTCTGTAGTGAAGTCTTTAGTGTGGGGTCTGTACTGGGTATGTCAATTGAAAGGTCTGTACTGAAGTGGACTGCCCAGGGTGGATCTGTACTGTGGAGGTTTAAACTGAGGGGGGCTCTACTTGGCTTTTTTGTATTGGGAAATCTGTATTGTGGATGTGTACTGAGATGGGACTGTACTGAGGGAGTGCTTACTGAGGAGGGTCTGTGCAAGGATGTCTTTACTGAGGAGTGTCTATACTTTGGGGGGGGGGGGGGTTACTGGGGTATTAGTACTGAGGGGTATTTGTAGTGGTGGTTACTGGGGGTCTATACTAATGGAGGAGTTCTCTGATTGGGAAAAATCTATACAAGGTGGGCCTTTTTTTGCATAGTCTAGGTCGGTAGCCAGAAGTGCACCTGTAGCTCTTCTACAGCTTGTGCCTATCTGCCCTATATCCACTAGAGCATTATTATTTTTCAGAGTAGAGTAGGGCCTGGCCAGAGAGGGATTACTTTGACGCAGTTGGCCAGCTTAAACATGTATTGAAATACATGTGAACTAAAAATCCCTGTTGTTGAAAGTTTTTTAGAAAGGGTGCAGAGCAGTGGGCACAGGGTTCATTCAGAATTTCTAGTCCTTACTGAGGGGGGTCTGCACTGGAATGTGTTTACTGAGGGGAGTCTATATTTTGGGGCATCTGTACTGGGATGTCTGCTATGAGGCTTTTTTTTACTGGGGGTCTGTGCAAGTGGAGGTGTCTGTACTGGGAGTCCTGCACAGGATCATTCTCTACTGGGAGTGTCTATTCTTAGAATGTCTGCACAGGGGCATGTCCATAGTTAACTGCATTGAAGCATGCTACCATACTTTGCAGAGCACTGTGTTGGCAAATTATTAAGCATTTAATATCTTTGATGTGAAAGTCTTACGGAGCTTTTATACTGTTCCCTCACCCTTACTGCTGTCCCGTCTGTGTGCACTATCACGACTGTAAAACGGGGAAGAAGGTATACCCTTTTACGGACGACAGACAGCAGGACCTTTTTCACCAGAGCATCATCTCCATAGTGAGGTCGATCCTTCTAGTGGGCTGGAAGAGTTGGAACTCTGTACTGCTGTCCCGTCGGTGTGCGCTGTCTCGACTGTAAAACGGGGAAGAAGGTATACCCCTTTACGGAGGACAGACAGCAGGACCTTTTTGACCAGAGCATCATCAGTATAATGAATGTGCGTTTACTGAGGCTTGTCTTTACTGGGTGGGTCTGTAGTGAAGTCTTTAGTGTGGGGTCTGTACTGGGTATGTCAATTGAAAGGTCTGTACTGAAGTGGACTGCCCAGGGTGGATCTGTACTGTGGAGGTTTAAACTGAGGGGGCTCTACTTGGCTTTTTTGTATTGGGAAATCTGTATTGTGGATATGTACTGAGAGGGGACTGTACTGAGGGAGTGCTTACTGAGGAGGGTCTGTGCAAGGATGTCTTTACTGAGGAGTGTCTATACTTTGGGGGGGGGGGGTTACTGGGGTATTAGTACTGAGGGGTATTTGTAGTGGTGGTTACTGGGGGTCTATACTAATGGAGGAGTTCTCTGATTGGGAAGAATCTATACAAGGTGGGCCTTTTTTGCATAGTCTAGGTCGGTAGCCAGAAGTGCACCTGTAGCTCTTCTACAGCTTGTGCCTATCTGCCCTATATCCACTAGAGCATTATTATTTTTCAGAGTAGAGTAGGGCCTGGCCAGAGAGGGATTACTTTGACGCAGTTGGCCAGCTTAAACATGTATTGAAATACATGTGAACTAAAAATCCCTGTTGTTGAAAGTTTTTTTAGAAAGGGTGCAGAGCAGTGGGCACAGGGTTCATTCAGAATTTCTAGTCCTTACTGAGGGGGGTCTGCACTGGAATGTGTTTACTGAGGGGAGTCTATATTTTGGGGCATCTGTACTGGGATGTCTGCTATGAGGCTTTTTTTTTTACTGGGGGTCTGTGCAAGTGGAGGTGTCTGTACTGGGAGTCCTGCACAGGATCATTCTCTACTGGGAGTGTCTATTCTTAGAATGTCTGCACAGGGGCATGTCCATAGTTAACTGCATTGAAGCATGCTACCATACTTTGCAGAGCACTGTGTTGGCAAATTATTAAGCATTTAATATCTTTGATGTGAAAGTCTTACGGAGCTTTTATACTGTTCCCTCACCCTTACTGCTGTCCCGTCTGTGTGCACTATCACGACTGTAAAACGGGGAAGAAGGTATACCCTTTTACGGACGACAGACAGCAGGACCTTTTTCACCAGAGCATCATCTCCATAGTGAGGTCGATCCTTCTAGTGGGCTGGAAGAGTTGGAACTCTGTACTGCTGTCCCGTCGGTGTGCGCTGTCTCGACTGTAAAACGGGGAAGAAGGTATACCCCTTCACGGAGGACAGACAGCAGGACCTTTTTGACCAGAGCATCATCAGTATAATGAATGTGCGTTTACTGAGGCTTGTCTTTACTGGGTGGGTCTGTAGTGAAGTCTTTAGTGTGGGGTCTGTACTGGGTATGTCAATTGAAAGGTCTGTACTGAAGTGGACTGCCCAGGGTGGATCTGTACTGTGGAGGTTTAAACTGAGGGGGGCTCTACTTGGCTTTTTTGTATTGGTAAATCTGTATTGTGGATGTGTACTGAGAGGGGACTGTACTGAGGGAGTGCTTACTGAGGAGGGTCTGTGCAAGGATGTCTTTACTGAGGAGTGTCTATACTTTGGGGGGGGGGGGGTTACTGGGGTATTAGTACTGAGGGGTATTTGTAGTGGTGGTTACTGGGGGTCTATACTAATGGAGGAGTTCTCTGATTGGGAAGAATCTATACAAGGTGGGCCTTTTTTTGCATAGTCTAGGTCGGTAGCCAGAAGTGCACCTGTAGCTCTTCTACAGCTTGTGCCTATCTGCCCTATATCCACTAGAGCATTATTATTTTTCAGTGTAGAGTAGGGCCTGGCCAGAGAGGGATTACTTTGACGCAGTTGGCCAGCTTAAACATGTATTGAAATACATGTGAACTAAAAATCCCTGTTGTTGAAAGTTTTTTAGAAAGGGTGCAGAGCAGTGGGCACAGGGTTCATTCAGAATTTCTAGTCCTTACTGAGGGGGGTCTGCACTGGAATGTGTTTACTGAGGGGAGTCTATATTTTGGGGCATCTGTACTGGGATGTCTGCTATGAGGCTTTTTTTTTACTGGGGGTCTGTGCAAGTGGAGGTGTCTGTACTGGGAGTCCTGCACAGGATCATTCTCTACTGGGAGTGTCTATTCTTAGAATGTCTGCACAGGGGCATGTCCATAGTTAACTGCATTGAAGCATGCTACCATACTTTGCAGAGCACTGTGTTGGCAAATTATTAAGCATTTAATATCTTTGATGTGAAAGTCTTACGGAGCTTTAATACTGTTCCCTCACCCTTACTGCTGTCCCATCTGTGTGCACTATCACGACTGTAAAACGGGGAAGAAGGTATACCCTTTTACGGACGACAGACAGCAGGACCTTTTTCACCAGAGCATCATCTCCATAGTGAGGTCGATCCTTCTAGTGGGCTGGAAGAGTTGGAACTCTGTACTGCTGTCCCGTCGGTGTGCGCTGTCTCGACTGTAAAACGGGGAAGAAGGTATACCCCTTTACGGAGGACAGACAGCAGGACCTTTTTGACCAGAGCATCATCAGTATAATGAATGTGCGTTTACTGAGGCTTGTCTTTACTGGGTGGGTCTGTAGTGAAGTCTTTAGTGTGGGGTCTGTACTGGGTATGTCAATTGAAAGGTCTGTACTGAAGTGGACTGCCCAGGGTGGATCTGTACTGTGGAGGTTTAAACTGAGGGGGGCTCTACTTGGCTTTTTTGTATTGGGAAATCTGTATTGTGGATATGTACTGAGAGGGGACTGTACTGAGGGAGTGCTTACTGAGGAGGGTCTGTGCAAGGATGTCTTTACTGAGGAGTGTCTATATTTTGGGGGGGGGTTACTGGGGTATTAGTACTGAGGGGTATTTGTAGTGGTGGTTACTGGGGGTCTATACTAATGGAGGAGTTCTCTGATTGGGAAGAATCTATACAAGGTGGGCTTTTTTTGCATAGTCTAGGTCGGTAGCCAGAAGTGCACCTGTAGCTCTTCTACAGCTTGTGCCTATCTGCCCTATATCCACTAGAGCATTATTATTTTTCAGAGTAGAGTAGGGCCTGGCCAGAGAGGGATTACTTTGACGCAGTTGGCCAGCTTAAACATGTATTGAGATACATGTGAACTAAAAATCCCTGTTGTTGAAAGTTTTTTTAGAAAGGGTGCAGAGCAGTGGGCACAGGGTTCATTCAGAATTTCTAGTCCTTACTGAGGGGGGTCTGCACTGGAATGTGTTTACTGAGGGGAGTCTATATTTTGGGGCATCTGTACTGGGATGTCTGCTATGAGGCTTTTTTTTTTTACTGGGGGTCTGTGCAAGTGGAGGTGTCTGTACTGGGAGTCCTGCACAGGATCATTCTCTACTGGGAGTGTCTATTCTTAGAATGTCTGCACAGGGGCATGTCCATAGTTAACTGCATTGAAGCATGCTACCATACTTTGCAGAGCACTGTGTTGGCAAATTATTAAGCATTTAATATCTTTGATGTGAAAGTCTTACGGAGCTTTTATACTGTTCCCTCACCCTTACTGCTGTCCCGTCTGTGTGCACTATCACGACTGTAAAACGGGGAAGAAGGTATACCCTTTTACGGACGACAGACAGCAGGACCTTTTTCACCAGAGCATCATCTCCATAGTGAGGTCGATCCTTCTAGTGGGCTGGAAGAGTTGGAACTCTGTACTGCTGTCCCGTCGGTGTGCGCTGTCTCGACTGTAAAACGGGGAAGAAGGTATACCCCTTCACGGAGGACAGACAGCAGGACCTTTTTGACCAGAGCATCATCAGTATAATGAATGTGCGTTTACTGAGGCTTGTCTTTACTGGGTGGGTCTGTAGTGAAGTCTTTAGTGTGGGGTCTGTACTGGGTATGTCAATTGAAAGGTCTGTACTGAAGTGGACTGCCCAGGGTGGATCTGTACTGTGGAGGTTTAAACTGAGGGGGGCTCTACTTGGCTTTTTTGTATTGGTAAATCTGTATTGTGGATGTGTACTGAGAGGGGACTGTACTGAGGGAGTGCTTACTGAGGAGGGTCTGTGCAAGGATGTCTTTACTGAGGAGTGTCTATACTTTGGGGGGGGGGGGGTTACTGGGGTATTAGTACTGAGGGGTATTTGTAGTGGTGGTTACTGGGGGTCTATACTAATGGAGGAGTTCTCTGATTGGGAAGAATCTATACAAGGTGGGCCTTTTTTTGCATAGTCTAGGTCGGTAGCCAGAAGTGCACCTGTAGCTCTTCTACAGCTTGTGCCTATCTGCCCTATATCCACTAGAGCATTATTATTTTTCAGTGTAGAGTAGGGCCTGGCCAGAGAGGGATTACTTTGACGCAGTTGGCCAGCTTAAACATGTATTGAAATACATGTGAACTAAAAATCCCTGTTGTTGAAAGTTTTTTAGAAAGGGTGCAGAGCAGTGGGCACAGGGTTCATTCAGAATTTCTAGTCCTTACTGAGGGGGGTCTGCACTGGAATGTGTTTACTGAGGGGAGTCTATATTTTGGGGCATCTGTACTGGGATGTCTGCTATGAGGCTTTTTTTTTACTGGGGGTCTGTGCAAGTGGAGGTGTCTGTACTGGGAGTCCTGCACAGGATCATTCTCTACTGGGAGTGTCTATTCTTAGAATGTCTGCACAGGGGCATGTCCATAGTTAACTGCATTGAAGCATGCTACCATACTTTGCAGAGCACTGTGTTGGCAAATTATTAAGCATTTAATATCTTTGATGTGAAAGTCTTACGGAGCTTTAATACTGTTCCCTCACCCTTACTGCTGTCCCATCTGTGTGCACTATCACGACTGTAAAACGGGGAAGAAGGTATACCCTTTTACGGACGACAGACAGCAGGACCTTTTTCACCAGAGCATCATCTCCATAGTGAGGTCGATCCTTCTAGTGGGCTGGAAGAGTTGGAACTCTGTACTGCTGTCCCGTCGGTGTGCGCTGTCTCGACTGTAAAACGGGGAAGAAGGTATACCCCTTTACGGAGGACAGACAGCAGGACCTTTTTGACCAGAGCATCATCAGTATAATGAATGTGCGTTTACTGAGGCTTGTCTTTACTGGGTGGGTCTGTAGTGAAGTCTTTAGTGTGGGGTCTGTACTGGGTATGTCAATTGAAAGGTCTGTACTGAAGTGGACTGCCCAGGGTGGATCTGTACTGTGGAGGTTTAAACTGAGGGGGGCTCTACTTGGCTTTTTTGTATTGGGAAATCTGTATTGTGGATATGTACTGAGAGGGGACTGTACTGAGGGAGTGCTTACTGAGGAGGGTCTGTGCAAGGATGTCTTTACTGAGGAGTGTCTATATTTTGGGGGGGGGTTACTGGGGTATTAGTACTGAGGGGTATTTGTAGTGGTGGTTACTGGGGGTCTATACTAATGGAGGAGTTCTCTGATTGGGAAGAATCTATACAAGGTGGGCTTTTTTTGCATAGTCTAGGTCGGTAGCCAGAAGTGCACCTGTAGCTCTTCTACAGCTTGTGCCTATCTGCCCTATATCCACTAGAGCATTATTATTTTTCAGAGTAGAGTAGGGCCTGGCCAGAGAGGGATTACTTTGACGCAGTTGGCCAGCTTAAACATGTATTGAGATACATGTGAACTAAAAATCCCTGTTGTTGAAAGTTTTTTTAGAAAGGGTGCAGAGCAGTGGGCACAGGGTTCATTCAGAATTTCTAGTCCTTACTGAGGGGGGTCTGCACTGGAATGTGTTTACTGAGGGGAGTCTATATTTTGGGGCATCTGTACTGGGATGTCTGCTATGAGGCTTTTTTTTTTACTGGGGGTCTGTGCAAGTGGAGGTGTCTGTACTGGGAGTCCTGCACAGGATCATTCTCTACTGGGAGTGTCTATTCTTAGAATGTCTGCACAGGGGCATGTCCATAGTTAACTGCATTGAAGCATGCTACCATACTTTGCAGAGCACTGTGTTGGCAAATTATTAAGCATTTAATATCTTTGATGTGAAAGTCTTACGGAGCTTTTATACTGTTCCCTCACCCTTACTGCTGTCCCGTCTGTGTGCACTATCACGACTGTAAAACGGGGAAGAAGGTATACCCTTTTACGGACGACAGACAGCAGGACCTTTTTCACCAGAGCATCATCTCCATAGTGAGGTCGATCCTTCTAGTGGGCTGGAAGAGTTGGAACTCTGTACTGCTGTCCCGTCGGTGTGCGCTGTCTCGACTGTAAAACGGGGAAGAAGGTATACCCCTTTACGGAGGACAGACAGCAGGACCTTTTTGACCAGAGCATCATCAGTATAATGAATGTGCGTTTACTGAGGCTTGTCTTTACTGGGTGGGTCTGTAGTGAAGTCTTTAGTGTGGGGTCTGTACTGGGTATGTCAATTGAAAGGTCTGTACTGAAGTGGGACTGCCCAGGGTGGATCTGTACTGTGGAGGTTTAAACTGAGGGGGGCTCTACTTGGCTTTTTTGTATTGGGAAATCTGTATTGTGGATGTGTACTGAGATGGGACTGTACTGAGGGAGTGCTTACTGAGGAGGGTCTGTGCAAGGATGTCTTTACTGAGGAGTGTCTATACTTTGGGGGGGGGGGTTACTGGGGTATTAGTACTGAGGGGTATTTGTAGTGGTGGTTACTGGGGGTCTATACTAATGGAGGAGTTCTCTGATTGGGAAGAATCTATACAAGGTGGGCTTTTTTTGCATAGTCTAGGTCGGTAGCCAGAAGTGCACCTGTAGCTCTTCTACAGCTTGTGCCTATCTGCCCTATATCCACTAGAGCATTATTATTTTTCAGAGTAGAGTAGGGCCTTGCCAGAGAGGGATTACTTTGACGCAGTTGGCCAGCTTAAGCA
Source organism: Staurois parvus (assembly GCF_062004578.1). Lineage (NCBI taxonomy): Eukaryota > Metazoa > Chordata > Amphibia > Anura > Ranidae > Staurois > Staurois parvus. Next base: position 516,957 of record NW_028318542.1, on the reverse strand, counting down.
TGTATTGAAATACATGTGAACTAAAAATCCCTGTTGTTGAAAGTTTTTTAGAAAGGGTGCAGAGCAGTGGGCACAGGGTTCATTCAGAATTTCTAGTCCTTACTGAGGGGGGTCTGCACTGGAATGTGTTTACTGAGGGGAGTCTATATTTTGGGGCATCTGTACTGGGATGTCTGCTATGAGGCTTTTTTTTACTGGGGGTCTGTGCAAGTGGAGGTGTCTGTACTGGGAGTCCTGCACAGGATCATTCTCTACTGGGAGTGTCTATTCTTAGAATGTCTGCACAGGGGCATGTCCATAGTTAACTGCATTGAAGCATGCTACCATACTTTGCAGAGCACTGTGTTGGCAAATTATTAAGCATTTAATATCTTTGATGTGAAAGTCTTACGGAGCTTTTATACTGTTCCCTCACCCTTACTGCTGTCCCGTCTGTGTGCACTATCACGACTGTAAAACGGGGAAGAAGGTATACCCTTTTACGGACGACAGACAGCAGGACCTTTTTCACCAGAGCATCATCTCCATAGTGAGGTCGATCCTTCTAGTGGGCTGGAAGAGTTGGAACTCTGTACTGCTGTCCCGTCGGTGTGCGCTGTCTCGACTGTAAAACGGGGAAGAAGGTATACCCCTTCACGGAGGACAGACAGCAGGACCTTTTTGACCAGAGCATCATCAGTATAATGAATGTGCGTTTACTGAGGCTTGTCTTTACTGGGTGGGTCTGTAGTGAAGTCTTTAGTGTGGGGTCTGTACTGGGTATGTCAATTGAAAGGTCTGTACTGAAGTGGACTGCCCAGGGTGGATCTGTACTGTGGAGGTTTAAACTGAGGGGGGCTCTACTTGGCTTTTTTGTATTGGGAAATCTGTATTGTGGATATGTACTGAGAGGGGACTGTACTGAGGGAGTGCTTACTGAGGAGGGTCTGTGCAAGGATGTCTTTACTGAGGAGTGTCTATATTTTGGGGGGGGGTTACTGGGGTATTAGTACTGAGGGGTATTTGTAGTGGTGGTTACTGGGGGTCTATACTAATGGAGGAGTTCTCTGATTGGGAAGAATCTATACAAGGTGGGCTTTTTTTGCATAGTCTAGGTCGGTAGCCAGAAGTGCACCTGTAGCTCTTCTACAGCTTGTGCCTATCTGCCCTATATCCACTAGAGCATTATTATTTTTCAGAGTAGAGTAGGGCCTGGCCAGAGAGGGATTACTTTGACGCAGTTGGCCAGCTTAAACATGTATTGAGATACATGTGAACTAAAAATCCCTGTTGTTGAAAGTTTTTTTAGAAAGGGTGCAGAGCAGTGGGCACAGGGTTCATTCAGAATTTCTAGTCCTTACTGAGGGGGGTCTGCACTGGAATGTGTTTACTGAGGGGAGTCTATATTTTGGGGCATCTGTACTGGGATGTCTGCTATGAGGCTTTTTTTTTTTACTGGGGGTCTGTGCAAGTGGAGGTGTCTGTACTGGGAGTCCTGCACAGGATCATTCTCTACTGGGAGTGTCTATTCTTAGAATGTCTGCACAGGGGCATGTCCATAGTTAACTGCATTGAAGCATGCTACCATACTTTGCAGAGCACTGTGTTGGCAAATTATTAAGCATTTAATATCTTTGATGTGAAAGTCTTACGGAGCTTTTATACTGTTCCCTCACCCTTACTGCTGTCCCGTCTGTGTGCACTATCACGACTGTAAAACGGGGAAGAAGGTATACCCTTTTACGGACGACAGACAGCAGGACCTTTTTCACCAGAGCATCATCTCCATAGTGAGGTCGATCCTTCTAGTGGGCTGGAAGAGTTGGAACTCTGTACTGCTGTCCCGTCGGTGTGCGCTGTCTCGACTGTAAAACGGGGAAGAAGGTATACCCCTTTACGGAGGACAGACAGCAGGACCTTTTTGACCAGAGCATCATCAGTATAATGAATGTGCGTTTACTGAGGCTTGTCTTTACTGGGTGGGTCTGTAGTGAAGTCTTTAGTGTGGGGTCTGTACTGGGTATGTCAATTGAAAGGTCTGTACTGAAGTGGACTGCCCAGGGTGGATCTGTACTGTGGAGGTTTAAACTGAGGGGGGCTCTACTTGGCTTTTTTGTATTGGGAAATCTGTATTGTGGATATGTACTGAGAGGGGACTGTACTGAGGGAGTGCTTACTGAGGAGGGTCTGTGCAAGGATGTCTTTACTGAGGAGTGTCTATACTTTGGGGGGGGGGGGTTACTGGGGTATTAGTACTGAGGGGTATTTGTAGTGGTGGTTACTGGGGGTCTATACTAATGGAGGAGTTCTCTGATTGGGAAGAATCTATACAAGGTGGGCCTTTTTTGCATAGTCTAGGTCGGTAGCCAGAAGTGCACCTGTAGCTCTTCTACAGCTTGTGCCTATCTGCCCTATATCCACTAGAGCATTATTATTTTTCAGAGTAGAGTAGGGCCTGGCCAGAGAGGGATTACTTTGACGCAGTTGGCCAGCTTAAACATGTATTGAAATACATGTGAACTAAAAATCCCTGTTGTTGAAAGTTTTTTTAGAAAGGGTGCAGAGCAGTGGGCACAGGGTTCATTCAGAATTTCTAGTCCTTACTGAGGGGGGTCTGCACTGGAATGTGTTTACTGAGGGGAGTCTATATTTTGGGGCATCTGTACTGGGATGTCTGCTATGAGGCTTTTTTTTTTACTGGGGGTCTGTGCAAGTGGAGGTGTCTGTACTGGGAGTCCTGCACAGGATCATTCTCTACTGGGAGTGTCTATTCTTAGAATGTCTGCACAGGGGCATGTCCATAGTTAACTGCATTGAAGCATGCTACCATACTTTGCAGAGCACTGTGTTGGCAAATTATTAAGCATTTAATATCTTTGATGTGAAAGTCTTACGGAGCTTTTATACTGTTCCCTCACCCTTACTGCTGTCCCGTCTGTGTGCACTATCACGACTGTAAAACGGGGAAGAAGGTATACCCTTTTACGGACGACAGACAGCAGGACCTTTTTCACCAGAGCATCATCTCCATAGTGAGGTCGATCCTTCTAGTGGGCTGGAAGAGTTGGAACTCTGTACTGCTGTCCCGTCGGTGTGCGCTGTCTCGACTGTAAAACGGGGAAGAAGGTATACCCCTTCACGGAGGACAGACAGCAGGACCTTTTTGACCAGAGCATCATCAGTATAATGAATGTGCGTTTACTGAGGCTTGTCTTTACTGGGTGGGTCTGTAGTGAAGTCTTTAGTGTGGGGTCTGTACTGGGTATGTCAATTGAAAGGTCTGTACTGAAGTGGACTGCCCAGGGTGGATCTGTACTGTGGAGGTTTAAACTGAGGGGGGCTCTACTTGGCTTTTTTGTATTGGGAAATCTGTATTGTGGATGTGTACTGAGAGGGGACTGTACTGAGGGAGTGCTTACTGAGGAGGGTCTGTGCAAGGATGTCTTTACTGAGGAGTGTCTATACTTTGGGGGGGGGGGTTACTGGGGTATTAGTACTGAGGGGTATTTGTAGTGGTGGTTACTGGGGGTCTATACTAATGGAGGAGTTCTCTGATTGGGAAGAATCTATACAAGGTGGGCCTTTTTTTGCATAGTCTAGGTCGGTAGCCAGAAGTGCACCTGTAGCTCTTCTACAGCTTGTGCCTATCTGCCCTATATCCACTAGAGCATTATTATTTTTCAGTGTAGAGTAGGGCCTGGCCAGAGAGGGATTACTTTGACGCAGTTGGCCAGCTTAAACATGTATTGAAATACATGTGAACTAAAAATCCCTGTTGTTGAAAGTTTTTTAGAAAGGGTGCAGAGCAGTGGGCACAGGGTTCATTCAGAATTTCTAGTCCTTACTGAGGGGGGTCTGCACTGGAATGTGTTTACTGAGGGGAGTCTATATTTTGGGGCATCTGTACTGGGATGTCTGCTATGAGGCTTTTTTTTTACTGGGGGTCTGTGCAAGTGGAGGTGTCTGTACTGGGAGTCCTGCACAGGATCATTCTCTACTGGGAGTGTCTATTCTTAGAATGTCTGCACAGGGGCATGTCCATAGTTAACTGCATTGAAGCATGCTACCATACTTTGCAGAGCACTGTGTTGGCAAATTATTAAGCATTTAATATCTTTGATGTGAAAGTCTTACGGAGCTTTTATACTGTTCCCTCACCCTTACTGCTGTCCCGTCTGTGTGCACTATCACGACTGTAAAACGGGGAAGAAGGTATACCCTTTTACGGACGACAGACAGCAGGACCTTTTTCACCAGAGCATCATCTCCATAGTGAGGTCGATCCTTCTAGTGGGCTGGAAGAGTTGGAACTCTGTACTGCTGTCCCGTCGGTGTGCGCTGTCTCGACTGTAAAACGGGGAAGAAGGTATACCCCTTTACGGAGGACAGACAGCAGGACCTTTTTGACCAGAGCATCATCAGTATAATGAATGTGCGTTTACTGAGGCTTGTCTTTACTGGGTGGGTCTGTAGTGAAGTCTTTAGTGTGGGGTCTGTACTGGGTATGTCAATTGAAAGGTCTGTACTGAAGTGGACTGCCCAGGGTGGATCTGTACTGTGGAGGTTTAAACTGAGGGGGGCTCTACTTGGCTTTTTTGTATTGGGAAATCTGTATTGTGGATATGTACTGAGAGGGGACTGTACTGAGGGAGTGCTTACTGAGGAGGGTCTGTGCAAGGATGTCTTTACTGAGGAGTGTCTATATTTTGGGGGGGGGTTACTGGGGTATTAGTACTGAGGGGTATTTGTAGTGGTGGTTACTGGGGGTCTATACTAATGGAGGAGTTCTCTGATTGGGAAGAATCTATACAAGGTGGGCTTTTTTTGCATAGTCTAGGTCGGTAGCCAGAAGTGCACCTGTAGCTCTTCTACAGCTTGTGCCTATCTGCCCTATATCCACTAGAGCATTATTATTTTTCAGAGTAGAGTAGGGCCTGGCCAGAGAGGGATTACTTTGACGCAGTTGGCCAGCTTAAACATGTATTGAAATACATGTGAACTAAAAATCCCTGTTGTTGAAAGTTTTTTTAGAAAGGGTGCAGAGCAGTGGGCACAGGGTTCATTCAGAATTTCTAGTCCTTACTGAGGGGGGTCTGCACTGGAATGTGTTTACTGAGGGGAGTCTATATTTTGGGGCATCTGTACTGGGATGTCTGCTATGAGGCTTTTTTTTTTTACTGGGGGTCTGTGCAAGTGGAGGTGTCTGTACTGGGAGTCCTGCACAGGATCATTCTCTACTGGGAGTGTCTATTCTTAGAATGTCTGCACAGGGGCATGTCCATAGTTAACTGCATTGAAGCATGCTACCATACTTTGCAGAGCACTGTGTTGGCAAATTATTAAGCATTTAATATCTTTGATGTGAAAGTCTTACGGAGCTTTTATACTGTTCCCTCACCCTTACTGCTGTCCCGTCTGTGTGCACTATCACGACTGTAAAACGGGGAAGAAGGTATACCCTTTTACGGACGACAGACAGCAGGACCTTTTTCACCAGAGCATCATCTCCATAGTGAGGTCGATCCTTCTAGTGGGCTGGAAGAGTTGGAACTCTGTACTGCTGTCCCGTCGGTGTGCGCTGTCTCGACTGTAAAACGGGGAAGAAGGTATACCCCTTTACGGAGGACAGACAGCAGGACCTTTTTGACCAGAGCATCATCAGTATAATGAATGTGCGTTTACTGAGGCTTGTCTTTACTGGGTGGGTCTGTAGTGAAGACTTTAGTGTGGGGTCTGTACTGGGTATGTCAATTGAAAGGTCTGTACTGAAGTGGACTGCCCAGGGTGGATCTGTACTGTGGAGGTTTAAACTGAGGGGGCTCTACTTGGCTTTTTTGTATTGGGAAATCTGTATTGTGGATATGTACTGAGAGGGGACTGTACTGAGGGAGTGCTTACTGAGGAGGGTCTGTGCAAGGATGTCTTTACTGAGGAGTGTCTATACTTTGGGGGGGGGGGTTACTGGGGTATTAGTACTGAGGGGTATTTGTAGTGGTGGTTACTGGGGGTCTATACTAATGGAGGAGTTCTCTGATTGGGAAGAATCTATACAAGGTGGGCTTTTTTTTGCATAGTCTAGGTCGGTAGCCAGAAGTGCACCTGTAGCTCTTCTACAGCTTGTGCCTATCTGCCCTATATCCACTAGAGCATTATTATTTTTCAGAGTAGAGTAGGGCCTGGCCAGAGAGGGATTACTTTGACGCAGTTGGCCAGCTTAAACATGTATTGAAATACATGTGAACTAAAAATCCCTGTTGAAAGTTTTTTAGAAAGGGTGCAGAGCAGTGGGCACAGGGTTCATTCAGAATTTCTAGTCCTTACTGAGGGGGGTCTGCACTGGAATGTGTTTACTGAGGGGAGTCTATATTTTGGGGCATCTGTACTGGGATGTCTGCTATGAGGCTTTTTTTTTTTACTGGGGGTCTGTGCAAGTGGAGGTGTCTGTACTGGGAGTCCTGCACAGGATCATTCTCTACTGGGAGTGTCTATTCTTAGAATGTCTGCACAGGGGCATGTCCATAGTTAACTGCATTGAAGCATGCTACCATACTTTGCAGAGCACTGTGTTGGCAAATTATTAAGCATTTAATATCTTTGATGTGAAAGTCTTACGGAGCTTTTATACTGTTCCCTCACCCTTACTGCTGTCCCGTCTGTGTGCACTATCACGACTGTAAAACGGGGAAGAAGGTATACCCTTTTACGGACGACAGACAGCAGGACCTTTTTCACCAGAGCATCATCTCCATAGTGAGGTCGATCCTTCTAGTGGGCTGGAAGAGTTGGAACTCTGTACTGCTGTCCCGTCGGTGTGCGCTGTCTCGACTGTAAAACGGGGAAGAAGGTATACCCCTTTACGGAGGACAGACAGCAGGACCTTTTTGACCAGAGCATCATCAGTATAATGAATGTGCGTTTACTGAGGCTTGTCTTTACTGGGTGGGTCTGTAGTGAAGTCTTTAGTGTGGGGTCTGTACTGGGTATGTCAATTGAAAGGTCTGTACTGAAGTGGACTGCCCAGGGTGGATCTGTACTGTGGAGGTTTAAACTGAGGGGGGCTCTACTTGGCTTTTTTGTATTGGGAAATCTGTATTGTGGATATGTACTGAGAGGGGACTGTACTGAGGGAGTGCTTACTGAGGAGGGTCTGTGCAAGGATGTCTTTACTGAGGAGTGTCTATACTTTGGGGGGGGGGGGTTACTGGGGTATTAGTACTGAGGGGTATTTGTAGTGGTGGTTACTGGGGGTCTATACTAATGGAGGAGTTCTCTGATTGGGAAGAATCTATACAAGGTGGGCCTTTTTTGCATAGTCTAGGTCGGTAGCCAGAAGTGCACCTGTAGCTCTTCTACAGCTTGTGCCTATCTGCCCTATATCCACTAGAGCATTATTATTTTTCAGAGTAGAGTAGGGCCTGGCCAGAGAGGGATTACTTTGACGCAGTTGGCCAGCTTAAACATGTATTGAAATACATGTGAACTAAAAATCCCTGTTGTTGAAAGTTTTTTTAGAAAGGGTGCAGAGCAGTGGGCACAGGGTTCATTCAGAATTTCTAGTCCTTACTGAGGGGGGTCTGCACTGGAATGTGTTTACTGAGGGGAGTCTATATTTTGGGGCATCTGTACTGGGATGTCTGCTATGAGGCTTTTTTTTTTACTGGGGGTCTGTGCAAGTGGAGGTGTCTGTACTGGGAGTCCTGCACAGGATCATTCTCTACTGGGAGTGTCTATTCTTAGAATGTCTGCACAGGGGCATGTCCATAGTTAACTGCATTGAAGCATGCTACCATACTTTGCAGAGCACTGTGTTGGCAAATTATTAAGCATTTAATATCTTTGATGTGAAAGTCTTACGGAGCTTTTATACTGTTCCCTCACCCTTACTGCTGTCCCGTCTGTGTGCACTATCACGACTGTAAAACGGGGAAGAAGGTATACCCTTTTACGGACGACAGACAGCAGGACCTTTTTCACCAGAGCATCATCTCCATAGTGAGGTCGATCCTTCTAGTGGGCTGGAAGAGTTGGAACTCTGTACTGCTGTCCCGTCGGTGTGCGCTGTCTCGACTGTAAAACGGGGAAGAAGGTATACCCCTTCACGGAGGACAGACAGCAGGACCTTTTTGACCAGAGCATCATCAGTATAATGAATGTGCGTTTACTGAGGCTTGTCTTTACTGGGTGGGTCTGTAGTGAAGTCTTTAGTGTGGGGTCTGTACTGGGTATGTCAATTGAAAGGTCTGTACTGAAGTGGACTGCCCAGGGTGGATCTGTACTGTGGAGGTTTAAACTGAGGGGGGCTCTACTTGGCTTTTTTGTATTGGGAAATCTGTATTGTGGATGTGTACTGAGAGGGGACTGTACTGAGGGAGTGCTTACTGAGGAGGGTCTGTGCAAGGATGTCTTTACTGAGGAGTGTCTATACTTTGGGGGGGGGGTTACTGGGGTATTAGTACTGAGGGGTATTTGTAGTGGTGGTTACTGGGGGTCTATACTAATGGAGGAGTTCTCTGATTGGGAAGAATCTATACAAGGTGGGCCTTTTTTTGCATAGTCTAGGTCGGTAGCCAGAAGTGCACCTGTAGCTCTTCTACAGCTTGTGCCTATCTGCCCTATATCCACTAGAGCATTATTATTTTTCAGTGTAGAGTAGGGCCTGGCCAGAGAGGGATTACTTTGACGCAGTTGGCCAGCTTAAACATGTATTGAAATACATGTGAACTAAAAATCCCTGTTGTTGAAAGTTTTTTAGAAAGGGTGCAGAGCAGTGGGCACAGGGTTCATTCAGAATTTCTAGTCCTTACTGAGGGGGGTCTGCACTGGAATGTGTTTACTGAGGGGAGTCTATATTTTGGGGCATCTGTACTGGGATGTCTGCTATGAGGCTTTTTTTTTACTGGGGGTCTGTGCAAGTGGAGGTGTCTGTACTGGGAGTCCTGCACAGGATCATTCTCTACTGGGAGTGTCTATTCTTAGAATGTCTGCACAGGGGCATGTCCATAGTTAACTGCATTGAAGCATGCTACCATACTTTGCAGAGCACTGTGTTGGCAAATTATTAAGCATTTAATATCTTTGATGTGAAAGTCTTACGGAGCTTTTATACTGTTCCCTCACCCTTACTGCTGTCCCGTCTGTGTGCACTATCACGACTGTAAAACGGGGAAGAAGGTATACCCTTTTACGGACGACAGACAGCAGGACCTTTTTCACCAGAGCATCATCTCCATAGTGAGGTCGATCCTTCTAGTGGGCTGGAAGAGTTGGAACTCTGTACTGCTGTCCCGTCGGTGTGCGCTGTCTCGACTGTAAAACGGGGAAGAAGGTATACCCCTTTACGGAGGACAGACAGCAGGACCTTTTTGACCAGAGCATCATCAGTATAATGAATGTGCGTTTACTGAGGCTTGTCTTTACTGGGTGGGTCTGTAGTGAAGTCTTTAGTGTGGGGTCTGTACTGGGTATGTCAATTGAAAGGTCTGTACTGAAGTGGACTGCCCAGGGTGGATCTGTACTGTGGAGGTTTAAACTGAGGGGGGCTCTACTTGGCTTTTTTGTATTGGGAAATCTGTATTGTGGATATGTACTGAGAGGGGACTGTACTGAGGGAGTGCTTACTGAGGAGGGTCTGTGCAAGGATGTCTTTACTGAGGAGTGTCTATATTTTGGGGGGGGGTTACTGGGGTATTAGTACTGAGGGGTATTTGTAGTGGTGGTTACTGGGGGTCTATACTAATGGAGGAGTTCTCTGATTGGGAAGAATCTATACAAGGTGGGCTTTTTTTGCATAGTCTAGGTCGGTAGCCAGAAGTGCACCTGTAGCTCTTCTACAGCTTGTGCCTATCTGCCCTATATCCACTAGAGCATTATTATTTTTCAGAGTAGAGTAGGGCCTGGCCAGAGAGGGATTACTTTGACGCAGTTGGCCAGCTTAAACATGTATTGAGATACATGTGAACTAAAAATCCCTGTTGTTGAAAGTTTTTTTAGAAAGGGTGCAGAGCAGTGGGCACAGGGTTCATTCAGAATTTCTAGTCCTTACTGAGGGGGGTCTGCACTGGAATGTGTTTACTGAGGGGAGTCTATATTTTGGGGCATCTGTACTGGGATGTCTGCTATGAGGCTTTTTTTTTTACTGGGGGTCTGTGCAAGTGGAGGTGTCTGTACTGGGAGTCCTGCACAGGATCATTCTCTACTGGGAGTGTCTATTCTTAGAATGTCTGCACAGGGGCATGTCCATAGTTAACTGCATTGAAGCATGCTACCATACTTTGCAGAGCACTGTGTTGGCAAATTATTAAGCATTTAATATCTTTGATGTGAAAGTCTTACGGAGCTTTTATACTGTTCCCTCACCCTTACTGCTGTCCCGTCTGTGTGCACTATCACGACTGTAAAACGGGGAAGAAGGTATACCCTTTTACGGACGACAGACAGCAGGACCTTTTTCACCAGAGCATCATCTCCATAGTGAGGTCGATCCTTCTAGTGGGCTGGAAGAGTTGGAACTCTGTACTGCTGTCCCGTCGGTGTGCGCTGTCTCGACTGTAAAACGGGGAAGAAGGTATACCCCTTTACGGAGGACAGACAGCAGGACCTTTTTGACCAGAGCATCATCAGTATAATGAATGTGCGTTTACTGAGGCTTGTCTTTACTGGGTGGGTCTGTAGTGAAGACTTTAGTGTGGGGTCTGTACTGGGTATGTCAATTGAAAGGTCTGTACTGAAGTGGACTGCCCAGGGTGGATCTGTACTGTGGAGGTTTAAACTGAGGGGGCTCTACTTGGCTTTTTTGTATTGGGAAATCTGTATTGTGGATATGTACTGAGAGGGGACTGTACTGAGGGAGTGCTTACTGAGGAGGGTCTGTGCAAGGATGTCTTTACTGAGGAGTGTCTATACTTTGGGGGGGGGGGTTACTGGGGTATTAGTACTGAGGGGTATTTGTAGTGGTGGTTACTGGGGGTCTATACTAATGGAGGAGTTCTCTGATTGGGAAGAATCTATACAAGGTGGGCTTTTTTTTTGCATAGTCTAGGTCGGTAGCCAGAAGTGCACCTGTAGCTCTTCTACAGCTTGTGCCTATCTGCCCTATATCCACTAGAGCATTATTATTTTTCAGAGTAGAGTAGGGCCTGGCCAGAGAGGGATTACTTTGACGCAGTTGGCCAGCTTAAACATGTATTGAAATACATGTGAACTAAAAATCCCTGTTGAAAGTTTTTTAGAAAGGGTGCAGAGCAGTGGGCACAGGGTTCATTCAGAATTTCTAGTCCTTACTGAGGGGGGTCTGCACTGGAATGTGTTTACTGAGGGGAGTCTATATTTTGGGGCATCTGTACTGGGATGTCTGCTATGAGGCTTTTTTTTACTGGGGGTCTGTGCAAGTGGAGGTGTCTGTACTGGGAGTCCTGCACAGGATCATTCTCTACTGGGAGTGTCTATTCTTAGAATGTCTGCACAGGGGCATGTCCATAGTTAACTGCATTGAAGCATGCTACCATACTTTGCAGAGCACTGTGTTGGCAAATTATTAAGCATTTAATATCTTTGATGTGAAAGTCTTACGGAGCTTTTATACTGTTCCTTCACCCTTACTGCTGTCCCGTCTGTGTGCACTATCACGACTGTAAAACGGGGAAGAAGGTATACCCTTTTACGGACGACAGACAGCAGGACCTTTTTCACCAGAGCATCATCTCCATAGTGAGGTCGATCCTTCTAGTGGGCTGGAAGAGTTGGAACTCTGTACTGCTGTCCCGTCGGTGTGCGCTGTCTCGACTGTAAAACGGGGAAGAAGGTATACCCCTTTACGGAGGACAGACAGCAGGACCTTTTTGACCAGAGCATCATCAGTATAATGAATGTGCGTTTACTGAGGCTTGTCTTTACTGGGTGGGTCTGTAGTGAAGTCTTTAGTGTGGGGTCTGTACTGGGTATGTCAATTGAAAGGTCTGTACTGAAGTGGACTGCCCAGGGTGGATCTGTACTGTGGAGGTTTAAACTGAGGGGGGCTCTACTTGGCTTTTTTGTATTGGGAAATCTGTATTGTGGATGTGTACTGAGAGGGGACTGTACTGAGGGAGTGCTTACTGAGGAGGGTCTGTGCAAGGATGTCTTTACTGAGGAGTGTCTATACTTTGGGGGGGGGGGTTACTGGGGTATTAGTACTGAGGGGTATTTGTAGTGGTGGTTACTGGGGGTCTATACTAATGGAGGAGTTCTCTGATTGGGAAGAATCTATACAAGGTGGGCCTTTTTTGCATAGTCTAGGTCGGTAGCCAGAAGTGCACCTGTAGCTCTTCTACAGCTTGTGCCTATCTGCCCTATATCCACTAGAGCATTATTATTTTTCAGAGTAGAGTAGGGCCTGGCCAGAGAGGGATTACTTTGACGCAGTTGGCCAGCTTAAACATGTATTGAAATACATGTGAACTAAAAATCCCTGTTGTTGAAAGTTTTTTAGAAAGGGTGCAGAGCAGTGGGCACAGGGTTCATTCAGAATTTCTAGTCCTTACTGAGGGGGGTCTGCACTGGAATGTGTTTACTGAGGGGAGTCTATATTTTGGGGCATCTGTACTGGGATGTCTGCTATGAGGCTTTTTTTTACTGGGGGTCTGTGCAAGTGGAGGTGTCTGTACTGGGAGTCCTGCACAGGATCATTCTCTACTGGGAGTGTCTATTCTTAGAATGTCTGCACAGGGGCATGTCCATAGTTAACTGCATTGAAGCATGCTACCATACTTTGCAGAGCACTGTGTTGGCAAATTATTAAGCATTTAATATCTTTGATGTGAAAGTCTTACGGAGCTTTTATACTGTTCCCTCACCCTTACTGCTGTCCCGTCTGTGTGCACTATCACGACTGTAAAACGGGGAAGAAGGTATACCCTTTTACGGACGACAGACAGCAGGACCTTTTTCACCAGAGCATCATCTCCATAGTGAGGTCGATCCTTCTAGTGGGCTGGAAGAGTTGGAACTCTGTACTGCTGTCCCGTCGGTGTGCGCTGTCTCGACTGTAAAACGGGGAAGAAGGTATACCCCTTTACGGAGGACAGACAGCAGGACCTTTTTGACCAGAGCATCATCAGTATAATGAATGTGCGTTTACTGAGGCTTGTCTTTACTGGGTGGGTCTGTAGTGAAGTCTTTAGTGTGGGGTCTGTACTGGGTATGTCAATTGAAAGGTCTGTACTGAAGTGGACTGCCCAGGGTGGATCTGTACTGTGGAGGTTTAAACTGAGGGGGGCTCTACTTGGCTTTTTGTATTGGGAAATCTGTATTGTGGATGTGTACTGAGAGGGGACTGTACTGAGGGAGTGCTTACTGAGGAGGGTCTGTGCAAGGATGTCTTTACTGAGGAGTGTCTATACTTTGGGGGGGGGGGGGTTACTGGGGTATTAGTACTGAGGGGTATTTGTAGTGGTGGTTACTGAGGGTCTATACTAATGGAGGAGTTCTCTGATTGGGAAGAATCTATACAAGGTGGGCCTTTTTTGCATAGTCTAGGTCGGTAGCCAGAAGTGCACCTGTAGCTCTTCTACAGCTTGTGCCTATCTGCCCTATATCCACTAGAGCATTATTATTTTTCAGAGTAGAGTAGGGCCTGGCCAGAGAGGGATTACTTTGACGCAGTTGGCCAGCTTAAACATGTATTGAAATACATGTGAACTAAAAATCCCTGTTGTTGAAAGTTTTTTTAGAAAGGGTGCAGAGCAGTGGGCACAGGGTTCATTCAGAATTTCTAGTCCTTACTGAGGGGGGTCTGCACTGGAATGTGTTTACTGAGGGGAGTCTATATTTTGGGGCATCTGTACTGGGATGTCTGCTATGAGGCTTTTTTTTTACTGGGGGTCTGTGCAAGTGGAGGTGTCTGTACTGGGAGTCCTGCACAGGATCATTCTCTACTGGGAGTGTCTATTCTTAGAATGTCTGCACAGGGGCATGTCCATAGTTAACTGCATTGAAGCATGCTACCATACTTTGCAGAGCACTGTGTTGGCAAATTATTAAGCATTTAATATCTTTGATGTGAAAGTCTTACGGAGCTTTTATACTGTTCCCTCACCCTTACTGCTGTCCCGTCTGTGTGCACTATCACGACTGTAAAACGGGGAAGAAGGTATACCCTTTTACGGACGACAGACAGCAGGACCTTTTTCACCAGAGCATCATCTCCATAGTGAGGTCGATCCTTCTAGTGGGCTGGAAGAGTTGGAACTCTGTACTGCTGTCCCGTCGGTGTGCGCTGTCTCGACTGTAAAACGGGGAAGAAGGTATACCCCTTTACGGAGGACAGACAGCAGGACCTTTTTGACCAGAGCATCATCAGTATAATGAATGTGCGTTTACTGAGGCTTGTCTTTACTGGGTGGGTCTGTAGTGAAGTCTTTAGTGTGGGGTCTGTACTGGGTATGTCAATTGAAAGGTCTGTACTGAAGTGGACTGCCCAGGGTGGATCTGTACTGTGGAGGTTTAAACTGAGGGGGCTCTACTTGGCTTTTTTGTATTGGGAAATCTGTATTGTGGATATGTACTGAGAGGGGACTGTACTGAGGGAGTGCTTACTGAGGAGGGTCTGTGCAAGGATGTCTTTACTGAGGAGTGTCTATACTTTGGGGGGGGGGGTTACTGGGGTATTAGTACTGAGGGGTATTTGTAGTGGTGGTTACTGGGGGTCTCTACTAATGGAGGAGTTCTCTGATTGGGAAGAATCTATACAAGGTGGGCCTTTTTTGCATAGTCTAGGTCGGTAGCCAGAAGTGCACCTGTAGCTCTTCTACAGCTTGTGCCTATCTGCCCTATATCCACTAGAGCATTATTTTTTTTCAGAGTAGGGCCTGGCCAGAGAGGGATTACTTTGACGCAGTTGGCCAGCTTAAACATGTATTGAAATACATGTGAACTAAAAATCCCTGTTGTTGAAAGTTTTTTAGAAAGGGTGCAGAGCAGTGGGCACAGGGTTCATTCAGAATTTCTAGTCCTTACTGAGGGGGGTCTGCACTGGAATGTGTTTACTGAGGGGAGTCTATATTTTGGGGCATCTGTACTGGGATGTCTGCTATGAGGCTTTTTTTTACTGGGGGTCTGTGCAAGTGGAGGTGTCTGTACTGGGAGTCCTGCACAGGATCATTCTCTACTGGGAGTGTCTATTCTTAGAATGTCTGCACAGGGGCATGTCCATAGTTAACTGCATTGAAGCATGCTACCATACTTTGCAGAGCACTGTGTTGGCAAATTATTAAGCATTTAATATCTTTGATGTGAAAGTCTTACGGAGCTTTTATACTGTTCCCTCACCCTTACTGCTGTCCCGTCTGTGTGCACTATCACGACTGTAAAACGGGGAAGAAGGTATACCCTTTTACGGACGACAGACAGCAGGACCTTTTTCACCAGAGCATCATCTCCATAGTGAGGTCGATCCTTCTAGTGGGCTGGAAGAGTTGGAACTCTGTACTGCTGTCCCGTCGGTGTGCGCTGTCTCGACTGTAAAACGGGGAAGAAGGTATACCCCTTTACGGAGGACAGACAGCAGGACCTTTTTGACCAGAGCATCATCAGTATAATGAATGTGCGTTTACTGAGGCTTGTCTTTACTGGGTGGGTCTGTAGTGAAGTCTTTAGTGTGGGGTCTGTACTGGGTATGTCAATTGAAAGGTCTGTACTGAAGTGGACTGCCCAGGGTGGATCTGTACTGTGGAGGTTTAAACTGAGGGGTGCTCTACTTGGCTTTTTTGTATTGGGAAATCTGTATTGTGGATGTGTACTGAGATGGGACTGTACTGAGGGAGTGCTTACTGAGGAGGGTCTGTGCAAGGATGTCTTTACTGAGGAGTGTCTATACTTTGGGGGGGGGGTTACTGGGGTATTAGTACTGAGGGGTATTTGTAGTGGTGGTTACTGGGGGTCTATACTAATGGAGGAGTTCTCTGATTGGGAAGAATCTATACAAGGTGGGCCTTTTTTGCATAGTCTAGGTCGGTAGCCAGAAGTGCACCTGTAGCTCTTCTACAGCTTGTGCCTATCTGCCCTATATCCACTAGAGCATTATTATTTTTCAGAGTAGAGTAGGGCCTGGCCAGAGAGGGATTACTTTGACGCAGTTGGCCAGCTTAAACATGTATTGAAATACATGTGAACTAAAAATCCCTGTTGTTGAAAGTTTTTTAGAAAGGGTGCAGAGCAGTGGGCACAGGGTTCATTCAGAATTTCTAGTCCTTACTGAGGGGGGTCTGCACTGGAATGTGTTTACTGAGGGGAGTCTATATTTTGGGGCATCTGTACTGGGATGTCTGCTATGAGGCTTTTTTTTACTGGGGGTCTGTGCAAGTGGAGGTGTCTGTACTGGGAGTCCTGCACAGGATCATTCTCTACTGGGAGTGTCTATTCTTAGAATGTCTGCACAGGGGCATGTCCATAGTTAACTGCATTGAAGCATGCTACCATACTTTGCAGAGCACTGTGTTGGCAAATTATTAAGCATTTAATATCTTTGATGTGAAAGTCTTACGGAGCTTTTATACTGTTCCCTCACCCTTACTGCTGTCCCGTCTGTGTGCACTATCACGACTGTAAAACGGGGAAGAAGGTATACCCTTTTACGGACGACAGACAGCAGGACCTTTTTCACCAGAGCATCATCTCCATAGTGAGGTCGATCCTTCTAGTGGGCTGGAAGAGTTGGAACTCTGTACTGCTGTCCCGTCGGTGTGCGCTGTCTCGACTGTAAAACGGGGAAGAAGGTATACCCCTTTACGGAGGACAGACAGCAGGACCTTTTTGACCAGAGCATCATCAGTATAATGAATGTGCGTTTACTGAGGCTTGTCTTTACTGGGTGGGTCTGTAGTGAAGTCTTTAGTGTGGGGTCTGTACTGGGTATGTCAATTGAAAGGTCTGTACTGAAGTGGACTGCCCAGGGTGGATCTGTACTGTGGAGGTTTAAACTGAGGGGGGCTCTACTTGGCTTTTTTGTATTGGGAAATCTGTATTGTGGATGTGTACTGAGATGGGACTGTACTGAGGGAGTGCTTACTGAGGAGGGTCTGTGCAAGGATGTCTTTACTGAGGAGTGTCTATACTTTGGGGGGGGGGGGTTACTGGGGTATTAGTACTGAGGGGTATTTGTAGTGGTGGTTACTGGGGGTCTATACTAATGGAGGAGTTCTCTGATTGGGAAGAATCTATACAAGGTGGGCCTTTTTTGCATAGTCTAGGTCGGTAGCCAGAAGTGCACCTGTAGCTCTTCTACAGCTTGTGCCTATCTGCCCTATATCCACTAGAGCATTATTATTTTTCAGAGTAGAGTAGGGCCTGGCCAGAGAGGGATTACTTTGACGCAGTTGGCCAGCTTAAACATGTATTGAAATACATGTGAACTAAAAATCCCTGTTGTTGAAAGTTTTTTTAGAAAGGGTGCAGAGCAGTGGGCACAGGGTTCATTCAGAATTTCTAGTCCTTACTGAGGGGGGTCTGCACTGGAATGTGTTTACTGAGGGGAGTCTATATTTTGGGGCATCTGTACTGGGATGTCTGCTATGAGGCTTTTTTTTTACTGGGGGTCTGTGCAAGTGGAGGTGTCTGTACTGGGAGTCCTGCACAGGATCATTCTCTACTGGGAGTGTCTATTCTTAGAATGTCTGCACAGGGGCATGTCCATAGTTAACTGCATTGAAGCATGCTACCATACTTTGCAGAGCACTGTGTTGGCAAATTATTAAGCATTTAATATCTTTGATGTGAAAGTCTTACGGAGCTTTTATACTGTTCCCTCACCCTTACTGCTGTCCCGTCTGTGTGCACTATCACGACTGTAAAACGGGGAAGAAGGTATACCCTTTTACGGACGACAGACAGCAGGACCTTTTTCACCAGAGCATCATCTCCATAGTGAGGTCGATCCTTCTAGTGGGCTGGAAGAGTTGGAACTCTGTACTGCTGTCCCGTCGGTGTGCGCTGTCTCGACTGTAAAACGGGGAAGAAGGTATACCCCTTTACGGAGGACAGACAGCAGGACCTTTTTGACCAGAGCATCATCAGTATAATGAATGTGCGTTTACTGAGGCTTGTCTTTACTGGGTGGGTCTGTAGTGAAGTCTTTAGTGTGGGGTCTGTACTGGGTATGTCAATTGAAAGGTCTGTACTGAAGTGGACTGCCCAGGGTGGATCTGTACTGTGGAGGTTTAAACTGAGGGGGGCTCTACTTGGCTTTTTTGTATTGGGAAATCTGTATTGTGGATGTGTACTGAGAGGGGACTGTACTGAGGGAGTGCTTACTGAGGAGGGTCTGTGCAAGGATGTCTTTACTGAGGAGTGTCTATATTTTGGGGGGGGGTTACTGGGGTATTAGTACTGAGGGGTATTTGTAGTGGTGGTTACTGGGGGTCTATACTAATGGAGGAGTTCTCTGATTGGGAAGAATCTATACAAGGTGGGCTTTTTTTGCATAGTCTAGGTCGGTAGCCAGAAGTGCACCTGTAGCTCTTCTACAGCTTGTGCCTATCTGCCCTATATCCACTAGAGCATTATTATTTTTCAGAGTAGAGTAGGGCCTGGCCAGAGAGGGATTACTTTGACGCAGTTGGCCAGCTTAAACATGTATTGAAATACATGTGAACTAAAAATCCCTGTTGTTGAAAGTTTTTTTAGAAAGGGTGCAGAGCAGTGGGCACAGGGTTCATTCAGAATTTCTAGTCCTTACTGAGGGGGGTCTGCACTGGAATGTGTTTACTGAGGGGAGTCTATATTTTGGGGCATCTGTACTGGGATGTCTGCTATGAGGCTTTTTTTTTTTACTGGGGGTCTGTGCAAGTGGAGGTGTCTGTACTGGGAGTCCTGCACAGGATCATTCTCTACTGGGAGTGTCTATTCTTAGAATGTCTGCACAGGGGCATGTCCATAGTTAACTGCATTGAAGCATGCTACCATACTTTGCAGAGCACTGTGTTGGCAAATTATTAAGCATTTAATATCTTTGATGTGAAAGTCTTACGGAGCTTTTATACTGTTCCCTCACCCTTACTGCTGTCCCGTCTGTGTGCACTATCACGACTGTAAAACGGGGAAGAAGGTATACCCTTTTACGGACGACAGACAGCAGGACCTTTTTCACCAGAGCATCATCTCCATAGTGAGGTCGATCCTTCTAGTGGGCTGGAAGAGTTGGAACTCTGTACTGCTGTCCCGTCGGTGTGCGCTGTCTCGACTGTAAAACGGGGAAGAAGGTATACCCCTTTACGGAGGACAGACAGCAGGACCTTTTTGACCAGAGCATCATCAGTATAATGAATGTGCGTTTACTGAGGCTTGTCTTTACTGGGTGGGTCTGTAGTGAAGTCTTTAGTGTGGGGTCTGTACTGGGTATGTCAATTGAAAGGTCTGTACTGAAGTGGACTGCCCAGGGTGGATCTGTACTGTGGAGGTTTAAACTGAGGGGGCTCTACTTGGCTTTTTTGTATTGGGAAATCTGTATTGTGGATATGTACTGAGAGGGGACTGTACTGAGGGAGTGCTTACTGAGGAGGGTCTGTGCAAGGATGTCTTTACTGAGGAGTGTCTATACTTTGGGGGGGGGTTACTGGGGTATTAGTACTGAGGGGTATTTGTAGTGGTGGTTACTGGGGGTCTATACTAATGGAGGAGTTCTCTGATTGGGAAGAATCTATACAAGGTGGGCCTTTTTTGCATAGTCTAGGTCGGTAGCCAGAAGTGCACCTGTAGCTCTTCTACAGCTTGTGCCTATCTGCCCTATATCCACTAGAGCATTATTATTTTTCAGAGTAGAGTAGGGCCTGGCCAGAGAGGGATTACTTTGACGCAGTTGGCCAGCTTAAACATGTATTGAAATACATGTGAACTAAAAATCCCTGTTGTTGAAAGTTTTTTTAGAAAGGGTGCAGAGCAGTGGGCACAGGGTTCATTCAGAATTTCTAGTCCTTACTGAGGGGGGTCTGCACTGGAATGTGTTTACTGAGGGGAGTCTATATTTTGGGGCATCTGTACTGGGATGTCTGCTATGAGGCTTTTTTTTTACTGGGGGTCTGTGCAAGTGGAGGTGTCTGTACTGGGAGTCCTGCACAGGATAATTCTCTACTGGGAGTGTCTATTCTTAGAATGTCTGCACAGGGGCATGTCCATAGTTAACTGCATTGAAGCATGCTACCATACTTTGCAGAGCACTGTGTTGGCAAATTATTAAGCATTTAATATCTTTGATGTGAAAGTCTTACGGAGCTTTTATACTGTTCCCTCACCCTTACTGCTGTCCCGTCTGTGTGCACTATCACGACTGTAAAACGGGGAAGAAGGTATACCCTTTTACGGAAGACAGACAGCAGGACCTTTTTCACCAGAGCATCATCTCCATAGTGAGGTCGATCCTTCTAGTGGGCTGGAAGAGTTGGAACTCTGTACTGCTGTCCCGTCGGTGTGCGCTGTCTCGACTGTAAAACGGGGAAGAAGGTATACCCCTTTACGGAGGACAGACAGCAGGACCTTTTTGACCAGAGCATCATCAGTATAATGAATGTGCGTTTACTGAGGCTTGTCTTTACTGGGTGGGTCTGTAGTGAAGTCTTTAGTGTGGGGTCTGTACTGGGTATGTCAATTGAAAGGTCTGTACTGAAGTGGACTGCCCAGGGTGGATCTGTACTGTGGAGGTTTAAACTGAGGGGGGCTCTACTTGGCTTTTTTGTATTGGGAAATCTGTATTGTGGATGTGTACTGAGAGGGGACTGTACTGAGGAAGTGCTTACTGAGGAGGGTCTGTGCAAGGATGTCTTTACTGAGGAGTGTCTATATTTTGGGGGGGGGGGGGTTACTGGGGTATTAGTACTGAGGGGTATTTGTAGTGGTGGTTACTGGGGCTCTATACTAATGGAGGAGTTCTCTGATTGGGAAGAATCTATACAAGGTGGGCCTTTTTTGCATAGTCTAGGTCGGTAGCCAGAAGTGCACCTGTAGCTCTTCTACAGCTTGTGCCTATCTGCCCTATATCCACTAGAACATTATTATTTTTCAGAGTAGAGTAGGGCCTGGCCAGAGAGGGATTACTTTGATGCAGTTGGCCAGCTTAAACATGTATTGAAATACATGTGAACTAAAAATCCCTGTTGTTGAAAGTTTTTTAGAAAGGGTGCAGAGCAGTGGGCACAGGGTTCATTCAGAATTTCTAGTCCTTACTGAGGGGGGTCTGCACTGGAATGTGTTTACTGAGGGGAGTCTATATTTTGGGGCATCTGTACTGGGATGTCTGCTATGAGGCTTTTTTTTTACTGGGGGTCTGTGCAAGTGGAGGTGTCTGTACTGGGAGTCCTGCACAGGATCATTCTCTACTGGGAGTGTCTATTCTTAGAATGTCTGCACAGGGGCATGTCCATAGTTAACTGCATTGAAGCATGCTACCATACTTTGCAGAGCACTGTGTTGGCAAATTATTAAGCATTTAATATCTTTGATGTGAAAGTCTTACGGAGCTTTTATACTGTTCCCTCACCCTTACTGCTGTCCCGTCTGTGTGCACTATCACGACTGTAAAACGGGGAAGAAGGTATACCCTTTTACGGACGACAGACAGCAGGACCTTTTTCACCAGAGCATCATCTCCATAGTGAGGTCGATCCTTCTAGTGGGCTGGAAGAGTTGGAACTCTGTACTGCTGTCCCGTCGGTGTGCGCTGTCTCGACTGTAAAACGGGGAAGAAGGTATACCCCTTTACGGAGGACAGACAGCAGGACCTTTTTGACCAGAGCATCATCAGTATAATGAATGTGCGTTTGCTGAGGCTTGTCTTTACTGGGTGGGTCTGTAGTGAAGTCTTTAGTGTGGGGTCTGTACTGGGTATGTCAATTGAAAGGTCTGTACTGAAGTGGACTGCCCAGGGTGGATCTGTACTGTGGAGGTTTAAACTGAGGGGGGCTCTACTTGGCTTTTTTGTATTGGGAAATCTGTATTGTGGATGTGTACTGAGAGGGGACTGTACTGAGGGAGTGCTTACTGAGGGTCTGTGCAAGGATGTCTTTACTGAGGAGTGTCTATACTTTGAGGGGGGGGGGGGGGTTACTGGGGTATTTGTACTGAGGGGTATTTGTAGTGGTGGTTACTGGGGGTCTATACTAATGGAGGAGTTCTCTGATTGGGAAGAATCTATACAAGGTGGGCTTTTTTTGCATAGTCTAGGTCGGTAGCCAGAAGTGCACCTGTAGCTCTTCTACAGCTTGTGCCTATCTGCCCTATATCCACTAGAGCATTATTATTTTTCAGAGTAGAGTAGGGCCTGGCCAGAGAGGGATTACTTTGACGCAGTTGGCCAGCTTAAACATGTATTGAAATACATGTGAACTAAAAATCCCTGTTGTTGAAAGTTTTTTTAGAAAGGGTGCAGAGCAGTGGGCACAGGGTTCATTCAGAATTTCTAGTCCTTACTGAGGGGGGTCTGCACTGGAATGTGTTTACTGAGGGGAGTCTATATTTTGGGGCATCTGTACTGGGATGTCTGCTATGAGGCTTTTTTTTTTACTGGGGGTCTGTGCAAGTGGAGGTGTCTGTACTGGGAGTCCTGCACAGGATCATTCTCTACTGGGAGTGTCTATTCTTAGAATGTCTGCACAGGGGCATGTCCATAGTTAACTGCATTGAAGCATGCTACCATACTTTGCAGAGCACTGTGTTGGCAAATTATTAAGCATTTAATATCTTTGATGTGAAAGTCTTACGGAGCTTTTATACTGTTCCCTCACCCTTACTGCTGTCCCGTCTGTGTGCACTATCACGACTGTAAAACGGGGAAGAAGGTATACCCTTTTACGGACGACAGACAGCAGGACCTTTTTCACCAGAGCATCATCTCCATAGTGAGGTCGATCCTTCTAGTGGGCTGGAAGAGTTGGAACTCTGTACTGCTGTCCCGTCGGTGTGCGCTGTCTCGACTGTAAAACGGGGAAGAAGGTATACCCCTTTACGGAGGACAGACAGCAGGACCTTTTTGACCAGAGCATCATCAGTATAATGAATGTGCGTTTACTGAGGCTTGTCTTTACTGGGTGGGTCTGTAGTGAAGACTTTAGTGTGGGGTCTGTACTGGGTATGTCAATTGAAAGGTCTGTACTGAAGTGGACTGCCCAGGGTGGATCTGTACTGTGGAGGTTTAAACTGAGGGGGCTCTACTTGGCTTTTTTGTATTGGGAAATCTGTATTGTGGATATGTACTGAGAGGGGACTGTACTGAGGGAGTGCTTACTGAGGAGGGTCTGTGCAAGGATGTCTTTACTGAGGAGTGTCTATACTTTGGGGGGGGGGGTTACTGGGGTATTAGTACTGAGGGGTATTTGTAGTGGTGGTTACTGGGGGTCTATACTAATGGAGGAGTTCTCTGATTGGGAAGAATCTATACAAGGTGGGCTTTTTTTTGCATAGTCTAGGTCGGTAGCCAGAAGTGCACCTGTAGCTCTTCTACAGCTTGTGCCTATCTGCCCTATATCCACTAGAGCATTATTATTTTTCAGAGTAGAGTAGGGCCTGGCCAGAGAGGGATTACTTTGACGCAGTTGGCCAGCTTAAACATGTATTGAAATACATGTGAACTAAAAATCCCTGTTGTTGAAAGTTTTTTTAGAAAGGGTGCAGAGCAGTGGGCACAGGGTTCATTCAGAATTTCTAGTCCTTACTGAGGGGGGTCTGCACTGGAATGTGTTTACTGAGGGGAGTCTATATTTTGGGGCATCTGTACTGGGATGTCTGCTATGAGGCTTTTTTTTACTGGGGGTCTGTGCAAGTGGAGGTGTCTGTACTGGGAGTCCTGCACAGGATCATTCTCTACTGGGAGTGTCTATTCTTAGAATGTCTGCACAGGGGCATGTCCATAGTTAACTGCATTGAAGCATGCTACCATACTTTGCAGAGCACTGTGTTGGCAAATTATTAAGCATTTAATATCTTTGATGTGAAAGTCTTACGGAGCTTTTATACTGTTCCCTCACCCTTACTGCTGTCCCGTCTGTGTGCACTATCACGACTGTAAAACGGGGAAGAAGGTATACCCTTTTACGGACGACAGACAGCAGGACCTTTTTCACCAGAGCATCATCTCCATAGTGAGGTCGATCCTTCTAGTGGGCTGGAAGAGTTGGAACTCTGTACTGCTGTCCCGTCGGTGTGCGCTGTCTCGACTGTAAAACGGGGAAGAAGGTATACCCCTTTACGGAGGACAGACAGCAGGACCTTTTTGACCAGAGCATCATCAGTATAATGAATGTGCGTTTACTGAGGCTTGTCTTTACTGGGTGGGTCTGTAGTGAAGTCTTTAGTGTGGGGTCTGTACTGGGTATGTCAATTGAAAGGTCTGTACTGAAGTGGACTGCCCAGGGTGGATCTGTACTGTGGAGGTTTAAACTGAGGGGTGCTCTACTTGGCTTTTTTGTATTGGGAAATCTGTATTGTGGATGTGTACTGAGATGGGACTGTACTGAGGGAGTGCTTACTGAGGAGGGTCTGTGCAAGGATGTCTTTACTGAGGAGTGTCTATACTTTGGGGGGGGGGGGGTTACTGGGGTATTAGTACTGAGGGGTATTTGTAGTGGTGGTTACTGGGGGTCTATACTAATGGAGGAGTTCTCTGATTGGGAAGAATCTATACAAGGTGGGCTTTTTTTTGCATAGTCTAGGTCGGTAGCCAGAAGTGCACCTGTAGCTCTTCTACAGCTTGTGCCTATCTGCCCTATATCCACTAGAGCATTATTATTTTTCAGAGTAGAGTAGGGCCTGGCCAGAGAGGGATTACTTTGACGCAGTTGGCCAGCTTAAACATGTATTGAAATACATGTGAACTAAAAATCCCTGTTGTTGAAAGTTTTTTTAGAAAGGGTGCAGAGCAGTGGGCACAGGGTTCATTCAGAATTTCTAGTCCTTACTGAGGGGGGTCTGCACTGGAATGTGTTTACTGAGGGGAGTCTATATTTTGGGGCATCTGTACTGGGATGTCTGCTATGAGGCTTTTTTTTACTGGGGGTCTGTGCAAGTGGAGGTGTCTGTACTGGGAGTCCTGCACAGGATCATTCTCTACTGGGAGTGTCTATTCTTAGAATGTCTGCACAGGGGCATGTCCATAGTTAACTGCATTGAAGCATGCTACCATACTTTGCAGAGCACTGTGTTGGCAAATTATTAAGCATTTAATATCTTTGATGTGAAAGTCTTACGGAGCTTTTATACTGTTCCTTCACCCTTACTGCTGTCCCGTCTGTGTGCACTATCACGACTGTAAAACGGGGAAGAAGGTATACCCTTTTACGGACGACAGACAGCAGGACCTTTTTCACCAGAGCATCATCTCCATAGTGAGGTCGATCCTTCTAGTGGGCTGGAAGAGTTGGAACTCTGTACTGCTGTCCCGTCGGTGTGCGCTGTCTCGACTGTAAAACGGGGAAGAAGGTATACCCCTTTACGGAGGACAGACAGCAGGACCTTTTTGACCAGAGCATCATCAGTATAATGAATGTGCGTTTACTGAGGCTTGTCTTTACTGGGTGGGTCTGTAGTGAAGTCTTTAGTGTGGGGTCTGTACTGGGTATGTCAATTGAAAGGTCTGTACTGAAGTGGACTGCCCAGGGTGGATCTGTACTGTGGAGGTTTAAACTGAGGGGGGCTCTACTTGGCTTTTTTGTATTGGGAAATCTGTATTGTGGATGTGTACTGAGAGGGGACTGTACTGAGGGAGTGCTTACTGAGGAGGGTCTGTGCAAGGATGTCTTTACTGAGGAGTGTCTATACTTTGGGGGGGGGGGTTACTGGGGTATTAGTACTGAGGGGTATTTGTAGTGGTGGTTACTGGGGGTCTATACTAATGGAGGAGTTCTCTGATTGGGAAGAATCTATACAAGGTGGGCCTTTTTTGCATAGTCTAGGTCGGTAGCCAGAAGTGCACCTGTAGCTCTTCTACAGCTTGTGCCTATCTGCCCTATATCCACTAGAGCATTATTATTTTTCAGAGTAGAGTAGGGCCTGGCCAGAGAGGGATTACTTTGACGCAGTTGGCCAGCTTAAACATGTATTGAAATACATGTGAACTAAAAATCCCTGTTGTTGAAAGTTTTTTAGAAAGGGTGCAGAGCAGTGGGCACAGGGTTCATTCAGAATTTCTAGTCCTTACTGAGGGGGGTCTGCACTGGAATGTGTTTACTGAGGGGAGTCTATATTTTGGGGCATCTGTACTGGGATGTCTGCTATGAGGCTTTTTTTTTACTGGGGGTCTGTGCAAGTGGAGGTGTCTGTACTGGGAGTCCTGCACAGGATCATTCTCTACTGGGAGTGTCTATTCTTAGAATGTCTGCACAGGGGCATGTCCATAGTTAACTGCATTGAAGCATGCTACCATACTTTGCAGAGCACTGTGTTGGCAAATTATTAAGCATTTAATATCTTTGATGTGAAAGTCTTACGGAGCTTTTATACTGTTCCCTCACCCTTACTGCTGTCCCGTCTGTGTGCACTATCACGACTGTAAAACGGGGAAGAAGGTATACCCTTTTACGGACGACAGACAGCAGGACCTTTTTCACCAGAGCATCATCTCCATAGTGAGGTCGATCCTTCTAGTGGGCTGGAAGAGTTGGAACTCTGTACTGCTGTCCCGTCGGTGTGCGCTGTCTCGACTGTAAAACGGGGAAGAAGGTATACCCCTTTACGGAGGACAGACAGCAGGACCTTTTTGACCAGAGCATCATCAGTATAATGAATGTGCGTTTACTGAGGCTTGTCTTTACTGGGTGGGTCTGTAGTGAAGTCTTTAGTGTGGGGTCTGTACTGGGTATGTCAATTGAAAGGTCTGTACTGAAGTGGACTGCCCAGGGTGGATCTGTACTGTGGAGGTTTAAACTGAGGGGGGCTCTACTTGGCTTTTTTGTATTGGGAAATCTGTATTGTGGATGTGTACTGAGAGGGGACTGTACTGAGGGAGTGCTTACTGAGGAGGGTCTGTGCAAGGATGTCTTTACTGAGGAGTGTCTATATTTTGGGGGGGGGGTTACTGGGGTATTAGTACTGAGGGGTATTTGTAGTGGTGGTTACTGGGGGTCTATACTAATGGAGGAGTTCTCTGATTGGGAAGAATCTATACAAGGTGGGCTTTTTTTGCATAGTCTAGGTCGGTAGCCAGAAGTGCACCTGTAGCTCTTCTACAGCTTGTGCCTATCTGCCCTATATCCACTAGAGCATTATTATTTTTCAGAGTAGAGTAGGGCCTGGCCAGAGAGGGATTACTTTGACGCAGTTGGCCAGCTTAAACATGTATTGAAATACATGTGAACTAAAAATCCCTGTTGTTGAAAGTTTTTTTAGAAAGGGTGCAGAGCAGTGGGCACAGGGTTCATTCAGAATTTCTAGTCCTTACTGAGGGGGGTCTGCACTGGAATGTGTTTACTGAGGGGAGTCTATATTTTGGGGCATCTGTACTGGGATGTCTGCTATGAGGCTTTTTTTTTTTACTGGGGGTCTGTGCAAGTGGAGGTGTCTGTACTGGGAGTCCTGCACAGGATCATTCTCTACTGGGAGTGTCTATTCTTAGAATGTCTGCACAGGGGCATGTCCATAGTTAACTGCATTGAAGCATGCTACCATACTTTGCAGAGCACTGTGTTGGCAAATTATTAAGCATTTAATATCTTTGATGTGAAAGTCTTACGGAGCTTTTATACTGTTCCCTCACCCTTACTGCTGTCCCGTCTGTGTGCACTATCACGACTGTAAAACGGGGAAGAAGGTATACCCTTTTACGGACGACAGACAGCAGGACCTTTTTCACCAGAGCATCATCTCCATAGTGAGGTCGATCCTTCTAGTGGGCTGGAAGAGTTGGAACTCTGTACTGCTGTCCCGTCGGTGTGCGCTGTCTCGACTGTAAAACGGGGAAGAAGGTATACCCCTTTACGGAGGACAGACAGCAGGACCTTTTTGACCAGAGCATCATCAGTATAATGAATGTGCGTTTACTGAGGCTTGTCTTTACTGGGTGGGTCTGTAGTGAAGTCTTTAGTGTGGGGTCTGTACTGGGTATGTCAATTGAAAGGTCTGTACTGAAGTGGACTGCCCAGGGTGGATCTGTACTGTGGAGGTTTAAACTGAGGGGGCTCTACTTGGCTTTTTTGTATTGGGAAATCTGTATTGTGGATATGTACTGAGAGGGGACTGTACTGAGGGAGTGCTTACTGAGGAGGGTCTGTGCAAGGATGTCTTTACTGAGGAGTGTCTATACTTTGGGGGGGGGTTACTGGGGTATTAGTACTGAGGGGTATTTGTAGTGGTGGTTACTGGGGGTCTATACTAATGGAGGAGTTCTCTGATTGGGAAGAATCTATACAAGGTGGGCCTTTTTTGCATAGTCTAGGTCGGTAGCCAGAAGTGCACCTGTAGCTCTTCTACAGCTTGTGCCTATCTGCCCTATATCCACTAGAGCATTATTATTTTTCAGTGTAGAGTAGGGCCTGGCCAGAGAGGGATTACTTTGACGCAGTTGGCCAGCTTAAACATGTATTGAAATACATGTGAACTAAAAATCCCTGTTGTTGAAAGTTTTTTAGAAAGGGTGCAGAGCAGTGGGCACAGGGTTCATTCAGAATTTCTAGTCCTTACTGAGGGGGGTCTGCACTGGAATGTGTTTACTGAGGGGAGTCTATATTTTGGGGCATCTGTACTGGGATGTCTGCTATGAGGCTTTTTTTTTACTGGGGGTCTGTGCAAGTGGAGGTGTCTGTACTGGGAGTCCTGCACAGGATCATTCTCTACTGGGAGTGTCTATTCTTAGAATGTCTGCACAGGGGCATGTCCATAGTTAACTGCATTGAAGCATGCTACCATACTTTGCAGAGCACTGTGTTGGCAAATTATTAAGCATTTAATATCTTTGATGTGAAAGTCTTACGGAGCTTTAATACTGTTCCCTCACCCTTACTGCTGTCCCATCTGTGTGCACTATCACGACTGTAAAACGGGGAAGAAGGTATACCCTTTTACGGACGACAGACAGCAGGACCTTTTTCACCAGAGCATCATCTCCATAGTGAGGTCGATCCTTCTAGTGGGCTGGAAGAGTTGGAACTCTGTACTGCTGTCCCGTCGGTGTGCGCTGTCTCGACTGTAAAACGGGGAAGAAGGTATACCCCTTTACGGAGGACAGACAGCAGGACCTTTTTGACCAGAGCATCATCAGTATAATGAATGTGCGTTTACTGAGGCTTGTCTTTACTGGGTGGGTCTGTAGTGAAGTCTTTAGTGTGGGGTCTGTACTGGGTATGTCAATTGAAAGGTCTGTACTGAAGTGGACTGCCCAGGGTGGATCTGTACTGTGGAGGTTTAAACTGAGGGGGGCTCTACTTGGCTTTTTTGTATTGGGAAATCTGTATTGTGGATGTGTACTGAGAGGGGACTGTACTGAGGAAGTGCTTACTGAGGAGGGTCTGTGCAAGGATGTCTTTACTGAGGAGTGTCTATATTTTGGGGGGGGGGGGGTTACTGGGGTATTAGTACTGAGGGGTATTTGTAGTGGTGGTTACTGGGGGTCTATACTAATGGAGGAGTTCTCTGATTGGGAAGAATCTATACAAGGTGGGCTTTTTTTGCATAGTCTAGGTCGGTAGCCAGAAGTGCACCTGTAGCTCTTCTACAGCTTGTGCCTATCTGCCCTATATCCACTAGAGCATTATTATTTTTCAGAGTAGAGTAGGGCCTGGCCAGAGAGGGATTACTTTGACGCAGTTGGCCAGCTTAAACATGTATTGAAATACATGTGAACTAAAAATCCCTGTTGTTGAAAGTTTTTTAGAAAGGGTGCAGAGCAGTGGGCACAGGGTTCATTCAGAATTTCTAGTCCTTACTGAGGGGGGTCTGCACTGGAATGTGTTTACTGAGGGGAGTCTATATTTTGGGGCATCTGTACTGGGATGTCTGCTATGAGGCTTTTTTTTTACTGGGGGTCTGTGCAAGTGGAGGTGTCTGTACTGGGAGTCCTGCACAGGATCATTCTCTACTGGGAGTGTCTATTCTTAGAATGTCTGCACAGGGGCATGTCCATAGTTAACTGCATTGAAGCATGCTACCATACTTTGCAGAGCACTGTGTTGGCAAATTATTAAGCATTTAATATCTTTGATGTGAAAGTCTTACGGAGCTTTTATACTGTTCCCTCACCCTTACTGCTGTCCCGTCTGTGTGCACTATCACGACTGTAAAACGGGGAAGAAGGTATACCCTTTTACGGACGACAGACAGCAGGACCTTTTTCACCAGAGCATCATCTCCATAGTGAGGTCGATCCTTCTAGTGGGCTGGAAGAGTTGGAACTCTGTACTGCTGTCCCGTCGGTGTGCGCTGTCTCGACTGTAAAACGGGGAAGAAGGTATACCCCTTTACGGAGGACAGACAGCAGGACCTTTTTGACCAGAGCATCATCAGTATAATGAATGTGCGTTTACTGAGGCTTGTCTTTACTGGGTGGGTCTGTAGTGAAGTCTTTAGTGTGGGGTCTGTACTGGGTATGTCAATTGAAAGGTCTGTACTGAAGTGGACTGCCCAGGGTGGATCTGTACTGTGGAGGTTTAAACTGAGGGGTGCTCTACTTGGCTTTTTTGTATTGGGAAATCTGTATTGTGGATGTGTACTGAGATGGGACTGTACTGAGGGAGTGCTTACTGAGGGTCTGTGCAAGGATGTCTTTACTGAGGAGTGTCTTTACTTTGGGGGGGGGGTTACTGGGGTATTAGTACTGAGGGGTATTTGTAGTGGTGGTTACTGGGGGTCTATACTAATGGAGGAGTTCTCTGATTGGGAAGAATCTATACAAGGTGGGCTTTTTTTTGTATAGTCTAGGTCGGTAGCCAGAAGTGCACCTGTAGCTCTTCTACAGCTTGTGCCTATCTGCCCTATATCCACTAGAGCATTATTATTTTTCAGAGTAGAGTAGGGCCTGGCCAGAGAGGGATTACTTTGACGCAGTTGGCCAGCTTAAACATGTATTGAAATACATGTGAACTAAAAATCCCTGTTGTTGAAAGTTTTTTTAGAAAGGGTGCAGAGCAGTGGGCACAGGGTTCATTCAGAATTTCTAGTCCTTACTGAGGGGGGTCTGCACTGGAATGTGTTTACTGAGGGGAGTCTATATTTTGGGGCATCTGTACTGGGATGTCTGCTATGAGGCTTTTTTTTTTACTGGGGGTCTGTGCAAGTGGAGGTGTCTGTACTGGGAGTCCTGCACAGGATCATTCTCTACTGGGAGTGTCTATTCTTAGAATGTCTGCACAGGGGCATGTCCATAGTTAACTGCATTGAAGCATGCTACCATACTTTGCAGAGCACTGTGTTGGCAAATTATTAAGCATTTAATATCTTTGATGTGAAAGTCTTACGGAGCTTTTATACTGTTCCCTCACCCTTACTGCTGTCCCGTCTGTGTGCACTATCACGACTGTAAAACGGGGAAGAAGGTATACCCTTTTACGGACGACAGACAGCAGGACCTTTTTCACCAGAGCATCATCTCCATAGTGAGGTCGATCCTTCTAGTGGGCTGGAAGAGTTGGAACTCTGTACTGCTGTCCCGTCGGTGTGCGCTGTCTCGACTGTAAAACGGGGAAGAAGGTATACCCCTTTACGGAGGACAGACAGCAGGACCTTTTTGACCAGAGCATCATCAGTATAATGAATGTGCGTTTACTGAGGCTTGTCTTTACTGGGTGGGTCTGTAGTGAAGACTTTAGTGTGGGGTCTGTACTGGGTATGTCAATTGAAAGGTCTGTACTGAAGTGGACTGCCCAGGGTGGATCTGTACTGTGGAGGTTTAAACTGAGGGGGCTCTACTTGGCTTTTTTGTATTGGGAAATCTGTATTGTGGATATGTACTGAGAGGGGACTGTACTGAGGGAGTGCTTACTGAGGAGGGTCTGTGCAAGGATGTCTTTACTGAGGAGTGTCTATACTTTGGGGGGGGGGTTACTGGGGTATTAGTACTGAGGGGTATTTGTAGTGGTGGTTACTGGGGGTCTCTACTAATGGAGGAGTTCTCTGATTGGGAAGAATCTATACAAGGTGGGCCTTTTTTGCATAGTCTAGGTCGGTAGCCAGAAGTGCACCTGTAGCTCTTCTACAGCTTGTGCCTATCTGCCCTATATCCACTAGAGCATTATTATTTTTCAGAGTAGAGTAGGGCCTGGCCAGAGAGGGATTACTTTGACGCAGTTGGCCAGCTTAAACATGTATTGAAATACATGTGAACTAAAAATCCCTGTTGTTGAAAGTTTTTTTAGAAAGGGTGCAGAGCAGTGGGCACAGGGTTCATTCAGAATTTCTAGTCCTTACTGAGGGGGGTCTGCACTGGAATGTGTTTACTGAGGGGAGTCTATATTTTGGGGCATCTGTACTGGGATGTCTGCTATGAGGCTTTTTTTTTACTGGGGGTCTGTGCAAGTGGAGGTGTCTGTACTGGGAGTCCTGCACAGGATCATTCTCTACTGGGAGTGTCTATTCTTAGAATGTCTGCACAGGGGCATGTCCATAGTTAACTGCATTGAAGCATGCTACCATACTTTGCAGAGCACTGTGTTGGCAAATTATTAAGCATTTAATATCTTTGATGTGAAAGTCTTACGGAGCTTTTATACTGTTCCCTCACCCTTACTGCTGTCCCGTCTGTGTGCACTATCACGACTGTAAAACGGGGAAGAAGGTATACCCTTTTACGGACGACAGACAGCAGGACCTTTTTCACCAGAGCATCATCTCCATAGTGAGGTCGATCCTTCTAGTGGGCTGGAAGAGTTGGAACTCTGTACTGCTGTCCCGTCGGTGTGCGCTGTCTCGACTGTAAAACGGGGAAGAAGGTATACCCCTTTACGGAGGACAGACAGCAGGACCTTTTTGACCAGAGCATCATCAGTATAATGAATGTGCGTTTACTGAGGCTTGTCTTTACTGGGTGGGTCTGTAGTGAAGTCTTTAGTGTGGGGTCTGTACTGGGTATGTCAATTGAAAGGTCTGTACTGAAGTGGACTGCCCAGGGTGGATCTGTACTGTGGAGGTTTAAACTGAGGGGGCTCTACTTGGCTTTTTTGTATTGGGAAATCTGTATTGTGGATATGTACTGAGAGGGGACTGTACTGAGGGAGTGCTTACTGAGGAGGGTCTGTGCAAGGATGTCTTTACTGAGGAGTGTCTATACTTTGGGGGGGGGGTTACTGGGGTATTAGTACTGAGGGGTATTTGTAGTGGTGGTTACTGGGGGTCTCTACTAATGGAGGAGTTCTCTGATTGGGAAGAATCTATACAAGGTGGGCCTTTTTTGCATAGTCTAGGTCGGTAGCCAGAAGTGCACCTGTAGCTCTTCTACAGCTTGTGCCTATCTGCCCTATATCCACTAGAGCATTATTTTTTTTCAGAGTAGGGCCTGGCCAGAGAGGGATTACTTTGACGCAGTTGGCCAGCTTAAACATGTATTGAAATACATGTGAACTAAAAATCCCTGTTGTTGAAAGTTTTTTAGAAAGGGTGCAGAGCAGTGGGCACAGGGTTCATTCAGAATTTCTAGTCCTTACTGAGGGGGGTCTGCACTGGAATGTGTTTACTGAGGGGAGTCTATATTTTGGGGCATCTGTACTGGGATGTCTGCTATGAGGCTTTTTTTTTTACTGGGGGTCTGTGCAAGTGGAGGTGTCTGTACTGGGAGTCCTGCACAGGATCATTCTCTACTGGGAGTGTCTATTCTTAGAATGTCTGCACAGGGGCATGTCCATAGTTAACTGCATTGAAGCATGCTACCATACTTTGCAGAGCACTGTGTTGGCAAATTATTAAGCATTTAATATCTTTGATGTGAAAGTCTTACGGAGCTTTTATACTGTTCCCTCACCCTTACTGCTGTCCCGTCTGTGTGCACTATCACGACTGTAAAACGGGGAAGAAGGTATACCCTTTTACGGACGACAGACAGCAGGACCTTTTTCACCAGAGCATCATCTCCATAGTGAGGTCGATCCTTCTAGTGGGCTGGAAGAGTTGGAACTCTGTACTGCTGTCCCGTCGGTGTGCGCTGTCTCGACTGTAAAACGGGGAAGAAGGTATACCCCTTTACGGAGGACAGACAGCAGGACCTTTTTGACCAGAGCATCATCAGTATAATGAATGTGCGTTTACTGAGGCTTGTCTTTACTGGGTGGGTCTGTAGTGAAGTCTTTAGTGTGGGGTCTGTACTGGGTATGTCAATTGAAAGGTCTGTACTGAAGTGGACTGCCCAGGGTGGATCTGTACTGTGGAGGTTTAAACTGAGGGGGGCTCTACTTGGCTTTTTTGTATTGGGAAATCTGTATTGTGGATGTGTACTGAGAGGGGACTGTACTGAGGGAGTGCTTACTGAGGAGGGTCTGTGCAAGGATGTCTTTACTGAGGAGTGTCTATACTTTGGGGGGGGGGGGGGTTACTGGGGTATTAGTACTGAGGGGTATTTGTAGTGGTGGTTACTGGGGGTCTATACTAATGGAGGAGTTCTCTGATTGGGAAGAATCTATACAAGGTGGGCTTTTTTTGCATAGTCTAGGTCGGTAGCCAGAAGTGCACCTGTAGCTCTTCTACAGCTTGTGCCTATCTGCCCTATATCCACTAGAGCATTATTATTTTTCAGAGTAGAGTAGGACCTGGCCAGAGAGGGATTACTTTGACGCAGTTGGCCAGCTTAAACATGTATTGAAATACATGTGAACTAAAAATCCCTGTTGTTGAAAGTTTTTTTAGAAAGGGTGCAGAGCAGTGGGCACAGGGTTCATTCAGAATTTCTAGTCCTTACTGAGGGGGGTCTGCACTGGAATGTGTTTACTGAGGGGAGTCTATATTTTGGGGCATCTGTACTGGGATGTCTGCTATGAGGCTTTTTTTTTACTGGGGGTCTGTGCAAGTGGAGGTGTCTGTACTGGGAGTCCTGCACAGGATCATTCTCTACTGGGAGTGTCTATTCTTAGAATGTCTGCACAGGGGCATGTCCATAGTTAACTGCATTGAAGCATGCTACCATACTTTGCAGAGCACTGTGTTGGCAAATTATTAAGCATTTAATATCTTTGATGTGAAAGTCTTACGGAGCTTTTATACTGTTCCCTCACCCTTACTGCTGTCCCGTCTGTGTGCACTATCACGACTGTAAAACGGGGAAGAAGGTATACCCTTTTACGGACGACAGACAGCAGGACCTTTTTCACCAGAGCATCATCTCCATAGTGAGGTCGATCCTTCTAGTGGGCTGGAAGAGTTGGAACTCTGTACTGCTGTCCCGTCGGTGTGCGCTGTCTCGACTGTAAAACGGGGAAGAAGGTATACCCCTTTACGGAGGACAGACAGCAGGACCTTTTTGACCAGAGCATCATCAGTATAATGAATGTGCGTTTACTGAGGCTTGTCTTTACTGGGTGGGTCTGTAGTGAAGTCTTTAGTGTGGGGTCTGTACTGGGTATGTCAATTGAAAGGTCTGTACTGAAGTGGACTGCCCAGGGTGGATCTGTACTGTGGAGGTTTAAACTGAGGGGTGCTCTACTTGGCTTTTTTGTATTGGGAAATCTGTATTGTGGATGTGTACTGAGATGGGACTGTACTGAGGGAGTGCTTACTGAGGAGGGTCTGTGCAAGGATGTCTTTACTGAGGAGTGTCTATACTTTGGGGGGGGGGGGTTACTGGGGTATTAGTACTGAGGGGTATTTGTAGTGGTGGTTACTGGGGGTCTATACTAATGGAGGAGTTCTCTGATTGGGAAGAATCTATACAAGGTGGGCTTTTTTTTGCATAGTCTAGGTCGGTAGCCAGAAGTGCACCTGTAGCTCTTCTACAGCTTGTGCCTATCTGCCCTATATCCACTAGAGCATTATTATTTTTCAGAGTAGAGTAGGGCCTGGCCAGAGAGGGATTACTTTGACGCAGTTGGCCAGCTTAAACATGTATTGAAATACATGTGAACTAAAAATCCCTGTTGTTGAAAGTTTTTTAGAAAGGGTGCAGAGCAGTGGGCACAGGGTTCATTCAGAATTTCTAGTCCTTACTGAGGGGGGTCTGCACTGGAATGTGTTTACTGAGGGGAGTCTATATTTTGGGGCATCTGTACTGGGATGTCTGCTATGAGGCTTTTTTTTTTTACTGGGGGTCTGTGCAAGTGGAGGTGTCTGTACTGGGAGTCCTGCACAGGATCATTCTCTACTGGGAGTGTCTATTCTTAGAATGTCTGCACAGGGGCATGTCCATAGTTAACTGCATTGAAGCATGCTACCATACTTTGCAGAGCACTGTGTTGGCAAATTATTAAGCATTTAATATCTTTGATGTGAAAGTCTTACGGAGCTTTTATACTGTTCCTTCACCCTTACTGCTGTCCCGTCTGTGTGCACTATCACGACTGTAAAACGGGGAAGAAGGTATACCCTTTTACGGACGACAGACAGCAGGACCTTTTTCACCAGAGCATCATCTCCATAGTGAGGTCGATCCTTCTAGTGGGCTGGAAGAGTTGGAACTCTGTACTGCTGTCCCGTCGGTGTGCGCTGTCTCGACTGTAAAACGGGGAAGAAGGTATACCCCTTTACGGAGGACAGACAGCAGGACCTTTTTGACCAGAGCATCATCAGTATAATGAATGTGCGTTTACTGAGGCTTGTCTTTACTGGGTGGGTCTGTAGTGAAGTCTTTAGTGTGGGGTCTGTACTGGGTATGTCAATTGAAAGGTCTGTACTGAAGTGGACTGCCCAGGGTGGATCTGTACTGTGGAGGTTTAAACTGAGGGGGGCTCTACTTGGCTTTTTTGTATTGGGAAATCTGTATTGTGGATGTGTACTGAGAGGGGACTGTACTGAGGGAGTGCTTACTGAGGAGGGTCTGTGCAAGGATGTCTTTACTGAGGAGTGTCTATACTTTGGGGGGGGGGTTACTGGGGTATTAGTACTGAGGGGTATTTGTAGTGGTGGTTACTGGGGGTCTATACTAATGGAGGAGTTCTCTGATTGGGAAGAATCTATACAAGGTGGGCCTTTTTTTGCATAGTCTAGGTCGGTAGCCAGAAGTGCACCTGTAGCTCTTCTACAGCTTGTGCCTATCTGCCCTATATCCACTAGAGCATTATTATTTTTCAGAGTAGAGTAGGGCCTGGCCAGAGAGGGATTACTTTGACGCAGTTGGCCAGCTTAAACATGTATTGAAATACATGTGAACTAAAAATCCCTGTTGTTGAAAGTTTTTTTAGAAAGGGTGCAGAGCAGTGGGCACAGGGTTCATTCAGAATTTCTAGTCCTTACTGAGGGGGGTCTGCACTGGAATGTGTTTACTGAGGGGAGTCTATATTTTGGGGCATCTGTACTGGGATGTCTGCTATGAGGCTTTTTTTTTTACTGGGGGTCTGTGCAAGTGGAGGTGTCTGTACTGGGAGTCCTGCACAGGATCATTCTCTACTGGGAGTGTCTATTCTTAGAATGTCTGCACAGGGGCATGTCCATAGTTAACTGCATTGAAGCATGCTACCATACTTTGCAGAGCACTGTGTTGGCAAATTATTAAGCATTTAATATCTTTGATGTGAAAGTCTTACGGAGCTTTTATACTGTTCCCTCACCCTTACTGCTGTCCCGTCTGTGTGCACTATCACGACTGTAAAACGGGGAAGAAGGTATACCCTTTTACGGACGACACAGCAGGACCTTTTTCACCAGAGCATCATCTCCATAGTGAGGTCGATCCTTCTAGTGGGCTGGAAGAGTTGGAACTCTGTACTGCTGTCTCGACTGTAAAACGGGGAAGAAGGTATACCCCTTTACGGAGGACAGACAGCAGGACCTTTTTGACCAGAGCATCATCAGTATAATGAATGTGCGTTTACTGAGGCTTGTCTTTACTGGGTGGGTCTGTAGTGAAGTCTTTAGTGTGGGGTCTGTACTGGGTATGTCAATTGAAAGGTCTGTACTGAAGTGGACTGCCCAGGGTGGATCTGTACTGTGGAGGTTTAAACTGAGGGGGGCTCTACTTGGCTTTTTTGTATTGGGAAATCTGTATTGTGGATGTGTACTGAGAGGGGACTGTACTGAGGGAGTGCTTACTGAGGAGGGTCTGTGCAAGGATGTCTTTACTGAGGAGTGTCTATACTTTGGGGGGGGGGGTTACTGGGGTATTAGTACTGAGGGGTATTTGTAGTGGTGGTTACTGGGGGTCTATACTAATGGAGGAGTTCTCTGATTGGGAAGAATCTATACAAGGTGGGCTTTTTTTGCATAGTCTAGGTCGGTAGCCAGAAGTGCACCTGTAGCTCTTCTACAGCTTGTGCCTATCTGCCCTATATCCACTAGAGCATTATTATTTTTCAGAGTAGAGTAGGGCCTGGCCAGAGAGGGATTACTTTGACGCAGTTGGCCAGCTTAAACATGTATTGAAATACATGTGAACTAAAAATCCCTGTTGTTGAAAGTTTTTTAGAAAGGGTGCAGAGCAGTGGGCACAGTGTTCATTCAGAATTTCTAGTCCTTACTGAGGGGGGTCTGCACTGGAATGTGTTTACTGAGGGGAGTCTATATTTTGGGGCATCTGTACTGGGATGTCTGCTATGAGGCTTTTTTTTTTTACTGGGGGTCTGTGCAAGTGGAGGTGTCTGTACTGGGAGTCCTGCACAGGATCATTCTCTACTGGGAGTGTCTATTCTTAGAATGTCTGCACAGGGGCATGTCCATAGTTAACTGCATTGAAGCATGCTACCATACTTTGCAGAGCACTGTGTTGGCAAATTATTAAGCATTTAATATCTTTGATGTGAAAGTCTTACGGAGCTTTTATACTGTTCCCTCACCCTTACTGCTGTCCCGTCTGTGTGCACTATCACGACTGTAAAACGGGGAAGAAGGTATACCCTTTTACGGACGACAGACAGCAGGACCTTTTTCACCAGAGCATCATCTCCATAGTGAGGTCGATCCTTCTAGTGGGCTGGAAGAGTTGGAACTCTGTACTGCTGTCCCGTCGGTGTGCGCTGTCTCGACTGTAAAACGGGGAAGAAGGTATACCCCTTTACGGAGGACAGACAGCAGGACCTTTTTGACCAGAGCATCATCAGTATAATGAATGTGCGTTTACTGAGGCTTGTCTTTACTGGGTGGGTCTGTAGTGAAGTCTTTAGTGTGGGGTCTGTACTGGGTATGTCAATTGAAAGGTCTGTACTGAAGTGGACTGCCCAGGGTGGATCTGTACTGTGGAGGTTTAAACTGAGGGGGGCTCTACTTGGCTTTTTTGTATTGGGAAATCTGTATTGTGGATGTGTACTGAGAGGGGACTGTACTGAGGGAGTGCTTACTGAGGAGGGTCTGTGCAAGGATGTCTTTACTGAGGAGTGTCTATACTTTGGGGGGGGGGTTACTGGGGTATTAGTACTGAGGGGTATTTGTAGTGGTGGTTACTGGGGGTCTATACTAATGGAGGAGTTCTCTGATTGGGAAGAATCTATACAAGGTGGGCTTTTTTTGCATAGTCTAGGTCGGTAGCCAGAAGTGCACCTGTAGCTCTTCTACAGCTTGTGCCTATCTGCCCTATATCCACTAGAGCATTATTATTTTTCAGAGTAGAGTAGGGCCTGGCCAGAGAGGGATTACTTTGACGCAGTTGGCCAGCTTAAACATGTATTGAAATACATGTGAACTAAAAATCCCTGTTGTTGAAAGTTTTTTAGAAAGGGTGCAGAGCAGTGGGCACAGTGTTCATTCAGAATTTCTAGTCCTTACTGAGGGGGGTCTGCACTGGAATGTGTTTACTGAGGGGAGTCTATATTTTGGGGCATCTGTACTGGGATGTCTGCTATGAGGCTTTTTTTTTTTACTGGGGGTCTGTGCAAGTGGAGGTGTCTGTACTGGGAGTCCTGCACAGGATCATTCTCTACTGGGAGTGTCTATTCTTAGAATGTCTGCACAGGGGCATGTCCATAGTTAACTGCATTGAAGCATGCTACCATACTTTGCAGAGCACTGTGTTGGCAAATTATTAAGCATTTAATATCTTTGATGTGAAAGTCTTACGGAGCTTTTATACTGTTCCCTCACCCTTACTGCTGTCCCGTCTGTGTGCACTATCACGACTGTAAAACGGGGAAGAAGGTATACCCTTTTACGGACGACAGACAGCAGGACCTTTTTCACCAGAGCATCATCTCCATAGTGAGGTCGATCCTTCTAGTGGGCTGGAAGAGTTGGAACTCTGTACTGCTGTCCCGTCGGTGTGCGCTGTCTCGACTGTAAAACGGGGAAGAAGGTATACCCCTTTACGGAGGACAGACAGCAGGACCTTTTTGACCAGAGCATCATCAGTATAATGAATGTGCGTTTACTGAGGCTTGTCTTTACTGGGTGGGTCTGTAGTGAAGTCTTTAGTGTGGGGTCTGTACTGGGTATGTCAATTGAAAGGTCTGTACTGAAGTGGACTGCCCAGGGTGGATCTGTACTGTGGAGGTTTAAACTGAGGGGGGCTCTACTTGGCTTTTTTGTATTGGGAAATCTGTATTGTGGATGTGTACTGAGAGGGGACTGTACTGAGGGAGTGCTTACTGAGGAGGGTCTGTGCAAGGATGTCTTTACTGAGGAGTGTCTATACTTTGGGGGGGGGGTTACTGGGGTATTAGTACTGAGGGGTATTTGTAGTGGTGGTTACTGGGGGTCTATACTAATGGAGGAGTTCTCTGATTGGGAAGAATCTATACAAGGTGGGCTTTTTTTGCATAGTCTAGGTCGGTAGCCAGAAGTGCACCTGTAGCTCTTCTACAGCTTGTGCCTATCTGCCCTATATCCACTAGAGCATTATTATTTTTCAGAGTAGAGTAGGGCCTGGCCAGAGAGGGATTACTTTGACGCAGTTGGCCAGCTTAAACATGTATTGAAATACATGTGAACTAAAAATCCCTGTTGTTGAAAGTTTTTTAGAAAGGGTGCAGAGCAGTGGGCACAGGGTTCATTCAGAATTTCTAGTCCTTACTGAGGGGGGTCTGCACTGGAATGTGTTTACTGAGGGGAGTCTATATTTTGGGGCATCTGTACTGGGATGTCTGCTATGAGGCTTTTTTTTTTACTGGGGGTCTGTGCAAGTGGAGGTGTCTGTACTGGGAGTCCTGCACAGGATCATTCTCTACTGGGAGTGTCTATTCTTAGAATGTCTGCACAGGGGCATGTCCATAGTTAACTGCATTGAAGCATGCTACCATACTTTGCAGAGCACTGTGTTGGCAAATTATTAAGCATTTAATATCTTTGATGTGAAAGTCTTACGGAGCTTTTATACTGTTCCCTCACCCTTACTGCTGTCCCGTCTGTGTGCACTATCACGACTGTAAAACGGGGAAGAAGGTATACCCTTTTACGGACGACAGACAGCAGGACCTTTTTCACCAGAGCATCATCTCCATAGTGAGGTCGATCCTTCTAGTGGGCTGGAAGAGTTGGAACTCTGTACTGCTGTCCCGTCGGTGTGCGCTGTCTCGACTGTAAAACGGGGAAGAAGGTATACC
This sequence comes from Staurois parvus, assembly GCF_062004578.1. Taxonomy (NCBI): domain Eukaryota; kingdom Metazoa; phylum Chordata; class Amphibia; order Anura; family Ranidae; genus Staurois; species Staurois parvus. The sequence continues at coordinate 475,447 of NW_028318542.1, read as the reverse complement.
CCTTTACGGAGGACAGACAGCAGGACCTTTTTGACCAGAGCATCATCAGTATAATGAATGTGCGTTTACTGAGGCTTGTCTTTACTGGTGGGTCTGTAGTGAAGTCTTTAGTGTGGGGTCTGTACTGGGTATGTCAATTGAAAGGTCTGTACTGAAGTGGACTGCCCAGGGTGGATCTGTACTGTGGAGGTTTAAACTGAGGGGGGCTCTACTTGGCTTTTTTGTATTGGGAAATCTGTATTGTGGATGTGTACTGAGAGGGGACTGTACTGAGGGAGTGCTTACTGAGGAGGGTCTGTGCAATGATGTCTTTACTGAGGAGTGTCTGTACTTTGGGGGGGGGGTGGGGTTACTGGGGTATTAGTACTGAGGGGTATTTGTAGTGGTGGTTACTGGGGGTCTATACTAATGGAGGAGTTCTCTGATTGGGAAGAATCTATACAAGGTGGGCTTTTTTTGCATAGTCTAGGTCGGTAGCCAGAAGTGCACCTGTAGCTCTTCTACAGCTTGTGCCTATCTGCCCTATATCCACTAGAGCATTATTATTTTTCAGAGTAGAGTAGGGCCTGGCCAGAGAGGGATTACTTTGACGCAGTTGGCCAGCTTAAACATGTATTGAAATACATGTGAACTAAAAATCCCTGTTGAAAGTTTTTTTAGAAAGGGTGCAGAGCAGTGGGCACAGGGTTCATTCAGAATTTCTAGTCCTTACTGAGGGGGGTCTGCACTGGAATGTGTTTACTGAGGGGAGTCTATATTTTGGGGCATCTGTACTGGGATGTCTGCTATGAGGCTTTTTTTTTTTACTGGGGGTCTGTGCAAGTGGAGGTGTCTGTACTGGGAGTCCTGCACAGGATCATTCTCTACTGGGAGTGTCTATTCTTAGAATGTCTGCACAGGGGCATGTCCATAGTTAACTGCATTGAAGCATGCTACCATACTTTGCAGAGCACTGTGTTGGCAAATTATTAAGCATTTAATATCTTTGATGTGAAAGTCTTACGGAGCTTTTATACTGTTCCCTCACCCTTACTGCTGTCCCGTCTGTGTGCACTATCACGACTGTAAAACGGGGAAGAAGGTATACCCTTTTACGGACGACAGACAGCAGGACCTTTTTCACCAGAGCATCATCTCCATAGTGAGGTCGATCCTTCTAGTGGGCTGGAAGAGTTGGAACTCTGTACTGCTGTCCCGTCGGTGTGCGCTGTCTCGACTGTAAAACGGGGAAGAAGGTATACCCCTTTACGGAGGACAGACAGCAGGACCTTTTTGACCAGAGCATCATCAGTATAATGAATGTGCGTTTACTGAGGCTTGTCTTTACTGGGTGGGTCTGTAGTGAAGTCTTTAGTGTGGGGTCTGTACTGGGTATGTCAATTGAAAGGTCTGTACTGAAGTGGACTACCCAGGGTGGATCTGTACTGTGGAGGTTTAAACTGAGGGGGGCTCTACTTGGCTTTTTTGTATTGGGAAATCTGTATTGTGGATGTGTACTGAGAGGGGACTGTACTGAGGGAGTGCTTACTGAGGAGGGTCTGTGCAAGGATGTCTTTACTGAGGAGTGTCTATACTTTGGGGGGGGGGTTACTGGGGTATTAGTACTGAGGGGTATTTGTAGTGGTGGTTACTGGGGGTCTATACTAATGGAGGAGTTCTCTGATTGGGAAGAATCTATACAAGGTGGGCTTTTTTTGCATAGTCTAGGTCGGTAGCCAGAAGTGCACCTGTAGCTCTTCTACAGCTTGTGCCTATCTGCCCTATATCCACTAGAGCATTATTATTTTTCAGAGTAGAGTAGGGCCTGGCCAGAGAGGGATTACTTTGACGCAGTTGGCCAGCTTAAACATGTATTGAAATACATGTGAACTAAAAATCCCTGTTGTTGAAAGTTTTTTAGAAAGGGTGCAGAGCAGTGGGCACAGGGTTCATTCAGAATTTCTAGTCCTTACTGAGGGGGGTCTGCACTGGAATGTGTTTACTGAGGGGAGTCTATATTTTGGGGCATCTGTACTGGGATGTCTGCTATGAGGCTTTTTTTTTTACTGGGGGTCTGTGCAAGTGGAGGTGTCTGTACTGGGAGTCCTGCACAGGATCATTCTCTACTGGGAGTGTCTATTCTTAGAATGTCTGCACAGGGGCATGTCCATAGTTAACTGCATTGAAGCATGCTACCATACTTTGCAGAGCACTGTGTTGGCAAATTATTAAGCATTTAATATCTTTGATGTGAAAGTCTTACGGAGCTTTTATACTGTTCCCTCACCCTTACTGCTGTCCCGTCTGTGTGCACTATCACGACTGTAAAACGGGGAAGAAGGTATACCCTTTTACGGACGACAGACAGCAGGACCTTTTTCACCAGAGCATCATCTCCATAGTGAGGTCGATCCTTCTAGTGGGCTGGAAGAGTTGGAACTCTGTACTGCTGTCCCGTCGGTGTGCGCTGTCTCGACTGTAAAACGGGGAAGAAGGTATACCCCTTTACGGAGGACAGACAGCAGGACCTTTTTGACCAGAGCATCATCAGTATAATGAATGTGCGTTTACTGAGGCTTGTCTTTACTGGTGGGTCTGTAGTGAAGTCTTTAGTGTGGGGTCTGTACTGGGTATGTCAATTGAAAGGTCTGTACTGAAGTGGACTGCCCAGGGTGGATCTGTACTGTGGAGGTTTAAACTGAGGGGGGCTCTACTTGGCTTTTTTGTATTGGGAAATCTGTATTGTGGATGTGTACTGAGAGGGGACTGTACTGAGGGAGTGCTTACTGAGGAGGGTCTGTGCAATGATGTCTTTACTGAGGAGTGTCTGTACTTTGGGGGGGGGGTGGGGTTACTGGGGTATTAGTACTGAGGGGTATTTGTAGTGGTGGTTACTGGGGGTCTATACTAATGGAGGAGTTCTCTGATTGGGAAGAATCTATACAAGGTGGGCTTTTTTTGCATAGTCTAGGTCGGTAGCCAGAAGTGCACCTGTAGCTCTTCTACAGCTTGTGCCTATCTGCCCTATATCCACTAGAGCATTATTATTTTTCAGAGTAGAGTAGGGCCTGGCCAGAGAGGGATTACTTTGACGCAGTTGGCCAGCTTAAACATGTATTGAAATACATGTGAACTAAAAATCCCTGTTGAAAGTTTTTTTAGAAAGGGTGCAGAGCAGTGGGCACAGGGTTCATTCAGAATTTCTAGTCCTTACTGAGGGGGGTCTGCACTGGAATGTGTTTACTGAGGGGAGTCTATATTTTGGGGCATCTGTACTGGGATGTCTGCTATGAGGCTTTTTTTTTTTACTGGGGGTCTGTGCAAGTGGAGGTGTCTGTACTGGGAGTCCTGCACAGGATCATTCTCTACTGGGAGTGTCTATTCTTAGAATGTCTGCACAGGGGCATGTCCATAGTTAACTGCATTGAAGCATGCTACCATACTTTGCAGAGCACTGTGTTGGCAAATTATTAAGCATTTAATATCTTTGATGTGAAAGTCTTACGGAGCTTTTATACTGTTCCCTCACCCTTACTGCTGTCCCGTCTGTGTGCACTATCACGACTGTAAAACGGGGAAGAAGGTATACCCTTTTACGGACGACAGACAGCAGGACCTTTTTCACCAGAGCATCATCTCCATAGTGAGGTCGATCCTTCTAGTGGGCTGGAAGAGTTGGAACTCTGTACTGCTGTCCCGTCGGTGTGCGCTGTCTCGACTGTAAAACGGGGAAGAAGGTATACCCCTTTACGGAGGACAGACAGCAGGACCTTTTTGACCAGAGCATCATCAGTATAATGAATGTGCGTTTACTGAGGCTTGTCTTTACTGGGTGGGTCTGTAGTGAAGTCTTTAGTGTGGGGTCTGTACTGGGTATGTCAATTGAAAGGTCTGTACTGAAGTGGACTGCCCAGGGTGGATCTGTACTGTGGAGGTTTAAACTGAGGGGGGCTCTACTTGGCTTTTTTGTATTGGGAAATCTGTATTGTGGATGTGTACTGAGAGGGGACTGTACTGAGGGAGTGCATACTGAGGAGGGTCTGTGCAAGGATGTCTTTACTGAGGAGTGTCTATACTTTGGGGGGGGGGTTACTGGGGTATTAGTACTGAGGGGTATTTGTAGTGGTGGTTACTGGGGGTCTATACTAATGGAGGAGTTCTCTGATTGGGAAGAATCTATACAAGGTGGGCCTTTTTTGCATAGTCTAGGTCGGTAGCCAGAAGTGCACCTGTAGCTCTTCTACAGCTTGTGCCTATCTGCCCTATATCCACTAGAGCATTATTATTTTTCAGAGTAGAGTAGGGCCTGGCCAGAGAGGGATTACTTTGACGCAGTTGGCCAGCTTAAACATGTATTGAAATACATGTGAACTAAAAATCCCTGTTGTTGAAAGTTTTTTAGAAAGGGTGCAGAGCAGTGGGCACAGGGTTCATTCAGAATTTCTAGTCCTTACTGAGGGGGGTCTGCACTGGAATGTGTTTACTGAGGGGAGTCTATATTTTGGGGCATCTGTACTGGGATGTCTGCTATGAGGCTTTTTTTTACTGGGGGTCTGTGCAAGTGGAGGTGTCTGTACTGGGAGTCCTGCACAGGATCATTCTCTACTGGGAGTGTCTATTCTTAGAATGTCTGCACAGGGGCATGTCCATAGTTAACTGCATTGAAGCATGCTACCATACTTTGCAGAGCACTGTGTTGGCAAATTATTAAGCATTTAATATCTTTGATGTGAAAGTCTTACGGAGCTTTTATACTGTTCCCTCACCCTTACTGCTGTCCCGTCTGTGTGCACTATCACGACTGTAAAACGGGGAAGAAGGTATACCCTTTTACGGATGACAGACAGCAGGACCTTTTTCACCAGAGCATCATCTCCATAGTGAGGTCGATCCTTCTAGTGGGCTGGAAGAGTTGGAACTCTGTACTGCTGTTTCGTCGGTGTGCGCTGTCTCGACTGTAAAACGGGGAAGAAGGTATACCCCTTTACGGAGGACAGACAGCAGGACCTTTTTGACCAGAGCATCATCAGTATAATGAATGTGCGTTTACTGAGGCTTGTCTTTACTGTGTGGGTCTGTAGTGAAGTCTTTAGTGTGGGGTCTGTACTGGGTATGTCAATTGAAAGGTCTGTACTGAAGTGGACTGCCCAGGGTGGATCTGTACTGTGGAGGTTTAAACTGAGGGGGGCTCTACTTGGCTTTTTTGTATTGGGAAATCTGTATTGTGGATGTGTACTGAGAGGGGACTGTACTGAGGGAGTGCTTACTGAGGAGGGTCTGTGCAAGGATGTCTTTACTGAGGAGTGTCTATACTTTGGGGGGGGGGTTACTGGGGTATTAGTACTGAGGGGTATTTGTAGTGGTGGTTACTGGGGGTCTATACTAATGGAGGAGTTCTCTGATTGGGAAGAATCTATACAAGGTGGGCCTTTTTTGCATAGTCTAGGTCGGTAGCCAGAAGTGCACCTGTAGCTCTTCTACAGCTTGTGCCTATCTGCCCTATATCCACTAGAGCATTATTATTTTTCAGAGTAGAGTAGGGCCTGGCCAGAGAGGGATTACTTTGACGCAGTTGGCCAGCTTAAACATGTATTGAAATATATGTGAACTAAAAATCCCTGTTGTTGAAAGTTTTTTAGAAAGGGTGTAGAGCAGTGGGCACAGGGTTCATTCAGAATTTCTAGTCCTTACTGAGGGGGGTCTGCACTGGAATGTGTTTACTGAGGGGAGTCTATATTTTGGGGCATCTGTACTGGGATGTCTGCTATGAGGCTTTTTTTTACTGGGGGTCTGTGCAAGTGGAGGTGTCTGTACTGGGAGTCCTGCACAGGATCATTCTCTACTGGGAGTGTCTATTCTTAGAATGTCTGCACAGGGGCATGTCCATAGTTAACTGCATTGAAGCATGCTACCATACTTTGCAGAGCACTGTGTTGGCAAATTATTAAGCATTTAATATCTTTGATGTGAAAGTCTTACGGAGCTTTTATACTGTTCCCTCACCCTTACTGCTGTCCCGTCTGTGTGCACTATCACGACTGTAAAACGGGGAAGAAGGTATACCCTTTTACGGACGACAGACAGCAGGACCTTTTTCACCAGAGCATCATCTCCATAGTGAGGTCGATCCTTCTAGTGGGCTGGAAGAGTTGGAACTCTGTACTGCTGTCCCGTCGGTGTGCGCTGTCTCGACTGTAAAACAGGGAAGAAGGTATACCCCTTTACGGAGGACAGACAGCAGGACCTTTTTGACCAGAGCATCATCAGTATAATGAATGTGCGTTTACTGAGGCTTGTCTTTACTGGGTGGGTCTGTAGTGAAGTCTTTAGTGTGGGGTCTGTACTGGGTATGTCAATTGAAAGGTCTGTACTGAAGTGGACCGCCCAGGGTGGATCTGTACTGTGGAGGTTTAAACTGAGGGGGGCTCTACTTGGCTTTTTTGTATTGGGAAATCTGTATTGTGGATGTGTACTGAGGGGACTGTACTGAGGGAGTGCTTACTGAGGAGGGTCTGTGCAAGGATGTCTTTACTGAGGAGTGTCTGTACTTTGGGGGGGGGGGGTTACTGGGGTATTAGTACTGAGGGGTATTTGTAGTGGTGGTTACTGGGGGTCTATACTAATGGAGGAGTTCTCTGATTGGGAAGAATCTATACAAGGTGGGCCTTTTTTGCATAGTCTAGGTCGGTAGCCAGAAGTGCACCTGTAGCTCTTCTACAGCTTGTGCCTATCTGCCCTATATCCACTAGAGCATTATTATTTTTCAGAGTAGAGTAGGGCCTGGCCAGAGAGGGATTACTTTGACGCAGTTGGCCAGCTTAAACATGTATTGAAATACATGTGAACTAAAAATCCCTGTTGTTGAAAGTTTTTTAGAAAGGGTGCAGAGCAGTGGGCACAGGGTTCATTCAGAATTTCTAGTCCTTACTGAGGGGGGTCTGCACTGGAATGTGTTTACTGAGGGGAGTCTATATTTTGGGGCATCTGTACTGGGATGTCTGCTATGAGGCTTTTTTTTACTGGGGGTCTGTGCAAGTGGAGGTGTCTGTACTGGGAGTCCTGCACAGGATCATTCTCTACTGGGAGTGTCTATTCTTAGAATGTCTGCACAGGGGCATGTCCATAGTTAACTGCATTGAAGCATGCTACCATACTTTGCAGAGCACTGTGTTGGCAAATTATTAAGCATTTAATATCTTTGATGTGAAAGTCTTACGGAGCTTTTATACTGTTCCCTCACCCTTACTGCTGTCCCGTCTGTGTGCACTATCACGACTGTAAAACGGGGAAGAAGGTATACCCTTTTACGGACGACAGACAGCAGGACCTTTTTCACCAGAGCATCATCTCCATAGTGAGGTTGATCCTTCTAGTGGGCTGGAAGAGTTGGAACTCTGTACTGCTGTCCCGTCGGTGTGCGCTGTCTCGACTGTAAAACGGGGAAGAAGGTATACCCCTTTACGGAGGACAGACAGCAGGACCTTTTTGACCAGAGCATCATCAGTATAATGAATGTGCGTTTACTGAGGCTTGTCTTTACTGGGTGGGTCTGTAGTGAAGTCTTTAGTGTGGGGTCTGTACTGGGTATGTCAATTGAAAGGTCTGTACTGAAGTGGACTGCCCAGGGTGGATCTGTACTGTGGAGGTTTAAACTGAGGGGGGCTCTACTTGGCTTTTTTGTATTGGGAAATCTGTATTGTGGATGTGTACTGAGAGGGGACTGTACTGAGGGAGTGCTTACTGAGGAGGGTCTGTGCAAGGATGTCTTTACTGAGGAGTGTCTATACTTTGGGGGGGGGTTACTGGGGTATTAGTACTGAGGAGCATCATCTCCATAGTGAGGTCGATCCTTCTAGTGGGCTGGAAGAGTTGGAACTCTGTACTGCTGTCCCGTCGGTGTGCGCTGTCTCGACTGTAAAACGGGGAAGAAGGTATACCCCTTTACGGAGGACAGACAGCAGGACCGTTTTGCCCGGAGTATCAGCTTTACAGCCAATCAGCCCTTTTATCCTTGATCCATAGAAAAATACAGACAAATATTTAGATAGATCCAAACCAGGCATCCGCTTTTACCACAGAGAAAACTCAGACCAAATAATGTGCCAGAGAAGTAATCTACTCTGGCCAGAGCACAACACATGTAAAAAACACACAATACTGACAAGAACATTAGATGACACATGTTCAACATGTTTTTGGCTCACATATTTTTCATTTCTTATTCACAATCAAAGTAAAAAACTTAAGACCGACAAAAACACTAACTGTGTACTCTAAACAGTATATGTTACTCCTGGCCCCTTCTCTGCATTGCCTATGCTGTGCATTAAACTCCTCTCTTTTCTTTCTATAGTCTATGTTACACTGTACATTATACTTTTGACCCATTCCCAGTATAGTGTATGTTGTACGTTGTACTCCTGACCTTTTTTCTGTATGGTTTTGATTGTACATTAAAAAGCAATGATTCACATTACACATCTGACCTCTTCTCAGCATATTCTGATTCTTTGATATGAAGGGCTTATGGAGCTTCTATACTGTTCGCAAGTACGTCTCTTAGAGGCCCTCTTGGCTGATCCCTCTCCTAGGTCGATCGCTGTGTAAAGAGATCGCTTCTTAGAGTTCGAAAACGAAGAGTTGGAACTCTGCACTGCTGTCCCGTCGGTGTGCCCAGTCTCGACTGTAAAATGGGGAAGAAGGTATACCCCTTTACGGAGGATAGACAGCAGGACCTTTTTGCCCGGAGTATCAGCTTTACAGCCAATCAGCCCTTTTATCCTTGATCCATAGAAAAATAGACAGACAAATATTTAGATAGATCCAAACCAGGCATCCGCTTTTACCACAGAGAAAACTCAGACCAAATAATGTGCCAGAGAAGTAATTTACTCTGGCCAGAGCACAACACATGTAAAAAACACACAATACTGACAAGAACATTAGATGACACATGTTCAACATTAGAGATGAGCGAATCGAAGTAGGCGAAGTTGAATTCGTTTTGAATATTGGAAAAATTTTGATTCGCGCCGAATCCGAAAATTACCATACTTCGGATGCGCGAATCGAAATTTTTCCTAAAATGGCGGCGACATGTGTGGCGACGGAGCGGGGATGTCTGGGAAGGCGCGCAGACAAGGCGCGCTGACCCATAATGCATTCATTAATGACATGTGATCGCATTAGCCAATCAGCAGCCAGCCAGCCAGCACTGTGTAATGGTCGAGCTATAAATGGCGGCCATTTTAGAATTCTCCATTTGCCTCCAGTCATTCAAGAGAGGCAGACCTCTCTGTATTAGGGACAGAGTTAGGGCCACAGAAACGTTACTGAGGGCCACAGAACCGTTACTTAGGGCCACAGAACCGTTACTTAGGGCCACAGAACCGTTACTTAGGGCCACAGAACCGTTACTTAGGGCCACAGAACCGTTACTTAGGGCCACAGAACCGTTACTTAGGGCCACAGAACCGTTACTTAGGGCCACAGAACCGTTACTTAGGGCCACAGAACCGTTACTTAGGGCCACAGAACCGTTACTTAGGGCCACAGAACCGTTACTTAGGGCCACAGAACCGTTACTTAGGGCCACAGAACCGTTACTTAGGGCCACAGAACCGTTACTGAGGGACACAGAATTGTTACTCAGGGCCACAGAATTGTTACTCAGGGACAGACACAGAATTGTTACTCAGGGACACAGAATTGTTACTCAGGGACACAGAATTGTTACTCAGGGACACAGAATTGTTACTCAGGGACACAGAATCATTGAATTAAAGAATATGTCAGACAACATGCAGAGGAGTGGCAGAGGAGGCAATGTTTTAGGAGCGAGCAGACGTGGCAGCAGAGGAAGGGGTCGAGGCAGCACTAGTCGCAGCCAGAGGCCAGTGCTCCCGGTGTCATCCAGCGGTCGTGTCTCCACCGACAACCCTGCCGTCATCGATTTGTTGGCTCGGTCGTCTTCCTCTTCCCAGGTCACCTCTGACACCTACAGCCAACGGTCGGTGTGTACGTCAGACACAACCGTTAGTTGGCATGGCCCGGGAGCAAGCCCACTGAAATCACGTGTCCTCTACCTGCCCCTGTCCTTTGCTGTTCCCTCACCAAGTGAAGTATCGCATGCTGTGGGCTCAGCCCCACTGTACAGTGAGGAAGAGCTAACAGAGGGCGATCAGGAACGGGGGGAGACATCCGCCTTTTCAGCAGCCAGGCGAAGAAGTACTGGCGAGGAGAGTGGCTCGGTAGCCGGTCTAGAGACAGGTCTGTCTCCTGACCCAGACGCAGCCGAGGGGGCTAGTAGTGAGGCGGAGACCCTACTTGATGATGAGGAGGTTGATCGCACTTGGCAGCCTCGTCGTCATCAGGCAATTTCTTCCGCATCATCAGGAGAAGAGGGTGCCAGCTTGGCAGCGAGCGAATCAGTCGGTGGGTTGCCCAGGAGGCAGCAGGGTCGCAGCAGTGTCAGTGGAGCCAAACGGCCACGGAGTAGAGCACCAGCTCCACTGCAGCCTACCACCACGGCCAGTAGTGGTGCCGGTGCGCACGGAGGAAGTAGCAGTCAGCCAGTGAGGAGTAGCGGGGGCAAAGTTTCCTACTCGGTGGTGTGGCAATTTTTCGTCAAGCCGCCTGAGGAAGTAAACGTAGCCGTATGTCGACTATGTGGCCAGAAACTCAAGCGTGGCCAGGGGGCCCATGTTGGGACTACAGCGTAGCGTCAGCATATGCAGCGTCGCCATTTGGTGGCCTGGGAAAACCGTGATAAAGATACGGCGGTTCTGCCTGCCCCAGCCCCCGCTCCATCACCCGCTCCGTTACTTGCTCCGTCACCCGACGTCAATCGCCCTCTATCAGCCAGTCAAGGCTCCAACACCTCTGATGAGGGGAGTTGTCGCTCGTTGGCATCTTCCGTTCGTTCAGATGCTCCTTCTCCTGCTACTCCTCTTCACGGATTCCGTCAGCAGTCTTTCTTGGAATCCGTTTCCAAGAGACAACAGTTTGCGAGCACGCACCCGACGGTGCAAAAGCTGAACGTCCTCCTGTCCAAGTTGCTGGTGCTGCAGTCCCTCCCTTTCCAACTGGTGGACTCAGCACCTTTCCGAGAAATGATGGCTTGTGCCGCGCCGTGGTGGAGAGTGCCAAGCCGTCATTTCTTCACCAAAAAGGCAGTGCCAGCCCTGCATTCACATGTAGAAGAGATGGTGGGCCAGTCTTTGAGCATGTCGGTCTCTGCCAAAGTGCACGGCAGCGCCGACGTGTGGAGCTGTAACTACGGTCAGGGACAGTACATGTCATTTACGGCCCACTGGGTGAACGTGGTGCCGGCACAGCCGCACCAGCAACTTGGACAGGTCACGACGCTTTTGCCTCCACGTTTGCATGTCCTTGGTCCAGCAAACATGTCCGCCTCTACCACCTCTTCTTCCGCCGTGTCCTCAGCCGCCACCCCCGTGCCAAGTCCCATTACCCGACCGGCATATCACATGTGCAGGGCGCAACGGTGTCACGCTGTGCTGCACCTGGTATGCCTTGGCGAACATAGTCACACAGGGGAGGAACTTCTGAGTGTAATGAACAGAGAAATCGACAGATGGCTGTCTCCGCGCAAACTGAAAATCGGAACCATGTTGACCGACAACGGAAAGAACATGGTGTCTGCTCTGCGTCAAGGAAGGTTGTGCCATGCGCCATGCATGGCTCACGTGTTCAATCTGGTTGTCAAGCGGTTCCTAAAATCCACCATCCCACTGCAAGACATCCTTAAAATGTCACGTAAACTTTGCATGCATTTCAGCCATTCCTACAGCGCAAAGCACACCCTCCTTGAGCTGCAGCGGCAGAACGGAATTCCACAGCATCGCCTGATCTGCGACGTTGCAACAAGGTGGAATTCAACCCTACACATGTTAGACCGCCTTTACGAGCAGCGAAAGGCCATCACCGATTTCCTGATGTTACAAGCGGATAAAGGTACTCCCCTGTGTAACTTAGATGTCAGCCATTGGCAGCTCCTGCGTGACACCTGCCGCTTGCTCAGGCCCTTTGAGGAGGCCACGCTATTCGTGAGTCGGCAGGACTATGGGATGAACGACGTCATTCCTCTGTTGCACGTCCTGGAACAAATGCTGTTAACAATGGCTGGTCAGGGTGCGGTAGACGTGGCGCACAGATCTCAACGCCACATGACCCCTGTGGGGGCAGGACAGGAAAAAGAGGAGGAGGTAGAGGAGGACATTTGTGCTCAGGAATTATTGAGTGAAATGGGTGGTTTTTCCACTCAGCGGACAGGAGTGGAGGAGCAGGAGCATCTGGTAGAGGAGGAGGAGGAGACAGAGGACCCAGACGCACCGTGGCAGTATGCTGTGGAGATGGAGGCAGGGAGTCCCTCGCATTCCTTGGCACAAATGGCCCATAGCATGCTCAGTTGCTTGCGTAGCGACAGCCGAATAATAACCATCAGACAGAGGGATGACTTTTGGCTGTCCACCTTGTTGGACCCTCGCTACCGTTCCAAAATGGTGGCCTTTTTCACACCTGCTGAGAGGGAGGCCAAAATTACGTACTATAAAAACCACCTATGTAGTCAGTTGGTCTCTGCCTTTCTGCGCCAACTTCCATCCTCAGACACTGTGGGCCCTGTGCGCTCGCGTTCCACTGCCATGGCAGCAGGGGAGGGGTGTGGTGGTAGGAGCAGTGGCAGCTCCACCAGCAGCGGCTGCCTCAGTCTGCAGTCGATGATGAGTAGCTTTCTTCACCAGCGCAGTGAGGAAACTACTAACCAGCCGCAGCAGCAGCAGCAGCATCAGGTGGACCTGGAGCAGGAGCTCAAACAGGCTTGGGCCTACTTGGACAGCACCCTGCCAACCGAGGTAGACAATCCCCTTGACTACTGGGCAACGAAACTTGACCTTTGGCCCCAACTAGCTGAATTTGCCCTTGAAAGGCTGTCATGCTCGGCCAGTAGCGTGGCATCGGAGCGCGTGTTTAGTGCGGCAGGAGGTATTGTAACTCCGCGGAGGACACGACTGTCCACCCAAAGTGTGGAGAGACTCACGTTTGTGAAAATGAATCAGGCGTGGATTAGTCTGGATTTCAAACCACCAGTTCCTGACACAACTGACTAAATCCGCCATGAATCATGCCACAAACATGTGCCACTTTCAGGTCTCCGCACACTGCTGCTGGGTTCCATTTTGTCATAGGGTGCTGGCAGATTACGGGCCTCCCATAGCTGCTGCCAGGCCCCTAATCTGCCATGGGCCCCTGTACCGCCTCCTCACGCTGCTGCAAGGTCCACAGTGTCTCATGGGTCCCTGTACTGCCTCCCATTGCTGCTGCCAGGCCCCTAATCTGCCATGGGCCCCCGTACCGCCTCCTCATGTTGCTGCCAGGTCCACAGTGTGTCATGCCATGTGCCACTTTCAGGTCTCCTCACACTGCTGCTGGGTTCCATTTTGTCATAGGGTGCTGGCAGATTACGGGCCTCCCATAGCTGCGGCCAGGCCCCTAATCTGCCATGGGCCCCTGTACCGCCTCCTCACGCTGCTGCAAGGTCCACAGTGTGTCATGCCATGTGCCACTTTCAGGTCTCCTCACACTGCTGGTGTGTTTCATTTTGTCATAGGGTGCTGGCAGATTAGGGGCCTCCCATAGCTGCTGCCAGGCCCTTAATCTGCCATGGGCCCCTGTACCGCCTCCTCACGCTGCTGCAAGGTCCACAGTGTGTCATGCCATGTGCCACTTTCAGGTCTCCTCACACTGCTGGTGTGTTTCATTTTGTCATAGGATGCTGGCAGATTACGTGCCTCACATTGCTGCGGCCAGGCCCCTAATCTGCCATGGGCCCCTGTACCGCCTCCTCACGCTGCTGCCAGGTCCACAGTGTGTCATGGGTCCCTGTACCGCCTCCCATTGCTGCTGTCTCCAACGCCACACTCTGCCATGTGCCACTATCAGGTCTCCTCACACTGCTGCTGGGTTCCATTTTGTCATAGGATGCTGGCAGATTACGGGCCTCACATTGCTGTGGCCAGGCCCCTAATCTGCCATGGGCACCCGTACCGCCTCCTCACGCTACTGCCAGGTCCACAGTGTGTCATGCCATGTGCCACTTTCAGGTCTCCTCACACTGCTGCTGTGTTCCATTTTGTCATAGGGTGCTGGCAGATTACGGGCCTCCCATAGCTGCTGCCAGGCCCCTAATCTGCCATGGGCCCCTGTACCGCCTCCTCACGCTGCTGCAAGGTCCACAGTGTGTCATGCCATGTGCCACTTTCAGGTCTCCTCACACTGCTGGTGTGTTTCATTTTGTCATAGGGTGCTGGCAGATTACGGGACTCCCATAGCTGCTGCCAGGCCCCTAATCTGCCATGGGCCCCTGTACCGCCTCCTCACACTGCTGCAAGGTCCACAGTGTGTCATGCCATGTGCCACTTTCAGGTCTCCTCACACTGCTGGTGTGTTCCATTTTGTCATAGGGTGCTGGCAGATTACGGGCCTCACATTGCTGCGGCCAGGCCCCTTATCTGCCATGGGCCCCTGTACCGCCTCCTCACGCTGCTGCCAGGTCCACAGTGTGTCATGGGTCCCTGTACCGCCTCCCATTGCTGCTGTCTCCAACGCCACACTCTGCCATGTGCCACTATCAGGTCTCCTCACACTGCTGCTGGGTTCCATTTTGTCATAGGATGCTGGCAGATTACGGGCCTCACATTGCTGCGGCCAGGCCCCTAATCTGCCATGGGCCCCCGTACCGCCTCCTCACGCTACTGCCAGGTCCACAGTGTGTCATGCCATGTGCCACTTTCAGGTCTCCTCACACTGCTGCTGTGTTCCATTTTGTCATAGGGTGCTGGCAGATTACGGGCCTCCCATAGCTGCTGCCAGGCCCGTAATCTGCCATGGGCCCCTGTACCGCCTCCTCACGCTGCTGCCAGGTCCACAGTGTGTCATGGGTCCCTGTACCGCCTCCCATTGCTGCTATCTCCAACGCCACACTCTGCCATGTGCCACTATCAGGTCTCCTCACACTGCTGCTGGGTTCCATTTTGTCATAGGTTGCTGGCAGATTACACTGTTCAACAAATTTTTATTTTTTGCCAGTTTTGGAAACAAAAGGATCCATTTCTTAATGAATTTCACATTCTGAGTTCAAATATAACAATGAAATTTGTCAATTGGCTCTAGTTTTTCTGTAAACGGAAAGTTTTCTACTATAGGTGTAATGACTACATAATGCACAATAATTATATAGATAGATGTCTTTCCACAAATATAAAGCAAGTGATATTGACTACATAACAAAGCCTAAATGGCATAATATATTGCATAGGATTACCAAGAAAAATTATAGCCATAAGCTAAGTTGAATCATTTTAATTAGAGATGAGCGAATCGAATCAGGCGAAGTGGAATTCGTTTCGAATTTCAGGAAAAATTCGATTCGCAGCGAATCCGAATTTTTGCCAACTTCGGATGGTCGAATCGAATTTTTCCTGATCGGCCGTTTTCATCCCTTCTACAACCGGCAAAAATGTCCCTGCAGAGAGCTCCGCTATTTCTGACAGCTGTCTGACAGTTCTTTCACATTTCCAGCGGTTGAAACATTGTATGTATTTGTTTCCATTTAGGATACAGATGTTTTTATTAGGAAACAAATAGATACAATGTTTCAATCGCTGTAAATGTGAAAGAACTGTCAGAGAACTGTCAGAAATAGAGGAACTCTGCACATACACTTTTTGCTTTACTGGAATTATTCTTATTTTCATTCTTCTTCTTCTTCTTATTTTCATTCTTTTCATTCTTCTTTTCATTCTTGTCATTCTTTTCATTCTTCTTTTCATTCTTTTCATTCTTCTTTTCATTCTTCTTCTTATTTTCATTCTTCTTTTCATTCTTTTCATTCTTCTTTTCATTCTTCTTATTTTCATTCTTCTTTTCATTCTTTTCATTCTTCTTTTCATTCTTGTCATTCTTCTTTTCATTCATCTTATTCTTTTCATTCTTCTTATTTTCATTTTTCTTTTCATTCTTCTTCTTCTTTTCATTCTTCTTTTCATTCTTCTTCTTATTTTCATTCTTCTTTTCATTCTTCTTTTCATTCTTCTTATTTTCATTCTTCTTTTCATTCTTTTCATTCTTCTTATTTTCATTCTTCTTTTCATTCTTTTCATTCTTTTCATTCTTTTCATTCTTCTTTTCATTCTTCTTCTTATTTTCATTCTTCTTTTCATTCTTTTCATTCTTCTTCTTCTCATTCTTTTCATTCTTTTCATTCTTCTTCTTCTTTTCATTCTTTTCATTCTTCTTCTTCTTTTCATTCTTTTCATTCTTCTTCTTCTTTTCATTCTTTTCATTCTTATTCTTCTTCTTCTTCTTCTTCTTTTCATTCTTTTCATTCTTCTTTTCATTCTTCTTTTCATTCTTCTTCTTCTCCTTCTCCTTCTCCTTCTCCTTCTCCTTCTCCTTCTCCTTCTCCTGCCCCGTGACTGCCCAAATGAGTGAAGTGTGCGGTGATTCTAAGATCGACGGCACTCATCTGCATGTCATACTGACTGACAGTATTATTTCTCTTCCCCAGCAGACTCCAAGGACATTTAAATTAAAGGTACAGTGTTCTGCACTAATATAAAGGCTCTCTGAAGCCTAGAAACCCTTTTTATAAGTAAAATTCGCAGCGAATAAATTCGAATCGAATCTAATTTTTTCGGAAAATTCGGCGAATCAGGCGAATCGAATTTTTGAAAAATTCGCTCATCTCTAATTTTAATACTTAGGATTCTCACTAGTTTTGTCTTCAGTTTGTGTCGGTTTTGCTTCTCTTGGCTTTTCTCTTGTATTCGAGGAAAGGGCTATCTCTTACAACTGCACGTGACTACACGCTTCAGGTTCTTCCTCACTTGACTCAACCACGAAGGATTCTGGTGCTTTAGGAATTGGTAGCCCCTCTCCATGAGGAACTGGACGTATTGCCGATGGAATATTTGGATAGTGCACAGATAACTTTTTCTTCTTATTTAGCCCTTTTACAATTGGAGGCACCATACAAAAGTAACAATTACTAACATGATCTGTTGGCTCTCTCCAAATCATTGGCACAGCGAAAGGCATAGATGCCTTTTTTCCATTCAACCATTGCTCCAGTGCCGTCCCACAAGAATTGTAGCATATATGTGGTGCCCAACTCTTGTCCTGGTCTCCTATCTTGCAGCCAAAATACAAGTTGTAGGCTTTCTTAATCATTCCTGTTATCCTCCTTTTTTGTGAGATAAAAGTTATTTCACCGCAGATATAGCAGAAATTATCTGCTTTATTCACACAAGTTCGAGGCATTACTGAGTAGCCTATATAAGCATAAAACGAAATGTAAAGACGCTGTCGAACTACAATCAGCTACAGATACTGCAGCTTTTATGCAGTGAAGTGATGCAATTAAAGGCTAATATTGCATCATCTCAGTATACATGCAATTTTCTATTGGTCACCAGTATCAATTGCGCAATATGCAGCTGAAGTTGCATCATAATTTTGAATGGCTTACGTCATTAGATGGGTGAATATATCATGGAAACTAGAGCCAATCAACATTTTTTAGGGTCATTTTCGTTTTCAGCACCCCAAAATTATGTAAGATTAGCTAATTTTATGCCCAAAACTTTTTACCTGTTGAACAGTGTTACAAGCCTCCCATAGGTGCTGCCAGGCCCCAAATCTGCCATGGGCCCCCGTACCGCCTGGTCACGCTGCTGATGGGTCCACAGTGTGTCATGGGTCCCTGTACGGCCTCCCATTGCTGCTGTTTCCATCGCCACACTCTGCCATGTGCCCCTTTCAGGTCTCCTCACACTCCTGCTGGTTTCCATTTTGTCATAGGTTGCTGGCAGATTACAGGCCTCCCATAGGTGCTGCCAGGCCCCAAATCTGCCATGGGCCCCCGTACCGCCTGGTCACGCTGCTGCTGGGTCCACAGTGTGTCATGGGTCCCTGTACCGCCTCCCATTGCTCCCACTCTGCCATGTGCCACTTTCAGGTCTCCTCACACTCCTGCTGGTTTCCATTTTGTCATAGGTTGCTGGCAGATTACAGGCCTCCCATAGGTGCTGCCAGGCCCCAAATCTGCCATGGGCCCCCGTACCGCCTCGTCACGCTGCTGCTAGGTCCACAGTGTGTCATGGGTCCCTGTACGGCCTCCCATTGCTGCTGTTTCCATCGCCACACTCTGCCATGTGCCACTTTCAGGTCTCCTCACACTCCTGCTGGTTTCCATTTTGTCATAGGTTGCTGGCAGATTACAGGCCTCCCATAGGTGCTGCCAGGCCCCAAATCTGCCATGGGCCCCCGGACCGCCTCGTCACGCTGCTGCTGGGTCCACAGTGTGTCATGGGTCCCTGTACCGCCTCCCATTGCTGCTGTTTCCATCGCCACACTCTGCCATGTGCCACTTTCAGGTCTCCTCACACTCCTGCTGGTTTCCATTTTGTCATAGGTTGCTGGCAGATTACAGGCCTCCCATAGGTGCTGCCAGGCCCCAAATCTGCCATGGGCCCCCGTACCGCCTGGTCACGCTGCTGCTGGGTCCACAGTGTGACATGGGTCCCTGTACCGCCTCCCATTGCTCCCACTCTGCCATGTGCCACTTTCAGGTCTCCTCACACTCCTGCTGGTTTCCATTTTGTCATAGGGTGCTGTATGGCCTCCCATTGCTGCTGCCTCCACCGCCACACTGTGGCTCCAAACACTGGTTTTGGCCCCGTGACTGGCCAAATGAGTGAAGTGTGCGGTGATTCTAAGATCGACGGCACTCATCTGCATGTCATATTGACTGACAGTATTATTTCTCTTCCCCAGCAGACTCCAAGGGCATTTAAATTAAAGGTACAGTGTTCTGCACTAACAAAGTCTCTCTGAAGCCTAGAAACACCCTTTTTTAAGTTAAATTCACAGCGAATATATTCGACTCGACTCGAATCGAATATTTTCCACGAATTCGCCGAATCAGTCGAATCGAATTTTTGAATACTTCGCTCATCTCTATTCAACATGTTTTTGGCTCACATATTTTTCATTTCTTATTCACAATTAAAGTAAAAAACTTAAGACCGACAAACACTAACTGTGTACTCTAAACAGTATATGTTACTCCTGGCCCCTTCTCTGCATTGCCTATGCTGTGCATTAAACTCCTCTCTTTTCTTTCTATAGTCTATTTTACACTGTACATTATACTTTTGACCCATTCCCAGTATAGTGTATGTTGTACGTTGTACTCCTGACCTTTTTTCTGTATGGTTTTAATTGTACATTAAAATGCAATGATTCACATTACACTTCTGACCTCTTCTCAGCATATTCTGATTCTTTGATATGAAGGGCTTATGGAGCTTCTATACTGTTCGCAAGTACGTCTCTTAGAGGCCCTCTTTGCTGATCCCTCTCCTAGGTCGATCGCTGTGTAAAAAGATCGCTTCTTAGAGTTCGAAAACGAAGAGTTGGAACTCTGCACTGCTGTCCCGTCGGTGTGCCCAGTCTCGACTGTAAAATGGGGAAGAAGGTATACCCCTTTACGGAGGATAGACAGCAGGACCTTTTTGCCCAGAGTATCAGCTTTACAGCCAATCAGCCCTTTTATCCTTGATCCATAGAAAAATAGACAGACAAATATTTTGATAGATCCAAACCAGGCATCCACTTTTACCACAAAGAAAACTCAGACCAAATAATGTGCCAGAGAAGTAATCCACTCTGGCCAGAGCACAACACATGTGAAAAACACACAATACTGACAAGAACATTAGATGACACACGCTCAACATGTTTTTGGCTCACATATTTTTCATTTCTTATTCACAATCAAAATAAAAAACTTAAGACCGATAAACACTAACTGTGTACTGTAAAAAGTATATGTTACTCCTGGCCCCTTCTCTGCATTGTCTATGCTGTGCATTAAACTCCTCTCTTTTCTTTCTATAGTCTATGTTACACTGTACATTATACTTTTGACCCATTCTCTGTATACTGTATGTTGTACGTTGTACTCCTGACCATTTTTCTGTATAGTCTTTATTGTACATTAAAAAGCTATGTTTCACATTACACTTCTGACCTTTTCTCACCATATTCTGATTCTTTGATATGAAGGGCTTATGGAGCTTCTATACTGTTCGCAAGTACATCTCTTAGAGGCCCTCTTGGCTGATCCCTCTCCTAGGTCGATCGCTGTGTAAAGAGATCGCTTCTTAGAGTTTGAAAATGAAGAGTTGGAACTCTGCTGTCAGGGACCATCGCGACGCATGGGTCTACACATGCGTAGGCGTCTGTCAAGACATACAGGTAGCAGGGCACTAGGACCCAGGCGCACCCGTCGTATTGACAGTACTAGGCAGGCACTGGGACCTAGGCGGCCGACTGTCAGGTGCAGGGCGGGCTACTTAAGCCAGCCCTGCACAGACGCTTGTTGCCAAATGGTCTTTTGTATCCTGTTGCCTGTGTAGTGAGTACTCTGATCTTGATTGTCTGACCTTGTTGCCTTCTCCTGTCCTGACCCCTTGGCTTGCCTGACTCTGCTCCTGGATGTTCCCTTATAGATCTGATCTTTTGGTATTGACCCTGCGTGTGACCCGACTATCCTTTGCCTATCGTCTTGTACCTCACCGACCCGCTAGTTACCGACCCAGCTTGTTTGACTCTGACTTTGCTCATCCATCCATCCCTCAGGGATCCCTGGGCTCTCTTACATCAGACTCTTAACTCGCTGGAGCCCTTGGCAGACTGCTCTACCTCTGGTAGAGATACCTAGCAGCTGCGACCTGGTCCCGGAGCGCTCCAAGTCCATCCCCACCATCAGGGGCCCTTGTGAACAAGTGCTCCGGTACTTAGACTCCGCACTCTGGGGAGGCTCTATCAGGGGACTGATAGAGGTACTGTCAGGCTGTCCGTTACATCTGCACTGCTGTCCCGTCGGTGTGCCCAGTCTTGACTGTAAAATGGGGAAGAAGGTATACCCCTTTACGGAGGATAGACAGCAGGACCTTTTTCCTGGAGTATCAGCTTTACAGCCAATCAGCCCTTTTATCCTTGATCCATAGAAAAATACAGACAAATATTTTGATAGATAGATCCAAACCAGGCATCCACTTTTACCACAGAGAAAACTCAGACCAAATAATGTGCCAGAGAAGTAATCCACTCTGGCCAGAGCACAACACAGGTAAAAAACACACAATACTGACAAGAACATTAGATGACACATGCTCAACATGTTTTTGGCTCACATATTTTTCATTGCTTATTCACAATCAAAGTAAAAAACTTAAGACTGACAAACACTGTGTACTCTCAGCAGTATATGTTACTCCTGGCCCCTTCTCTGCATTGTCTATGCTGTGCATTAAACTCCTTTCTTTTCTTTCTATTGTCTGTTACACTGTACATTATACTTTTGACCCATTCTCTGTATAGTGCATGGTGTATGTTGCTGTCAGAGCCTGGGATTGAACCTGGGCCGTCTGCAGTGAGAGACAGTGTTTCTTCCCACTGAGCTACCTGGGATGCTGGACAATACTTTGCCTGATCTATTGGATAATCCTGCCTTGTTTTTTCTTGAACCTTGAACTCCTTGCTCTTCCCATGAACTTCCTATAAAAGCCATGTCCATGCACTTCCTCCTTGCCAGATTATTTTGCCTTCCAGCCAATATCCTGCTCATCCTTACTGCTGCTGTCTATATCATTTGTGACCGACCTTTGGCTTGTGACTGACTCCGCTTTTGTGTTATCCCTAAACTGTTTGATCTGCTCCTGGTTTCCAGCCTGCCCCTTCGATGGTGGGGTGATCCTGAGACTGTGACC
Organism: Staurois parvus; assembly: GCF_062004578.1. Taxonomy (NCBI): domain Eukaryota; kingdom Metazoa; phylum Chordata; class Amphibia; order Anura; family Ranidae; genus Staurois; species Staurois parvus. The sequence goes on along the minus strand of NW_028318542.1, from coordinate 453,611 downwards.
TGGTATTCACATGCAGCCAAATCCATCTCCACCATTAGGAGCTCTGGTGAAGACCGGTGGATTCTTAGACCCCGCACCTCAGGTGAGCCTGCGTCATTCCCAGGGTGACCCGCTGGTGTACTAATCCTGCTTGTTTCTGGTAAGCCTTACAACTGCTGTAGCAACTGGTCTCTGAATCTGACTGCATTCCTTGATACACAGTGCTCCTTCCCCTATCTGGTCCAGAGGATGCAGGTCTACTCACTCAGTCCTTCTCGAGTGTTGCTAATGGGTTGGTGGCTGCTACCAGGCCTTTTAGCAGGGCTGCTCCTTCCCTGCCTCACAGGTGGTTCTCTCTCATGGGGCCGGTGAAGTCCCACACTTTCCCCCTTCCAATTTCCTCTGCCTGTAGTTAGCCCCTCTCCATCTGGGCCCCCTCATAGGTTCCTGCCTCCAGCCTCATATCCTCTCTCTCTTATACCTGAACTCTCCTCCAACTCCTATAAGAGTACAGACCAGCCACTCCTCAAATCTGACTACTGCTTCTAGATCTTTCTCCAAAGTTCTAGAACAGGGGGAAATTCCAAAGGGCTTGTCTGCAGAGCTTCTCAGATATGACCCAAATTTAACCCCTGCTAGCTATCACACCCAGGCTGCTACTCAGCCTTACTAGCTAACAATGGAACTAGAGCTCCCCCTAGATAACTAGGAGGGTGCTACACGTATTTCAATGTGATTTCAGAATTGCCAAGCCAAATGTCTAAAAGTTCCAGTGGGGAAATTTTCTTTTTTTTCCTGGGTTTAGACAATTTAAGTATCACAGTCATCCAGAAGAGTCCTTTGTTATATTTGAGCTGACCATTGCTAGTCACATTGTTTGTTAGTTATATTTCACTGGATATGTTCTGTAATGTTAAAGACATTTTGTAGCTTATCCAAGCCAATTCTTCAGTTCTAATGAGTGTCAGGAAAATTCTTTGCATTCCTCACTGCACCGCACTGCATATACAAAGTTACTTTGCTTGTGTTTGGGTGTTGGGTCGGTTGAAAGTACAAGCTCCTGTCTCAGTGTATTCCTGAGATTGAAATACTCAGAGATGTGATGTTTGTTAAAGTGTTACTGAACCCAGTATTCACTATATCTGGTCTCCCGCAGTACACAGAACATGTAAACGTAATCATTTTAGTAAATATAAACTGCTAAATACCTTTCCTCATAAGTAGTATATGGCAGTCTTGTGATTCTATCAGTGTCCAGCTGAGCACTGGCTAAAGCGTGTAAGATGTAAGAGGGAGTTTTCACTCTCCACTGACTATCCTAGAGGCTGCATGCCCCCTGACCCTCTGTCTGGACAGTGCTGACTGGCCCTGTGCAAATCACATGCACCCTCCCAAAGTGAGAAAAAAAATTATCTGGCAATACACACCAAAATGAGCATGTGCAGAGTAACTACCAGGACTCTGTACTATCCGCAGATGGATTGGGGACTGTGGAAGAAAGGGAGGATCAGAGAGACAGGATCAGTTTTTTTACACAATGCAAAGGATTAACCCGTTAGGTTCCACAGTGAGTATAACAAGCATGGTATTACTGCATATACAGACTGATTTTGGTAACACTCTAAAGATCCTCCTGAGTTTTTCCAAAACTCCAGCTACATTGGAATTGCTTCTTTCTTTGCTTTATGATTCTGTGTTATTTTCACGGATTAGAAAACCCACTCCCACTAGGGGTAGAGAGGCTGACCAGGACTTCGTGTAGCAGTCAAGCTGATATTGATGAAAGCCACAGGGATGAGTGCTTGGCCAGCTGCTCACATAGAGGAGACAATTGAAGACACTGCCTGGTCTTCACAAGAGCTCCTAGAGATGGAGATGTTTTGCTGCAGAAAGTGTCCAGGTTGCGATCCTCCAACTCACCCAAGCAAGTCAAAACGGAGAGTTTGTGAGACACTCTTGCAGCGCTGGGTTAGTGAGTACACTGCATAACAAGAGAACATACAGACTGGTGTAGACAAACAGGAGCAAGTGAAGTAAAAAAAGGGAAATCAAGACAAGATGCTAGTAGGAATGCACAGGATAAAAAGGTAGGAAACAAAGGAACACAAGATACACAAGCATAGGATCACAAGAAGGGGTACACAAGATTAGATGCACAAGGAGCACAAAGGCAATGCAAACATTAGGGATCACAAGAGAAACTAGTAGCACAGGAATCACAAAGAAATACATTTTGGATATTTTTTGTTGCATGCCAAACCTTGTCCTTGAGTTGAAGAAGTGGAGCCTTTCATCAGCGCTAGTGAGTGAATCTTTTGTGTTTTGCAGCTGATAATTTAAGATGACTCTGGATTTGAGACCATATCTGATTCATATTCTTCTGCAAAGCATCCAGTGCAGGAACTTCCAGAGCACAAGGTATCAGCAAGAGGATATGTGGCTGTTTACCATAAACCGGGGGGTTAGCAACCAGTATATCGTGATCTACCTGTAGATCTCGGCCAGGTGACTCGTAGATCATGGTCAGGACTTGCTGACCTTCCATCAAAGAGCATCAAACAGAGTGCAATGCAGGGGGACTACTTGTAAAGCTGGATCTGTAGTAGGGAGCAAGAGCCACATAAGTTGAGATCTCCTCCGTAGTGCTGGCTCCTATGCCCTGTCTTGGTGGGTGTAGCACCTGCCAAGCATGACCCATTCAAGTGAATGTGGCCGATCCACAAGTGCCCCGCAACCTTGTGCAGTACAGCAAACAAGGGGTTAAACAGGCGGTGTTGCTTTCTCACCACCTGCTTTGACCCCTTGGACCCCACAGAAGCATGCAGTTGCGGGGCACTTGCAGAGTGGCCCCATTAACCTGTATGGGTCTTAATTGACAGGCGGTAGCACCCACCAAAAGCAACAGGGGGTGTAATTACTGCTGCAGCATGTGTACACCTTTGGCTGCTGGCTAAGCAGCTAAAGGAGGTAGGGATTGGGGGCAGTAAAACTGACTAATCTACAGGGTTGCCCACCCCCAACTTTACATGTTATCAAGTCCTAAGGGTGCTACTGCCAGATGCAACTAAGTGCTCATTCACAAGTGCAGCAGGCACTGCTGCTCCTCTGTAAAGTGATAAAGTGACAGGTGGTGAGGAGGCGATATGTTGACTCCTCATCACCTGATTTAAACCCATGATTGCCGTGCAATGCAATTAAAGGTTTAAATCAGGTGTGAGTAGGTGACATTGGTCAAAACTGTGCCCAGTGATCTTTGACTTTTCCTTTGTTGTTCAGATAGATCTCCACCTCTTTAGGGTTTCCTAATTAGTTGTTTCAATCTGTGCATTGGATTGCATGTGAAGCTGAAGGAAATGTATGATTACCTCCAGGGATTTACAGAGACCTCTCCAAAAGCGCAAGGTGACCCCATGGTCAGACACCAGAGCAGTTGGCATCCCATGAAGTTTTAAAATCTCTCGAATGAGGATTAGCACTAAAAGCAGCTGCCAAAGGAAGAAATAGAAGATGTATGAAATGGTATGATTCTCTAAGATGGCAAATCTATCTACGTCTATCCAAATTATGGCACAACCCTCTGATGGAGACAGATCTGTAATAAAGTCCATAGCCATATAGCACCAGGGTTATTCTGGAAAAGGCAGTGGTAGAAGTGTCCCTGCAGAAGCTTAAGTAGGAGATTTGGCCCACTGATGGGCCACTGATGGGAGAGGAGTGAAAAGGTTCTATGGATCACGGGGTGTCCAGAAAACTTAGAAACATGGGCCCAGCAAATTTTGGTGTGTAGCTCCACGGGTACAAACGTTTTGCCAGGAGAAATGGCTGGGATAGAGGTCTGGGCCAGGACTCAAGTAGGTGGAATAATAAACTCTGGCTTAATGGAAGTTTTCTAATCTTGCATATCAAATGAACAGGAAAGAGTATCTGCATGAGAATTGGCTGTCCATGGTTTGACAGAAAAGGCAAAACCAAACTGAAAAAGGAATAAGGACTAACAGGCCTGTCTAGGATACAAGCAAGGTGTAGACTGAAGGTATTGCAGGTTCTTATTGTCCGTATATATTGTGATTTGATCAGGTGAACCTTCAAGGATGTATTGCCATTCTTCTAGGTCCAGTTATACAGCAAGTAATTCTCAATTTCTGATGAAGTAGTTTTTCTCTGCTGGGGAAAATAACTTTGAGAAAAACAACAGGTGGCTGCCTAGTTTCACTAAGGGACTGAAAAAGGACTGCTCAAACTCCTGCAGAGGAGGCATCATCTTCAGTGGGGAAAGGCTTGATGTCTGATAGCACACAGCTATAGCAGGGCCGGAAAGGAAAGCTTGTTTTAGTGAGTAAAATGACTGCGCACCAGTGCACAAAGCAAGTCCTGACTTCAACCCCATAGAACACCTTTGGGATGAATTAGAGCGGAGACTGCGAACCAGGCTTTCTCGTCAGACATCAGTACCTGACCTCACAAATGCGATTCTGGAAGAATGGTCAAACATTCTCATTCTCTTTTTGCTAGTTGGCGCTGCACTAATTCAACTGATAATTGCACGGTCATGCAATGCTGCACCCAAACAAAATTTACGTCCTTTTTTTTTACACAAATAGAGCTTTCTTTTGGTGGTATTTGATCACCTGTGCGCTTTTTATTTTTCACGCTATAAACAAAAAAATACCAAATATTTTGAAGAAAAATTATATTTTTTACTTTCATCTATAAAAGATATACAGTTGCAAGAAAAAGTATGTGAACCCCTTGGGATTACGTGGAGTTTTGCATGAATTGGGCATAAAATGTGCTCTGAACGTCATCTAAGTCACAACAATAGAAGAACACAGTCTGCTGAACATAATACTACACAAACATTAGATGTTGCCATGGTTTAATTGCACATAACATGTAAACATTCACAGTGCAGGGAGGAAAAAGTATGTGAACCTTTGGACTTAATAACTGGTTGACCCTCCTTTGGCAGCAATAACCTCAACCAAACGTTTCCTGTAGTTGCAGATCAGACCTGCACAACGATCTGGAGTCATTTTGGACCACTCCTCTTCACAAAACTGTTTCAGTGTAGCAATATTCTTGGGATGTCTGGTGTGAATCGCTCTCTTAAGGTCATGCCACAGCATTTCAATGGGGTTGAGGTCAGGACTCTGACTGGGCCACTCCAGAAGGCGTATTCTGTGCTGTTGCAGCCATTGTTTTGTTGAATGACTTGTATGCTTTGGGTCATTGTCCTGTTGCATCACCCATCCTCTGCGGAGCTTCAGTTGGCGGACAGATGGTCGTACGTTTTCCTGCAAAATGTCTTGATAAACTCTTGAATTCATTTTCCCATCAATGACAACAATCCGTCCAGGCCCTGAGGCAGCAAAGCAGCCCCAAACCATGATGCTCCCTCCGCCATGTTTCACAGTGGGGATGAGGTTTTGATGTTGGTGTGCTGTGCCTTTTTTCTCCACACATAGTGTTGTGTGTTCTTCCCAAACAACTCAATCTTGGTTTCATCTGTCCACAGTATATTTTGCCAGTAGTGCTGTGGAACATCCAGGTGCTCTTTTGCAAACTTCAAACGTGCTGCAATCTTCTTTTTGGGCAGCAATGGCTTCCTCCGTGGTGTCCTCCCATGTACTCCATTCTTGTTTAATGTTTTCCTTATTGTAGATGTGTCAACAAAAATGTTAGCATGTGCCAGAGATTTCTGTAGGTCTTTAGCTGACACTCTGAGATTCTTCTTTACCTCATGCAGCATTCTGCGCTGTGCTCTTGCAGTCATTTTTACAGGACGACCACGCCTAGGGAGAGTAGCAACAGTGCTAAACTTTCTCCATTTGTAGACAGTCTGTCTTACCGTGGACACATGAACATCAAGGCTTTGGAGATACTTTTGTAACCCTTTCCAGCTTCATGCAAGTCAACAATTCTTGATGGTAGGTCTTCTGAGAGCTCTTTTCTGCGAGGCATGGTTCACATCAGACAGTGCTTCTTGAAACCAGTAAACCCAAAACAGGTGTGTGTTTTTTAAGGGCAGGACAGCTGTCAGCAACACATCCAATATCATCACACTGATTGGAGTCAAGGTTGGCTCACTCCTGGCTCCAATTAGCTCTGGGAGAAGTCATTAAGCTAGGGCCTCACATACTTTTTCCTCCCTGCACTGTGAATGTTTACATGTTATGTGCAATTAAACTATGGCAACATCTAATGTTTGTGCAGTATTATGTTCAGCAGACTGTGTTCTTCTATTGTTGTGACTTAGATGACGTTCGGAGCACATTTTATGCCCAATTCATGCAAAACTCCACGTAATCCCAAGGGGTTCACATACTTTTTCTTGCAACTGTATAGTAAATTTAAAGTTAGTTATAAATTTAGGCCAAAATGTATTCCGCTGCATGTTTTTGGTAAAAAAAATCCCAATAAGTGTATATTGATTGCTTTGTGTGAAAGTTATAGCGTCTACAAACTATGGTGTAGATACTGCAATTTACATAATTCTTTTGCTATACAGCGCTGTGCTAGTTTAACGGACAATTGCGCGGTCATGCAATACGGTACATAAATGAAATTTATGTCCTTTTTTTCACACAAATAGAGCTTGCTTTTGGTGGTATTTGATCACCTGTGCATTTTTTGTTTTTGGCGCTATAACCAGAAAAAGTTTTGAAGAGAAAACAAATTTTGGAAAAAAACTATTTTCTCTTTTCCGTCATGAAAAATATCCAAAAAAACTAAAATTTCGTCATAAATTTAGGTCAAAATGTATTCTGCTACATGTTTTTAATTAAAAAAAATCCCAATAAGTGTATATTGATTGCTTTGTGTGAAAGTTATAGCGTCTACAAATATGGTATAGATAATGGAATTTACACAGCTTTTACTTTCTGACTGCTTATCACATTTCTTGAGGTGCTAAAATACCAGGAGAGTACAAACACCCTCAAATGACCCCTTTTCGGAAAGTAGACACCCTAAGCTATCTGCTGAGAGGCATATTGAGTTCATGGAAGATTTATTTTTTTTGCACAAGTTTCTGGAAAATGACAAAAGCATTTTTTTTTTTTTACACAAAGTTGTCATTTAAATGATTTATTTCTCGCACAAGCCATGGGCATATGTGGAATTACACCCCAAAATACATTCTGCTACTTCTACCGAGTATGGGGATACCACGTGTGTGAGACTTTTTGGGAGCCTAGCCACATACAGGAGCCTGAAAGCCAATGACCACTTTAAAAGCCTGAAGGTCCGTAACTTCCTCATTACACTTCCTCACTACCTATCACAGTTTCGAAAGCCCTGACATGCCAGGATAGCACCAAACCCCCCCAAATGACCCCTTTCTGGAAAGTAGACACCCCAAGGAATTTAAATTGCGGCATGGTGAGTATTTTGCAGATCTCATTTTTTCTCACAAGGTTTTGAAATATAAAAAAAGAATAGAAAAAATATGTTTTTGTTTTTTTTCTTCATTTTCCAAAAACTTATGGCAACAAATGAGATCTGCAAAATACTTACCGTGCTTTTTATCAAATTCCTTGGGGTGTCTACTTTCCAAAAATGGGTCATTTGGGGGGGGGTCAGGTGCTATCCTGGCATTTCAGGGCCTCCAAAACTGTGATAAGTAGTCTAGAAGTATAATGAGGAAATAAAGCCCTTTAAAAGCTTTAAAAGGGTACTGTCCTTAGCTAGACTGCAAAAACGTCTCTCACATGTGGTACCACCATACTTGGAAGAAGTAGCAGAATGTATTTTGGGGAGTAATTCCACATATACCCATGGCATGTGTGAGCAGTAAATCATTTAAGTGACAATTTTGTGTAAAAAAAAAAAATACTTTTTTTACTTTTAATGCACAAAAACACAATATATTGGCCAATTATTTGGTAAAATATAAAAGATAATGGTATGCCGAGTAAATAGATACTAAACATGACATGCTTTAAAAGTGCGCATGCCCCGTGCAATGGCGACAAACTGCAAACATTTTTAATATCCATAGGCAACGCTTTAAAAGCCTTTAAAAGCTACCATTTTAGATTTACAGAGATCTAGTGTTAGAATTACTGCCCTTGATCTGACGTTCACGGCAATACCTCACATGCATGGTGCAATCACTGTTTACATACCGGCACAGGGTCAAGGCTTGTGCACACAGGTGTGGGCTCATAGAAGGGGCATTTTTTTTTAGTTATTTTGTTTTTTTTATTTACATTGTACCTTTCATTTTTTTTTATCACTTTTAGTGCTATAACAGGGAATGCAAATATCCCCTATAACTTCAATGGGCATTTTCATATATTCTTTTTTGAGAATTCTAGGGTCTATCAGACTCTGGATATCTCCTCTGCCCTTACATTATCTAATCAAACCAAAATCGGTGTGATCAGATGCTTTCCCAATTTGCAAATGGTGCTGTTTATATCCTGCGAAACTAAAGTGATGAAATGCTTGTAGCTTCTGAATTCTTAGACTATAGAGATAATTGGCACCACTCTGGTCTCCAATCAGCTCTATGGTCATCTGACAGAAACACCAGCTGCACTCTCAGGTTCCCCCGATGGCACGAGACTGCCGTGAAGGCCGTGGAAGGCAGCAGGGGAGGGGGGGCAAAAAAAAAATAAAAGCAATCCTGCAGTTAATTAGCCACTAGGATTGCTTTTACATGAAAGCCGATCGCCGGCTGAAAAAAACGATACCAGGCTGATGCCTACAGCTGTAGGCATCATCCTGGTATAACCATTCAAAGTCCAGTGATGTACCAGTACGTCGCTGGTCCTTGTTGCTTATATATGCTATGTTTTGGGTTTTTTTTGTATGCAGCCTTTGGACTGAATTAAAAAAATGAGAAGAAATCTCTTCCAGAAAAAGTGTGTGTATGCCCACCATTAGAATATACTGCCCTGCATCCACCCACTTCTAATGGTGGGCACACATTAGGTCACACTTTGCCACAAGCACCAGTTCCAAGATTGAACAAATGTCTAAATAGTGGTACGCTTGAATAAAAATTGTCCACGTATAAGTGGTACCCCATATGGAGAAATTATGACACCAAGTCCCAAACTATCTTGCCACTGCTCCCCATGTAGTCTGTGCATCCAGGGGGCTCCACGTGACTATCTTTTCCCTCATAAATCTGAAACTTATAAGTATAGCCTGTTGCCCTCTCACAGGTCTTCTACATCTTGACCCCATATCTGGCACGCTTGCAGGGGAGAAATTGTTTGAATGCAAGGCGGCCAGAAAAATTAATCAGGGACTCATCAACGCAGATGTTTTGCTGGGGAGTATAGACATCTGCAAATTTTTGGTTAAGGTGATTTGCGAGGGGCTGAATTTTGTGGAGCCGGTTAAATTCAGGGTTACCCCGAGGAGGACAGAGTGTATTGTCGTTGAAATGCATAAAACACATTATACTCTCATATCTATGCCTGGCCATGGCAGCAGAGAACACGGGCATATGATGAATTGGGTCTGCGGACCAATACAACCGCAATTCATTTCTTTTAGTAATGCCCATGTTGAGGGTTAGGCCCAAACAAAATGTAAATTTGAAAACCGTAATGAGTTTCCATGCGAATGGTCTGGCAAGGTTTGAATTTGGGTTGGCGGCGATAAATTGTTGTGCATATAAATTGCTTTGATCCACAATCAACACATACAGATATTCTGTGAAAAACAGCTCCAAAATTCAAGGAGGTATGTGAAAGACAAAGATGTACTAGACCGCTGGTACTCGCCAGTTCACCAAAAGGTAGCACGGCACTAGTACTGGCACTCTGCTGCATATGAGAGTCAGCACAATTTACCGGCAAGTGCTAACAGAGATCAGCCTGATTCTGCGAACACTGCGGTTTTGTGTGCAATGTATTAAGTGACAGTGTCCTACTGACACTGCACTTGCTGTGGGAGAAGGGGGGGGGGGTAAGCATAGGGGCTAAACACAGGTGCTGGCAGGTGCCGGGGCTGATCCCACTAATGCTGCGTTTTTGGGGACGCTATACTAATGTGAACGCTGGTATAGTGCTGATCTGATCAAAGATATTGACCCGTTTAGACACTATACTAGCAATGGAGGTTTATTGTACATGAGCGTGCTCCTGGCAATCAAGGGGTTAAATGTGATGACTGGTGTACTGATGGGCAATCTGACGCTATCTGGGAGGGGCGTGAAAACCATGGGAGCGCGAATCACGTGTATATATATACTGTATATATGTATATATATATGTATATACAGTTGTGTTCAAAATAATAGCAGTCAGACATCAGTAACCTGATCAATCACTGTTTTTGGTAGAAATTATATTTCTACATGGCAAATAATTTACTAGCAGGTGTAGTAGAGTAATAGAAATCCATCAGACCCAACAGTCATGACATGCATGCTGCTGATTCTGTGTAATTTAATCACTAATTGAAAGGGGCATGTTCAAAATAATAGCAGTGTGGAGTTCTATTAGTGAGGTCATTCATTCTTTGAAAAACAGGTGGCAATTATTGCCCTTATTTAAGGAAGGAAGGCAGCAAATGTTGTACATGCTGGTTACAGTGCATTTCTCTCTGAAATTCTGAGGAAAATGGGTCGTTCCAGACATTGTTCAGAAGAACAGCTTACCTTGATTAAAAAGTTGATTGGAGAGGGGAAAACATATAAAGAAGTGCAGAAAATGATAGGCTGCTCAGCTAAAATGATCGCAAATGCTTTAAAATGGCAACCAAAACCTGAAAGACGTGGAAGAAAGCGAAAAACTACCATTCGAATGGATAGAAGTATAGCCAAAATGGCAAGGACTCAGCCAACAATCAGCTCCAGGAAGATGAAAGAAGGTGTAAAGTTACCTGTGAGTAGTGTTACAATTAGAAGACGCCTATGTGAAGCCAAGCTATCTGCAAGAAACCCCCGCAAAGTCCCACTGTTGAAAAAAAGACGTGCTGAAGAGGTTACAATTTGCCAAAGAGCACATTGACTGGCCTAAAGAGAAATGGCGCAACATTTTGTGGACTGATGAAAGTAAGATAGTTCTTTTTGGGTCTAGTGGCCGGAGACAGTTTGTCAGACGACCTCCAAACACTGAATTCAAGCCACAGTACTCTGTGAAGACAGTGAAGCATGGTGGTGCAAGCATCATGATATGGGGATGTTTCTCATACTGCGGTGTTGGGCCTATTTATCGCTTACCAGGGATCATGGATCAGTTTGAATACATCAGAATACTTGAAGAGGTCATGCTACCTTATGCTAAAGAGGAAATGCCCTTGAAATGGGTGCTCCAACAAGACAACGACCCCAAACACACCAGTAAACGGGCAACATCTTGGTTCCAGACCAGTAAGATTGACGTTATGGAGTGGCCAGCCCAATCCCCGGATCTTAATCCAATAGAAATCTTGTGGGGTGACATCAAAAATGCAGTTTCTGAGGCAAAACCAAGAAATAGAGAAGAACTGTGGAATGTAGTCCAATCATCCTGGGCTGGAATACCTGTTCACAGGTGCCAGAAGTTGGATGACTCCATACAACACAGATGTACAGCAGTTCTCAGAAACAGTGCTTATACAACTAAATATTAATTAAGTGATTCAAAGGAAAGCAAAATCTTCAAACATTTTTCAGTTTATATAGTGAATGTTTGAGTTTGTAAAGAAGAATACAAACGCTGCTATTTTTTTGAACAGTCTAATATTCACTTTTCTTCAATTTGTTTAGAGGAACAACACAAATTTGATATATTTTTCTTCATGTTTTGATTTGGAATAGAATGTGTAGTGTTCCCAATGCATTTGTGTGTATGGAAATAAAAGCTTTTAGAAGGATTTTGAGCTTTATTCACTTTTTTCAACACACTGCTATTATTTTGAACACAACTGTATATGTATGTGATTTTGCGCACCCATGCCGCCCTGTAGTAGTATTTCTGCTACAGGGCGGTCAAGAAGCGGTTACAGAAGTGGTTTGTGTTACGTCACTGTGGTACTTTAACTGACAATTGCGCGATCATGCAACACTGCACCCAAATTAAATTTACATCCTTTTTTCCCACAAATTGAGCTTTCTTTCGGTGGTATTTGATCGGCTGTGTGTCTTTTATTTTTTGCGCTATTGAAAAAAAAAAGGCTGACAATTTTGAGAAAAAAAACAATATCTTGGACTTTTTGCTATAAAACATGTCCAGTAAAAATCAAATTTAGTCATACATTTCTGCCAAAATGTATTCTGCGATATGTCTTTGCTAAAAAAAAATCCCAATCCGTGTAAATTAATTGGTTTACGTGAAAGTTATGGCGGGAAAGATACTTGGATTTTTTGTTTTTATTATACTAATAATGGCGGCGATCAGCTACTTATGGCGGTGATCAGCGATTTATGACAGGGATCAGCAACTTACGACAGGAGTGTGGTGGACATTTTGACACTGGGGGGAACTGACTTGGGGTCACTGACATCCCCAGTGACACCAATACAGTGATCAGTGCAAAAAAAAAACACTGACCCTGTACTAATGGCACTGGGGAGGAAGGGGTTAACTTTTTTATTAAATGAAAGGGTTAACTGTGTGAGGGCAGTGTTTTACTAGTGGGTGGAGGGTGTGTACTTCACAGGAACTTGCTGACCCCGAGAGATAAAGTCTTCTCTCAGGTTCAGCATGCTCTGAACTGACAGATAGCAGAGCTGCAATGTAAACACTGCAGCCGTGCTATCTGTCAGTGATGACAGGTAATCGCCTGCACCCGGCGGGTAAGGACCCACCGGGATCCGCTGATGGACTCCCGCTGTCGCGATCTGTGGGACGGGTAGGGCTACCTGTTATGCAGAGCGCCGTTAAAAGACTGCTCTGTGCGCACAGGTGCCGCCCTGCCACAGTAAAAACACTGCGGCGGGTCGGCAAGCGGTTAATGTACATTTTCTTTTTTATTATTATTATTATTATGGTCAAAACTAAAAACAAAAAAATATGTTACATATTACACTTTGTATTCTCATTTTGAGTCAGCAGGATGAACTTTAGGTTCCTTTTCATGTTTATCTATTTGCCTCTCTGTTGTAAAAAGACTGTTGCTTACAGACCTCAGTAGATAATACCAGAAGATACAAAGGACGTTCTTGATGACATCAAATAATCAGCAACACAATATATCATATAAAACTTGTATTTATTGGAAATACCATTAAAATCATATGATAAAATAGTGTACACCACTTAAATTAACACATAGAATGTCCCCTAGCATAGAGCAGAGGTCTCTGTTGACAAGTCCCTTTAATTGTCACATACATAATACAGATTATATTTTCATAGATCATACATGGATGCATTCAATGTTCAGCTTTTCTTTTAGTTTGAATATGGACCAAGTCATAACTCAAAGCATTTAATTTAAAGCTTCAGCAAGTGTACAAAGGCACAAGCAAATGAAACCATAATCATGATCTATATATAGACATTGTGATCTGTATTAAACAGATTCATTCAAATACATAAACCTAGTTGCTGGACCTTTAACTATTTTAACTTACTGAACATCAACTTAATTGTACTTTGATATGCCACAGGAATCAAACCACCATTCTGTCACATGGTATAAATCAAGATGGCAGGCACCCCTTTGCAAGAAAGAGGTAGCCTGTAAATAGTAACTAATAAAATATAACATAAACCAACATAACTGATTTTCAGTCACCCAGTGGAGACAAAAAAGATCTTCATATTTAATTGGCTAGCTCAGGAAAGAATGACCTATAATATAGATCACAAATTAAAAGTTCCCATAATAGATGGGCAGGCCCATCCAACCAAAATAACCTGGGGGTGCTGCTCCATGTGTCCTTTAAAAATGGTCACTGTGTTCCCAATATACAAGTGTCAACAAATACATTCATTAAGCAAGAAATTGAACACATGCCATAGATCACACCCAGCGTAGTATAATATAATATGTGCCCCTCTTCTCTCTCTTCTCTCTCTCTTGATCTTCTCTCTCTCTTCCTCCTCTCTTTCTCTTCTCTCTCTCTCTCTCTCTCTCTCTCTCTCCTCACTCTCCCTCTTCTTTCTCTCTCTCTCCTCACCCCCCCCCCTCTCTCTCTCTCTCTTTTCTTTCTCCCCCCCCCCTCTTCTCTCTCTTTCCTCTCTACTCTCTCTTCTCTCTCGCTCTCTCTCCCTCTTCTCCCTTTTCTCTCCCTCTCTTCTCTCTCTCTCTCTTCTCTCTCTTCTCTCTCTTCCCTCTCTCTTCTCTCTCTCTCTCCTACTAGAACATATTGCCCCCATTCCTTCTAGCAAATAATCCCCCCCCCCCCGAAATCTCCATTACACTTTGTAGAAAAAGTGGGGAGAAAAGAGCTCGGAGGAGGTGAGTTGTGTTGTGTTCTCTGGGCTTTCCCTCCTGTCAACCATGCAGCACATGAGACAGTATCACTGCTAGATCATGTGGGACTGTATACACACAGTACGATTACCACCCCCTACCTCCTCCAGGGCAGCAGGAAATGTGGGCAGGGGGTGGTAATCATAGTGTGTGTGTGTGTAGGCAGTCCCATAGTTGTTTCGATTTATTTAAATAATTTTCTTTATTTTAATTTGTTTAATTTGTTTTTGGAATTTGTTTTGTTTATTCATGTTCAAACTTGATTCGATTTCAATGTGACCAAATTCAGAAATTCAAATCGACATTCAAATTGGCATTCGAATTTGAATTTATTCGATTTAGATCATTTGAATTTCGGAAGACAGGTATATTCTTTCTATTCTACTCTCTTCTTGTCTATTCTATTGTTTTTTTTCTATTCTAGTCTTTTCTATTCTGCTCTCTTATTTTCTATGCTATTCTATTCAAATTCAAATTTATTCTATTTGAAATTTGAATTTCGGAATTCATTTATATCCTTCCTATTCTCTTCTGTTCTTTTATTTTCTATTAAAACAAATATAGCCAATCTTCCAAAATAACTTCCGAAAGTATGAATCGATATGGAACAAAATAAGTTCAGAGAAATTATTCATTCTAACACAATGAATATAACAAAAGGAAATGATTTACTTAAAGCGAAGCTCCATCCAAAAGGGGAAGCTCCGCTTTAACCACTGACCCTCCTGAGGATTTACCCTCCTGCCTGACCAGGCCATTTTTTGCATTACGGCGCTGCGTTACTTTAACTGACAATTGCGCGGTCATGCAAAGCGGTGTGCAGGAACTGACAGGGAGGAGAACTGTTTTGTTTACAAACAATCCCCCCCACCTCCCGTCGGAGATACTCTGCAATCACTGGGCGCCGGCGAGTAATCACCTGCCTGGACCCGGTGAATAACAACCGCGGTCGCGAGTGGCACACATACTACCTGCACGCCCCCTACCCGGAAATGCAAAATCACGTATATATATGTGATTTTTCACACCCGTGCCGCCTTGTAGCAGTACTTCTGCTATAGGGCGGATGGGAAGCAGTTAAAAAGGCTTCATCCCCTGATCCTCATTAAGAATTGGCACCTTTTGAGGAATGGGGGGGAGAGGGGGGAGGCACCCGCTCACACTTCTGCTATGATCACCTAGGTGATTGAAAGAGGAAGTTTTTCTCTCCCCTTCCATCCCCATAGTCTTCTGGGACACGTGACAGGTCCCAGAAGACTACAAGACCATTCACAAAGCGCTGTGCTACTTGCATGTGCGCAGTGGGCACCCGGCTGTGGAGCCGCAAGCCGCCGGGAACACAGGGCAGCCGGTGAACCCGCTGGATTGAGAGACAGGTGTCTGTTTTTTAAACGTCAGCAGCTACAGTTTTTGTAGCTGCTGACTTTTTTCTTTATTTTTATTTCAACTGGACATTCAAATGAAACAAAACTAATTTTTTAACAAGTTTGATGTAGGCCGAGGTGCCACATCACCAAAATATCAAATACAATCAAAAAGGTCCATAGAAAAGGATTGTTTTAAGGCACCACATTTTTATGTGGTCTCTTATAAATCCAGGGTTTTTTGTAACCTTTTTGATTGTATTTAATTATAATGTACAGCACTGAGCAAACTGTTGGCGCTATATAAATCCTGTATAATAATAATAATAATAATGTGCAACTGCTCTTTAGTGCTCTGTTGAGATTATCAGGTCACACAAATCGCACAGGGCTGAGGACTACCTCCACCCTTCCACCATGTGACAACACAGAGTCCATCTCCAAGCACCAATGGGAGTGAGCCAGGTGTTCTAAGTAATTTTTTTGGCTTTCCTCCTGGCTAAAGGGGGGAAGAGGAGGAGTGAAGGAAGGTGACTATGTGCCGCTAGCAAGAGATGCATTGAATGTCACTGCCTGTTAATTAGAAGTGCATGGACATAGATGGATGCCAAATGTCAGGATTTGCCAGGACAGTCCCACATCTTGGTGCTCTGTCCCAATGATGCTCTTGGGTTGCCCCCTGATGCCGTGTCCTGGGTTGCCTTCTGAGATCACAGTATCTCCCTTATGGGAGTTACTGAGCATGAACAGTAAATGAAAGTGTATTACTGGGGGGAAGATCACCTAGAAAGTGGGAGTGATGGCCCATAAGGTGGGAGTGTTAAGTTTGGGCTGTGGAAGGGGGACAGTGTCATAGGAACTGGGGCAAATGTGTTGGCAAGTAAGTGTAGACAAAGCACAGGTTTTCCTTTACCGCTTGCCCTCCTGAGGATTTACTCCCCTTCCTTACCAGGCCATTTCTTGTTGTTTGGCACTGCGCTATTTCAACTGGTAAGTGCGCGGTCATGCAATGCTGTACCCAAACAAACTTTATGTCCTTTTTTTCACACAAATAGAGCTTTCTTTTGGTCGTATTTGATCACCTCTGCGGTTTTTATTTTTTGCGCTATAAACAAAAAAGACCGAAAGTTTTGAAGAAAAAACAATATTTTTCATTTTTGATTATAAAATATATCCAGTAAACTCAAAGTTAGTCATAAATTTAGGCTAAAATGTATTGTGCTGCATTTCTTTGGTAAACAAAAATCTCAATACGCATATATTAATTGGTTTGTGTGAAAGTTATAGAATCTACAAACTATGGTATATATATATATATATATATATATATTGGAATTTACGTAGCTTTTACTTTCTGACTGCCTACCACATTTCTTGAAGTGCTAAAATGCCAGGGCAGTACAACCCCCCCACCCCCCCCAAATGACCCCTCTTTGGAAAGTAGACACCCCAAGGATTTTGCTGAGAGGCATGTTCAGTCCATGGAACATTTTATTTTTTGCCACAAATTTTTTGAATATGACAATAATATACTTTTTTTCTTTTCTTTTTTTTTTTTACACAAATTTGTCACTTTAACACCCCAAAATACATTCTACTACTTTTCCCGAGTATGGGGATACCACATGTGAGAGACTTTTTGCCAGCCTAGCTACATACAGGAGCCTGAAATCCAATGACCACCTCCAGGCTTTCAAAGGGCATATTTCCTCATGTCACTTCCCCACACTTACCTATCATAGTTTTGGAGGCTCTAAAATTCCAGTATAGTACAACCCCCCCCCTCAAATGAGCCCTTTTTGGAAAGTAGACACCCCAAGGAAATTGATAAGAGGCATGGTGAGTATTTTACAGATGTATTTTTTTCTTTTTCAAAACCGTGACAAAAAATGATATTTTTTTTTTCTTTCTTCATTTTCCAAAAACGTGGCAACAAATTAGATCTGCAAAATACTCACCATGTCTCTTAGCAAATACCTTTGGGTGTCTAATTTCGAAAAAGGGGTTATTTGGAGGGGTTGCTTCTACTATCCTGGCATTTTAGAGCCAAAATTAGAAGCTTATGCCACACATCACCCACTCTTGAAGACCAAGCCTTTTCTGACACTTTTTATTCACATAAAAAAACTGTTTTTTGCTAGAAAATATTTTGAACCCCCAAATATTATATTTTTTTAAAGCAGAGGTCCTAGAGAATAAAACAGTGGGTGCTGATATTTTTTACGTCATACAGTATTTGCACAGCGATTTTTCAAATGCAAACCTTTTGGGAAAAATACACTTTTTAGAATTGTAATGCACAAAAACACAATATATTTCCCAATGTTTCTTTTTTAGATACACATAATATAACTGGATACTAACATTTATAGGTAAAGTTGATTCTGGGAATATCCGATTGCCTCTTGGGGGGTTAGGAAGAAATTTTTTCCCCTGCAGGAGCAAATTGGATCTTACTTTGCTGGGTTTTTTGCCTTCCTCTGGATCAACTGTGGGTGTAGGATTACTGTATATATTATATTATAGACTTTTTTTTTTTTAAGGTTGAGCTAGATGGACCTTTTTTCTTTTTCCAACCAGATTAACTATGTAAAAACATGGTGTGGGCAGATTTCTGCCATGACACATCCCTCCATTCTGTATCTTAGAAATACAGTTGTGGACAAAAGTTTTGAGAATAACACAAATCCACTGCTCAAAAAAATTAAAGGAACACTTTTTAATCAGAGTATAGCATCAAGTCAATGAAACTCCTGGGATATTGATCTGGTCAGTTAAGTAGCAGATTGGGTTGTTAATTTCATTAATACCAAAGCAGCTGAAACTGATTAACAACAAGTGCACTAGATGGGCAACAATGAGACAACACCCAAAACAGGAATGGTTTTACAGGTGGAAGCCACTGACATTTTTTCCCTACTCATATTTTCTGACTGTTTTTCACTAGTTCTGCATTTGGCTAGGGTCAGTGTCACTACTGGTAACATGAGGTGATACCTGGACCCTACAGAGGTTGCACAGGCAGTCCAACTCCTCCAGGATGGCACATCAATACGTGCAAGTGCCAGGAGATTTACTATGTCTCCCAGCACAGTCTCAAGAGCATGGAGGAGATTCCAGAAGGCAGGCAGTTACTCTAGGAGAGCTGGATAGGGCCAAAGAAGGTCCCTAACCCATCAGCAGGACCGGTATTTGCTTCTTTGTGCAAGTAGGAACAGGATGAGCACTGCCAGAGCCCTACAAAATGACCTCCAGCAGGCGACTGGTGTGAATTTTTCTGACCAATTAGAAACAGACTTCATGAGGGTGGCTTGAGGGCCCCACGTCCTCTAGTGAGCCCTGTGCTTACTGCCCGGCACCATAGAGCTTGATTGGCATTTGCTATTGAACACCAGGATTGGCAGGTCTGCCACTGGCACCCTTTGCTTTTCACAGATGAGAGCAGGTTCACCCTGAGCACATGTGACAGACGTGAAAGGGTCTGCAGAAGCCATGGAGAATGTTATGCTGCCTGTAACATGGTTCAGCATGACTGTTTTGGTGGTGGGTTAGTGATGGTCTGGGGAGGCATATCCATGGAGGGACGCACAGACCTCTACAGGTTAGACAATGGCACCCTGACTGCCATTAGGTATCGTGATGAAATCCTTGGACCTATTGTTAGACCCTACGCTGGTGCAGTGGGTCCTGGGTTCTTCCTGGTGCACAACAATGCCCGGTCCCATGTGGCGAGAGTGTGCAGGCAGTTCCTGGAGGATGAAGGAATTGATACCATTGAATGGCCCCCACTCTCGCCTGACCTAAATCCAATAGAACACCTCTGGGATGTCATGTTTTGGTCCATCCGACGCTGCCAGGTTGCACTTCAGACTGTCCAGGAACTCAGTAATGCCCTGGTCAAGATCTGGGAGGAAATACCCCAGGACAGCATCCGTCATCTCATTAGGAGCATGCCCCAACATTGTCAGGCATGCATACAAGCACGTGGGGGCCATACAAACTACTGAGTACCATTTTGAGTTGCTGCAACGAATTTTCAGCAAAATGGACAAGCCTGCTGCATCATTTTTTCCCTTTGATTTTTGGGGCATCTTTGAATTCAGTCCTCTGTTGGTCGATCATTTTCATTTCCATCAAACGATGGGGTATCTCTACCTTCCTAACACATTCCCCAGACCATATCATTTTAGATATCCAGCATGAGATTTTTTTCCCCATTGAGATCTGATGTGTTTTCAAAGTGTTCCTTTCATTCTTTTGAGCAGTGTATATCCGTGGTAACAACGCCACCAATATTTTTGCCACCTTTGGGTAGTGCTGTCAGTCAGGAAACTGTCAGGGTCACCAGAGTACACCCCTAAGGCGGAGACCTGTTGGAGCGGAATCCCACCAGTCCTGACCTGCAGAGGGTTTGGATGTTGGTTTGAGCGCTTTTTGACCTGTTATTTATAGGTCAACGCTTGGAGGCGAGCGTGCATGCTGGGTGATGGTGGACACAGTGGTGTACCAAGGGGAAGATTCACATTGAACCTTTTTTTGATTATCACTGTCACTTTATATTCTACTGATCATTATCTTTTGATAAATCACTGTTTTATCCACCTTTGGTTCATTTTACCTATGTGAGTTATATCTTATTGTGTTCATGATATACCAATATTTTTTCACACCGTTTGTACTAGATGGTCACCCGGGAGTTTACCGGTTGAAATTCTCACTTACACTTGTGCATTTTGTATTGCTGTATGTTTCAGGTTTGTACAGTTACACTCACTAACTGTGTAGGATATTGCGATATTTAGGTTGGATGTTTATTATTCACTTTAGTGAATTGTTTTTGTTATGGCATATGCCCTAATATATAGGTGGGTGGCCTATTGATTCATTTATTCATATATATTTTTTTATTTATTCACCCATGTATTAATTGATTATTATGCACTTTATTTAGGTTGTGACTTACAGTGCAGCATTATTTATTTATTGCTTTGATTACATGTGGTATGTGCTATGTCTGGATTTAGCTGTGTGCCTGAAGTTCATCTTTAAGCTCTTCATACTCAGCAAATGTGCACTTGCATTACTGGGAAAGTTCTTATGCTTTGATGATGAAACACCTAAAACCTAACTCAGGATAATTTTTTAATAAATATCGGCCCTTCAGCAGGGTATAAAAGCTGCTCAGGCTGCAATACTTAAAGTGTTACTAAACCCAGGGCCCTGCATTCACTATATCTGGTCTCCCACAGTACACACAACATGGAAATGTATTTATTTATTTCAGGTACTTATATAGCACCATCAATTTACGCAGTGCTTTACATATATATGTTGTACATTCACATCAGTCCCTAACCCTCAAGGGGCATACAATCTAAGGTCCCTAACTCACATTCATACATACTAGGGTCAATTTGGACAGGAATCAATTCACCTACCAGCATATCTTTGGAGTGTGGGAGGAAACCAGAGTATCCAGAGGAAACCCACACAAGCACAGGGAGAACATGCAAACTCCATGTAGGAGGTGCCATAGTCGGGAATCAAACCCATGACCCATTTACTGCAAGGCAGACATGCTAACCATTAAGCCATTGTGCCGCCCAATGCAAATGCAAATATTTTAGTAAATATAAACTGCTAAATACTTTTTCTCATCAGCAGTTAGAGCAGTCTTGTGACTTCTATCAGTGTCCAGCCCAGCACTAGCTAAAGCTTGTAGGAGGAGTTTTTTCTGCTCTAGGAGGATGCAAAACATCTGACCCTCTGTCTGGAGAGTGCTGATTGGCCCTGTGCTGTTCACATGCACTCCCCCAAGAAAAAAAACATTCTAGTAATACACACCAAACTGAGCATGTGCAAAATGCCTTTGGTTCAGTCTGTCTTATCAGGAGATAAGAGGTGGTCACTTGAAAAAGGGGAGAAACCGAGAAGAAAGGATCAAAGGGCATTTTTACACAATGCAGAAGATTAACCCGTTAGGTTCCACATTGAGTGTAACAAGCATCCTTTACTGCATATACAGACTGATTTACTTTTGTGGATTTAGTAACAATTTAACCTAATCCAGAGATGCCCTCCATCTTCCTGGCTGAATGAGATGGCACCACCCTAGGGGAGAATCACCATAGCCTCTTCATTTGAAGTACGTTGAAGCAGAGAGCAGTGCTGATGTCTTCATGTCAGTGATGCTCTCTGTATCAGCATAGGACTGCCCAGGACTAGAGAATAGGCCAATAGGAAGAGGACCCAGAGCATCATCTGACCAGCTTTAACTGCTTTCCTGTGCTCTACACCGTGTTCCAAATTATTATGCAAATGATATTTTTCTCATTTACCTAAATAATTAATGTAAATAACAGTCAGCATAATTCTCATGTTATCAACTATTAAGAGTACAATTCAAATTTTATTGAACAAACCTCCTAATGATAACGGGATTTTTTTAAATCATAAAACACTTACAATGCTCTTGTTCCAAATTATTACGCACCGTAAGTTTCAAAACACTTTATAGGTTGTAAAGAACAGAAAATTGTCATTTGTTGTGTTTGCAGCATATTTACTGAAATCAAAAGCTATTTCAATCAAACTTTTAACAACATTTTAACTTTTTAAACATTTTAACAGGTCACGTTACATTGTAACATAGGACCCCTTATTTGATAGCAGCTTCACAAGTCTTGCATCCATTGAACTTGTGAGTTTTTGGACAGTTTCTGCTTGACACTTAAATAGAATTTCATAATAATTTGGAATGCGGTGTATAGCAGATATACCGCTACAGGGCAGCAGGGGTGCGCAAAATCACATATATACACGTGATCTTGCATTTCCAGCTAGGGGGCATGCACAAGCCTCACGCACACCCTACCCACGCCGCTATTCGCGGCCGTCAACCACTGGGTGCTGGCCGGTGATTACTCGCTGGCACCCGGTGGTCGAGGAGCTATACTGACGGAGGGAGAGAACTGTATGTAAACAATACTGTTCTCTCCCGTCAGCTCCTGCACACTGTTTTGCATGGCAGCCATACAAAGCAGTGTGCTTACAGTGAAGCACACAGACACAGCACAAAGTAAAACAGCACACAGTTAACCCTTTGATCGCCCCACATATTAGCCCTTTCCTGCCCAGTGTCATTAGTACAGTGTCAGTGCTTTTTATTAGCACTGATCACTATATAGGTGTCACTGGGGATGTCAGTGACACCAAGTTGCTGATTGCCAGCATTACAAGTAAAAATAAAAAATAAAAAAAACCAGCATATACCGCCATTTGTTAGTGCTATAACTTTCACGTAAACTAATTAATTTACACGTATTGGGATTTTTTTCAGCAAAGACATGGAGCAGAATACATTTTGGCCTAAATTTATGACAAAATTTGATATTTTAAAATTGTTTACTGGACATGTTTAATAGCCAAAAGTAAAAAATATTGATTTTTTTCCTCAAAATTCTTTTATAGTGCAAAAAAAAAAACCGCACAGGCGATCCAATACCATCGAAAAAAGCTCTGTTTGTGGTAAACCCCATAAATTTCATTTGGGTACAGTGTTGCATGACCACACAATTGTCAGTTAAAGTATTGCATTGCCGTAACACAAAAAATGGTCTTGTCAGGAAGGGGGGGAAATCCTCTGGAGGGCAAATGGTTAATAAAACTAATGAAATAAGTGTGTTTAACCACTTGCTCTCCAGAGGATTTCCCTCCCTTCCTGACCAGACCAATTTTTGTGATACGACACTGAGTTATTTTACCTGACAATTGCGCGGTCATGCAACGCTACACCCAAATGAAATTTATGTCCTTTTTTTCCCCCACAAATCAAGCTTTTTTTCGGTTGTATTTGATCGCCTGTGAATTTTTTTATTTTTTGAGTTATAAACAAAAAAAAAACTGACAATTTTGAAAAAAAAACAATATTTTTTACTTTTTGCTATAAAACATGTCCAATAAAAAAATGTAAAACTCAAATTTCCTCATAAATTTAGGCCAAAATGTATTCTGCAACTTCTTTGCTAAAAAAAATAAATCCCAATAATTGTATATTAATTGGTTAACATGAACGTTATAGCGTCTACAAATGACATTATATATACTGGAATATTTTATTTTTTTTATACTAGTAGTGGCAGCAATCAGCGACTTATAGCAGGACTGTGGTGAGCATCCCAATGGCATTGACATCCTTACTGACACTAATACCGTGATCAGTAATAATGAAAAGTACTGACTCTGTTCTAATGGCACTGGGCAGAAAGGGGTTAACATGTGGGGCAATCTAAGGGTTAACAACATATTGTGCTTTGTGTGTTTTACTAGGGAGCCATGCTGTGCAAAGAAATACACAGCAGCATGTCCTTGCTGGCAGGAGCGAGACCTGTGTTGTTTACACACAGATCTCTCCCCTGTCAGCTTTCCCCGACGATCGCTGGGTGCCTGCAGGGAATCTCCGGTTGGGAACCGATGACTGACATCGGTAGCCGCCAATAGCAGCGCAGGTAGAGTGGTGCGCCCCCTACCCGAAAATGCAAAATAATATATATGTGGCTTCATACAGCCCTGCAGCAGTAGTTCTACAATAGGGAGATGAGCAAGCAGTCAAAAAAAGCAAAACATACACAAAAGGGGGAACTTTGATGGGGGGATTGGAGGGCTGAGCCTGGAGTTGAGCTTGAAGTCTATCTTACACATCAAAGTATGACTGTAGGATCCCCTTTAAAGTACAACGACAGGCAAAACTTTTTTTTTTTTACTTCTGTATAGAGTGAAAATGGATTAGGACAGGGCTTAAAACTTCAAGTCCTGAGCTACTAGCCAGGCCTTAAGAGTTACTCGCCACCAACAAACACACACAAACGGAGACACGTGCACACACACAGGCATGTACACACAAACAGAGACACTTGCACACACACAGGCATGTACATACACACACACACACACAGAGACACATGTACACACACATGTACACACACATGTACACACACAGAGACACATGTACATACACACACAGAGGCACGTGTACACACACACAGACACATGTATACACAAACAGAGACACATGTACACACACACACACACACATACACACACAGAGACACATGTACACACACATACAGATACATGTATACACACACAGCCACGTACAGACACGCATACACACAGATACATGTACAGTCAGGTCAATAAATATTGGGACATCGACACAATTCTAACATTTTTGGCTCTATACACCACCACAATGGATTTGAAATGAAACGAACAAGATGCGCTTTAACTGCAGACTGTCAGCTTTAATTTGAGGGTATTTACATCCAAATCAGGTGAACGGTGTAGGAATTACAACACTTTGCATATGTGCCTCCCACTTGTTAAGGGACCAAAAGTAATGGGACAACTGGCTTCTCAGCTGTCCCATGGCCAGGTGTGTGTTATTCCCTCATTATCCCAATTACAATGAGCAGATAAAAGGTCGAGTTAATTTCAGGTGTGCTATTTGCATTTGGAATCTGTTGCTGTCAACTCTCAAGCTGAGATCCAAAGAGCTGTCACTAGCAGTGAAGCAAGCCATCATTAGGCTGAAAAAACAAAACAAACCCATCAGAGAGATAGCAAAACATTAGGCGTGGCCAAAACAACTGTTTGGAACATTCTTAAAAAGAAGGAACGCACCGGTGAGCTCAGCAACACCAAAAGACCCGGAAGACCATGGAAAACAACTGTGGTGGATGACCGAAGAATTATTTCCCTGGTGAAGAAAACACCCTTCACAACAGTTGGCCAGATCAAGAACACTCTCCAGGAGGTAGGTGTATGTGTGTCAAAGTCACCAATCAAGAGAAGACTTCACCAGAGTGAATACAGAGAGTTCACCACAAGATGTAAACCATTGGTGAGCCTCAAAAACAGGAAGGCCAGATTAGAGTTTGCCAAACGACATGTAAAAAAGCCTTCACAGTTCTGGAACAACATCCTATGGACAGATGAGACCAAGATCAACTTGTACCAGAGTGATGGGAAGAGAAGAGTATGGAGAAGGAAAGGAACTGCTCATGATCCTAAGCATACCACCTCATCAGTGAAGCATGGTGGTGGTAGTGTCATGGCGTGGGCATGTATGGCTGCCAATGGAACTGGTTCTCTTGTATTTATTGATGATATGACTGCTGACAAAAGCAGCAGGATGAATTCTGAAGTGTTTCGGGAATATTATCTGCTCATATTCAGCCAAATGCTTCAGAACTCGTTGGACGCCGCTTCACAGTGCAGATGGACAATGACCCAAAGCAGACTGCAAAAGCAACCAAAGAGTTTAAGGGAAAGAAGTGGAATGTTACGCAATGGCCAAGTCAATCACCTGACCTGAATCTGACTGAGCATGCATTTCACTTGCTGAAGACAAAACTGAAGGGAAAATGCCCCAAGAACAAGCAGGAACTGAAGACAGTTGCAGGAGAGGCCTGGCAGAGCATCACCAGGGATGAAACCCAGCGTCTGTCTATGCGTTCCAGACTTCAGGCTGTAATTGACTGCAAAGGATTTGCAACCAAGCATTAAAAAGTGAAAGTTTGATTTATGATTATTATTATGTCCCATTACTTTTGGTCCCTTAACAAGTGGGAGGCACATATGCAAACTGTTGTAATTCCTACACCGTTCACCTGATTTGGATGTAAATACCCTCAAATTAAAGCTGACAGTCTGCAGTTAAAGCACGTTTCATTTCAAATCCATTGTGGTGGTGTATAGAGCCAAAAATGTTAGAATTGTGCCGATGTCCCAATATTTATGGACCTGACTGTACATACACAGAAATACACATCTTCCCTTTCTCTCTTCTCTCTCTTCCCTCTCACTTCCCTCTCTCCCCTCTCTCTCCCCCCTCTCCCCCCCCCTCTCCCCCCCCATCTCCCCCCCATCTCGCTCTTCCCCCCCTCTCACTCTCCCCTCCCCCTTCCCCCTCTCTCTCTTCCCCCTCTCTCTCTTCCCCCTCTCTTCCCACTCTCTCCATTCTCTCTTCCCTCCTCTCTCTCTCCCCCCTCTCTCTTCCTCCTTTCTCTCTTCCCCCCCTCTCTCTTCCTCCTTTCTCTCTTCCCCCCCTCTCTTCCCCCCTCTCCCCCCCTCTCTCCCTTCCCTCTCTCTTCCCCCCCTCTCCCCCCCTTTCTTATCCCCCTCTCTCTCTTCCCCCCTCTCTCTTCCTCCCTCTTGCTCTCTCTTCCCTCTCTCCCCCTCCCCCCCATCTCTCTCTCTCTTCCCCCCTCTCTCTCTTCCCCCCTCTCTCTCTTCCACCTCTCTTCTCCCCTATCTCTATCTCCCCCCTCTCTCTTCCTCCCTTCGCCCCCCCTCCCTCTCTCTTCCACCTCTCTCTCTCTTCCTCTCTCTATCTCTCTCTCCTCCCTCTCTTCCCTCCCTTCCCTCCCCCTCTCTCCCCTTCTCCCCCTCTTCCACTCCTCTCTCTCTTCTACCTCTCTCTGTCTTCTACCTCTCTCTCTCTCTCTTCCACCCCCCCTCTCTCTCTCTTCCACCCCCCTCTCTCTCTCTTCCACCTCTCTCTCCCCTACCTCTACCCCCTCTCTCTTCCATCTCTCTCTTCCACCTCTCTCTCTCTTCCGCCTCTCTCTCTTCCTCTCTCTCTCTCCCCTGCCTCTCTCTTCCTCTACCCCCTCTCTCTCTCCCTCTCTTCCTCCCGCCTCTCTCTCTTCCTCCCTCCCTCTCTCTTCCACCCCCCCTCTCTCTCTTCCACCCCCCCTCTCTCTCTCTCTCCTACCTCTCTCTTCCTATCTCTATCTCCCTCTGTCTCTCCCTCTCTCTCGCCCCCCTCCCCCCCCTTTCTTCCACCTCTCTCTTCCACCCCCTCTGCCTCTCGCCCTCTCGCCCCCCCCCTCTCTCTCTCTCTCTTCCATCCCTCTCTCTCTTCCCCACCCCTCTTTCTCTTCCACCTCTCTCTCTTACCCCCTCTTTCTCTCCCCCCTCCCCCCCCTCTCTCTCTCCTCTCTCTTCCCCCCTCCCCCCTCTCTCTCTTCCTTTCTCACATCATATGGGACTGCACACAAACACCTTATCCAAGGGCTGCTGATCTCCAGACAGCAGGAAGTGGGGGGGGGGGGTTACAGCCCCATACAATCCGTCAGTGTAGGGAGGGAGGTAGGGGGATCCCACAGAACACAGCACAGCTCACCTGCTTTGGGCTTATTCCTCTCCGACACTTCTCCTCTCCCTGCTCCAGGCTGTCCCCTGGTCCCGGCTCATCAGCTGCTGGAGGGAGAGGTACAGGAGCATCGCTCTGCAACTGCCCTCCCCCGCATCAATTTTCCTGCTGTCTGGGCCACTGCAAGGGTACCGGTGCAACTCCTCTGCTGGCAGACCTGCATGGCTCTGTTCGCTGCTGCCCAAAAGGTCCCTTCTTCTGGGGGCCGTTGCCGCCCCCTAAAAATTGCCACCGTAGGAAAATGCCTTGTTTTCCTTGTTGTAGATATGCCCCTGCATATGGGGACACACTCGCCCCCACCATAACTTGCCATTGGCGAGCAGGCGAGTGGAAATTTCAAGCCCTGGATTACGACACCTGTCAGTTTTTTTATTGCTCTTTGTGCCCCTGTTTTACCCTCTCTATTTTCCCATTTACCATTATCATTGAAAGTGAAAGTAAAACAAAACCCCAAATTTTGGGTTCTCCCTAGAAAAGTAATAGATGAGAAATCTTACAATGGAATTGAGGGTAAATCTCCCTAATGGGGCAAAGATGGCAAAAAAATAAACTGAAAGGGGTTATAACTGTAGCACTACTCCCTTAGGAGTTGCAAGATATTGGGGTCCCCCTATAGTCCTGCACAGCCAGGCATCACACATTTCCTTATTCAGACTTGCATTAGGAGACAGAAACCAGTTCTTGAGCTTGTCTTGAAGTGTTACACTGTTCAACAAATTTTTATTTTTTGCCAGTTTTGGAAACAAAAGGATCCATTTCTTAATGAATTTCACATTCTGAGTTCAAATATAACTATGAAATTTGTCAATTGGCTCTAGTTTTTCTGTAAACGGAAAGTTTTCTACTATAGGCGTAATGACTACGTAATGCACAATAATTATATAGATAGATGTCTTTCCACAAATATAAAGCAAGTGATATTGACTACATAACAAAGCCTAAATGGCATAATATATTGCATAGGATTACCAAGAAAAATTATAGCCATAAGCTAAGTTGAATCATTTTAATACTTAGGATTCTCACTAGTTTTGTCTTCAGTTTGTGTCGGTTTTGCTTCTCTTGGCTTTTCTCTTGTATTCGAGGAAAGGGCTATCTCTTACAACTGTCCAGCAATAGTCAGCAAGCATTGATGGGCTCCATTTACCTTGATATCTTCTTTCCATAGCTGCAATGTCTTGATGGAAGCGCTCTCCGTGTTCATCACTCACTGCTCCACAGTTTGGTGGGAAAAAATCCAGATGCGAATGTAGAAAATGATTTTTTAGAGACATGTTGCAACCCAGATTTCTGTAAGTCTGGATGAGTTTTTCTACCACTTTCTTGTAGTCTGGTGTTTTATTGTTTCCAAGAAAATTTGATGTCACTGATACAAATGCTGTCCAGGCAGCCTTTTCCTTTCCACGCAACAGAGAAAGAAACTCATCATCATGAATAAGTTTACGAATCTGTGGCCCAACAAAGACTCCTTCATTTATATATATAAATATAATAATAAAATATAATATAAAGCTCTGCCTTGTTCTTCGGAAGATCCAGGTCTCTGATAAGATCGCTCAATTCCACTTGTGTAATGAGGTGTGGTTCAGTGGGTGTGGATGGAAGAAAGTCTGGGTGATGTGAGGTTGACGGTTGATGACTACACGCTTCAGGTTCTTCCTCACTTGACTCAACCACGAAGGATTCTGGTGCTTTAGGAATTGGTAGCCCCTCTCCATGAGGAACTGGACGTATTGCCGATGGAATATTTGGATAGTGCACAGATAACTTTTTCTTCTTATTTAGCCCTTTTGTTGGAGGCACCATACAAAAGTAACAATTACTAACATGATCTGTTGGCTCTCTCCAAATCATTGGCACAGCGAAAGGCATAGATGCCTTTTTTCCATTCAACCATTGCTCCAGTGCCGTCCCACAAGAATTGCAGCATATATGTGGTGCCCAGCTCTTGTCCTGGTCTCCTATCTTGCAGCCAAAATACAAGTTGTAGGCTTTCTTAATCATTCCTGTTATCCTCCTTTTTTGTGAGATAAAAGTTATTTCACCGCAGATATAGCAGAAATTATCTGCTTTATTCACACAAGTTCGAGGCATTACTGAGTAGCCTATATAAGCATAAAACGAAATGTAAAGACGCTGTCGAACTACAATCAGCTACAGATACTGCAGCTTTTATGCAGTGAAGTGATGCAATTAAAGGCTAATATTGCATCATCTCAGTATACATGCAATTTTCTATTGGTCACCAGTATCAATTGCGCAATATGCAGCTGAAGTTGCATCATAATTTTGAATGGCTTATGTCATTAGATGGGTGAATATATCATGGAAACTAGAGCCAATCAACATTTTTTAGGGTCATTTTCGTTTTCAGCACCCCAAAATTATGTAAGATTAGCTAATTTTATGCCCAAAACTTTTTACCTGTTGAACAGTGTTATTAGGGGTTTTAGAACTTAGATTAGGTAAGGGGGGTGTATGGGATGCCTGAGGGAAATGGCAACTGAGGACAAACTCCTTAGCAGCTATGCACAAGTCTCTACAGCAAAGTTTCTCTTCTAGAGAGCTAGCCAGCATCTCCTGTAGTACCGCCACAGACCCCAGATGACTCCTTTCTTCATACAGCTGTACTGGGTGAATCTTTGTGCAGGGGATCCAGTGCCTGCCACTGCAGTGTGAAACAGTCCTGGATAAGATAGCAAATCTAGTTCCCCACTAGAGTGCTCATTCCCCTTACTGGCCCAGGGGGTGCAGGTGTACTCTCTTGGTGCCTCTCCTGTGCTGCCGGTGGGTTGGTGGCTGCTTCTAGCTGGGCTGCTCCTTCCACAGGGGGTCCTTCCTCAGAGGGGCGATGAAGTCCAAGTTTTCCATCTTCCAAGGTGAGCCCTCTTCAATTGGGCCCCCTCACAGGCTCCTGCATCCAGCCTCACGACCTTTTCTCTCTTCTACGGCTCCCCTCCAACTCTCCTCTGCTGAACAAGCTCTCTTACTTTGAAGGGTTGCCCTAGCCCCATGCCCTTCTTGGTCCAGTCCCAGTATGTGGAGGACCATCTGCAAATGAAGTGGTCAAGCATAACACCCGTTCACTACCACAGTAACCATCATCCTATGCCAAGTCACTTGGCTGGTTTGCTGCCTTTAGCAATAATACATACACAATTGTCCCCAACAATGGCAATATATCCTTTGCTAGACAGCAAACCATCTTCTGGACTAAAATGTACAGTACTTATGCTAACCTACAGTCCCCTTTTGATGTTTTTGTTATACACCATACAATGCAGTTCTTTGAGAGACTCCAGACCATGCATTTAAAGGACTAACAGTCTTTATTGAAGTAGTGCAAACATACAGGAACAGTTCTTCAATAACAGTATCACATACATTCCTGTCTAGAGGTTCTCTAGTGCCCATAGAGTGATCAAACCTGAATAGCAACAAGTCCATAAACAGTCCTTTAGTCCATTAAGACAAATAATCCACGGAAGTAGCAAGTAGTCTTGAGAGTCCATTACTGACATTAACCTCCCTGGCGGTATTCCCGAGTGTAGCTCGGGGTAAAGTTTCAGCACCATAAGCAGTAACCCTGAGCTACACTCGGGAATACCCTGCGGCGTTGCTCCGGGATCTCTCATCACATTTTGTCCCTAGTGCTTTGTCCTGTGCCCTGGACACTGTGAGACCATCAGCTTTCAGCTGATTAGGTCACCCAAGTTTCCCATCATCCTGGGCATTCATTGGTTCTCCACTCACAATCTCACTCACATCAACTGGGGAGCATGGACTGTAGATTTTACGTCCCCCCACTGTGAAAAATATTGTAAGAAACTTTTCCGACCAAGTTTGTCACTAACCAAAGAATCGCAAAGTGATATAGTGGCTATCCAGTCATATGACAATTTGCCCCCACAATACCATGAGTTCCGGGATGTCTGTGACAAGAAAAATGCCGATCAATTACCCCCTCATCGCCCATATGATTGCCCCATTGAGCTGCTCCCAGGGGCAGAAATACCTTTTGGCCGCCTCTTCAATCTGTCGGAACCTGAATTAAAAGTACACAGGGTGTGGATCGATAAGAATTTGGAGAAGGGCTTTATTAGACACTCAACATCTCCTGCAGGAGCAGCCCTGTTCTTCGTTGAAAAGAGAGACTCTACCTTGCGTCCATGCATTGAATACAGAGACATGAATAAAATCACTATTAAAAACCGCTATCCATTACCCTTGATCTCTGAAATGTTGGAAAGACTTTGTTCTGCCAAAATCTTTACAAAACTTGATTTACGAGGGGCAGGGGTGGACTGACAACTCATGGGGCCCCCGGGCAATAGATAAAGTCAGGAGATGTTAGCGGTTGGTGCTATAATCAGTGGCAGGGTTCATTTTCTTTTATTTCTTTCAATGGAAAACCTTTGACTGGGACAAGGGTGTCAGGAAGTTTGAATGATTAACTAAATCAGCAACATTGACGGTTTAATCAATCGATATATGACTGAGTCCAATATGAAAAAATATTAAATATAATTACGCTGACCAATTCATTACTCACCGAAATGTTCTATGCAGATATTCTTAAGTACAAAAACATTGTGGGGAAGTATGGAGTACGGAAATAGAACAAATAAATAAAAAAAATATTTTACAATTAAGTTACTAAAAATCATGAATAGCAGCAGGATTAATAGTTTGACATTATGACATAGACACAGAAATATATAATAGTTTGTTCCACAATTGATGTAGTGTTTCATCTTAAACTGCTCATCTCTGACTGACATATCAACAGTCTTGGTCCACAGAATAAGATGACACTATCTACTGGTGCTTAATGCATATGGGTGGGAGTCAGGATATGACAGCAAAGTGCAGAGAATTTTCTCTCAGGAGGTAAAGAAACTAGGAGAAAGGAGCATGCCTAAAGTGGGCGCTCAGGGACAGTGCCGGGACAAAGTCATCTAGAGTCCAAGTGGAACATGCAAAATGGTGCCCCCCAAGATATATGACCACTATATGTGAGACAAAAACCCTCCACCACAAAAAGAGCAATATTCTGCATGTTTACTCGCTCCCCCTCCCAGCACAAATAGTTGCCCCCCACATCCCCTCAGATCAAATGCTTTGTCTCCTCATATGTCAGCACAAACCCCCCCCCCAAAAAAAAATTCCCCCCTCCTAGCATAAATCCTCTACCCCTCAAGTTTCCCCTCTGAGCAAAAATCCTCTCCCTCCCACTTCCTCCCCCAATCTAGCACAAATACCCCCCAAATTTCTCCTCTTACCACAAATACCCCTCAATTATCCCAACTAGCACAAACTCCTTCTCCAAAAAACAATCTCCCTTCCTATCACAGATCCCCTCCCCCCTACAATATCACCTTTTCTAGGACAACCCCATCCTCCCTCCCAACACAAATCCCCCCAAATCACCACTCCTAGCACCTCTGCAAATTTTCCCTCCTAGAACAATTCTCACCACCTGCTGCCCCCAAATTCCACCTCCCAACCGAAATCCCCTCACCCCAATCTCTCCATGGTACCCCCCACCTCACATGATACCAGGGCAGCCGTCCTTCCTGAACACCTCTTGTTCTGCTCGGTGACTTGAAAATCTTCATCCCCCCTGGATCACTGTAAAAAGCTGTCGATCAGAATATAACACACATATTTGCAACGTAGTGATATTCTTTATTATTATACAGTATTTATATAGCGCTAAAAGGTTTGCTCAGAAAAAGTAGTTACAAATGTGACAGCCTTATTAACCTCTCCCTTCATGGTCATCCTTCTAATTCCTGTTTCTTGTCAAATAATCACCCCTACTTTTCTTGCTTGCAATTCTCTGTGTAGTCTGGCATACTGGACAATTTCACATGGGGTATGAGCATCCAGTCGAATAACTGTCCTCATGTGATAGAGAAAATCATAGAAGAACCCAGTTCCTCTCAAATTCCTCCCCCATCTTCATTGAAGCTGCAGTTCAGCACCACCTGCAGTGGAGAATACAGACTTTTATAATTTTTTTCAGACAAAGCTTTCTTTTGGTGCAGGTGCAGCCTAATTACCTGGAAAGCCTGGCTGCCAGGAGACTACTGCTGGTGGCCACCGGAACTGCATCCTATGACTCCAGGAATAACAGTGCCACCAGTAGGTGACCCAGGTAATGACAAAGGTGAGCAATTTAACATTAAACACTACAGCAATTCTGAACAAACTATGTCGTTTATTTAATTGTGTGTATTGGGTGCTAGCTGCAGTATGTAAGATGTACCACTCCATCTTTAAGAACTCGAGTAGGTGAGCATTTGTGTGCTTCCAGTAATCCAAATGTGAAACTCATAGCTAATGCTTTCCAACACTGTAAAGATTGCCATGGAGGTGATATTCTACTTTTAGCTTTGTGACATAGAATATGTGGGTTTGGGACCTGGGGGGGGGGGGTGATTGCCATGGGAGGCTGCTTGAAAGGGAGGCTTGGTGGATTATTAGGTTGTAGACCAGAGTTTCACAGGGTGTCATGGCCTGGGTCAGGTTCAGAGACCAGTTGCTATAGCAGTATTAAGGCTTACCTGAAACCAGCAGGATAGGTACACAGGCAGGTCACCCTGGGAAAGGACACAGGCTCACCTGAGGTGCGATGTCTAAGCACCAAATGGTTTTCACCAGAGCTCCTAATTGTGGAGATGGATTTGGCTGCGTATTGGTACCAGGTCGCAGATCTCAGGATCACCCCACCAGAGAATGAGCAAGCCAGAAACCAGTAGCAGATTGAACAAGTTAAGGATCAAGCAGAAGCGGAGTCAGTCAACAAACGGTAGTAGATGAGGATGAGGCAAAATCGTATTCCAGAAACAAGCCAAAGGTTGGTAGCGAAGGTATAGACGGCAATCACCCTCCCCCCCCCCCCCCCCCCAGGTCCCAAACCCACATATTCTATGTCACAAAGCTAAAAGTAGAGTATCACCTCCATGGCAATCTTTACAGTGTTGGAAAGCATTAGCTATGAGTTTCACATTTGGATTACTGGAAGCACACAAATGCTCACCTACTCGAGTTCTTAAAGATGGAGAGGTACATCTTACATACTGCAGGTAGCACCCAATACACACAATTAAATAAACGACATAGTTTGTTCAGAATTGCTGTAGTGTTTAATGTTAAATTGCTCACCTTTGTCATTACCCGGGTCACCTACTGGTGGCACTGTTATTCCTGGAGTCATAGGATGCAGTTCCGGTGGCCACCAGCAGTAGTCTCCTGGCAGCCAGGCTTTCCAGGTAATTAGGCTGCACCTGCACCAAAAGAAAGCTTTGTCTGAAAAAAATTATAAAAGTCTGTATTCTCCACTGCAGGTGGTGCTGAACTGCAGCTTCAATGAAGATGGGGGAGGAATTTGAGAGGAACTGGGTTCTTCTATGATTTTCTCTATCACATGAGGACAGTTATTCGACTGGATGCTCATACCCCATGTGAAATTGTCCAGTATGCCGGACTACACAGAGAATTGCAAGCAAGAAAAGTAGGGGTGATTATTTGACAAGAAACAGGAATTAGAAGGATGACCATGAAGGGAGAGGTTAATAAGGCTGTCACATTTGTAACTACTTTTTCTGAGCAAACCTTTTAGCGCTATATAAATACTGTATAATAATAAAGAATATCACTACGTTGCAAATATGTGTGTTATATTCTGATCGACAGCTTTTTACTGTGATTCAGGGGGGATGAAGATTTTCAAGTCACCGAGCCGAACAAGAGGTGTTCAGGAAGGACGGCTGCCCTGGTATCATGTGAGGTGGGGGGTACCATGGAGAGATTGGGGTGAGGGGATTTCGGTTGGGAGGTGGAATTTGGGGGCAGAAGGTGGTGAGAATAGTTCTAGGAGGGAAAATTTGCGGAGGTGCTAGGAGTGGTGATTTGGGGGGATTTGTGTTGGGAGGGAGGATGGGGTTGTGCTAGAAAAGGTGATATGGTAGGGGGGAGGGGATCTGTGATAGGAAGGGAGATTGTTTTTTGGGGAAGGAGTTTGTGCTAGTTGGGATAATTGGGGGGTAATTGTGGTAAGAGGAGAAATTTGGGGGGTATTTGTGCTAGATTGGGGGAGGGAGTGGGAGGGAGAGGAGTTTTGCTCAGAGGGGAAACTTGAGGGGTAGAGGATTTATGCTAGGAGGGGGGAATTTTTTTTTTGGGGGGGGGGGTTTGTGCTGACATATGAGGAGACAAAGCATTTGATCTGAGGGGATGTGGGGGGCAACTATTTGTGCTGGGAGGGGAGCGAGTAAACATGCAGAATATTGCTCTTTTTGTGGTGGAGGGTTTTTGTCTCACATATAGCGGTCATATATCTTGGGGGGGCACCATTTTGCATGTTCCACTTGGACTCTAGATGACTTTGTCCCGGCACTGTCCCCGAGCGCCCACTTTAGGCATGCTCCTATCTCCTAGTTTCTTTATCTCCTGAGAGAAAATTCTCTGCACTTTGCTGTCATATCCTGACTCCAACCCATATGCATTAAGCACCAGTAGATAGTGTCATCTTATTCTGTGGACCAAGACTGTTGGTACGTCAGTCAGCGATAAGCAGTTTAAGATGAAACACTACATCAATTGTGGAACAAACTATTATATATTTCTGTGTCTATGTCATAATGTCAAACTATTAATCCTGCTGCTATTCATGATTTTTAGTAACTTAATTGTAAAATATTTTTTTTATTTATTTGTTCTATTTCCGTACTCCATACTTCCCCACAATGTTTTTGTACTTAAGAATATCTGCATAGAACATTTCGGTGAGTAATGAATTGGTCAGCGTAATTATATTTAATATTTTTTCATATTGGACTCAGTCATATATCGATTGATTAAACCGTCAATGTTGCTGATTTAGTTAATCATTCAAACTTCCTGACACCCTTGTCCCAGTCAAAGGTTTTCCATTGAAAGAAATAAAAGAAAATGAACCCTGCCACTGATTATAGCACCAACCGCTAACATCTCCTGACTTTATCATTGTTGTCTGCACAACTACCATCTTGTGCCACTCCATAATAGCTAGTGTTACTTCTCATTTTCTGGTAGTACGAGTAGTAATAGTAGTAGTAGATTTACACAGAATTAAAATTGCTTTTTTTTTCAATTTGCACAAGATACTTGTATTTCATTTGTAAAGAGTGACCATTACGTTTTGCATGCAAAGGAGTGAGTGGGGTTTTTTTTTTTGTTAAGATTGTTTACTTTCTTCAAACTTTGCGTATGTGATGTATTTATGAGGCAATCGTATTTCCATAAAATAATGTACATACATTCATTACTTGCAAATTTGTGTTTATTTGAAGACTTTTAGTAAGGGGTCCATAACTTTCATCAGATTCTTAAAGCGGTCAGGTTAAAATAGTTTTAAAGCCAAGATATTGTTTATCGCATTGCATTCCCTGCATTAGAGTAAAAAATGTCCCGGTAGCAGTGTCTCCCTTCACCCCTTTTTAAATAACTACCTGAGTTCACAATCGATCCAACTCTGTCCACCTGTAGCGGCTCTATCCCTGCATTCGCAGGACAGAGAGGCAGCAGTGGGAACCAATAGCTTCTGCAGCTGTCAATCAAATCCTGTGATTAGAGAGCAGAGAGTGGGGCTGAGCCACACTACATGTGTCTATAGACACACAGAGCCCAGCTTAGGAGCTAATCTGCACATCTGCCCCCATAGCATCTGGCTTATAGAACAGGAAGAGCGGAGAACGCTAGTGGGGGACCCTAGAAGAGGAGGTTTGGGGCCGCTCTGTGCAATTCCATTGCACAAAGTGGGTAAGTATAACCTTTATAACTGCTTTAAGAACATCTGTTGTAAGTGATACACATTGAAATATACAACTAGTTGGCACCTGAATGATACATCCAAACAAACAATAGTGCCTTCTAAAATAACTGATCTATCCTTTTTGTCTTTAAAGACACTGTACACTTTCAGTTGGACAGAGTTGCATAGCCTTGGAATTCTGTTCTTTTTGTACGTTCTATCAGATCATCCAAAGGTCTGTTCTCGCCAAGAACTGCAGATTACCTCACTATTCTCTTGTTGCCTGTTCCAAACCAAGAACACTGGCCCATCCAATGTGAAGTGGTATTTGTCAGGGGCCCTTATGAGCTGCAAATCTCCCCATTGCCTCATTACTGCCACATTGGCATTTTTTGGACTTAATCCTGGTTTATAATCATGAATTGTTGAGTGCCAAGCTACATGCACATTATTAGCACATGTTTTGTGAGTACACTTTCAATTGCATAACTCCCAACTGTCCCTGATGTAGCACCTTCTGGATAGGCTACTAGATAGGCTAGGTAAATTTAGTTCTTTTTCAGCTCCCCTGTAATCAGAGCAGATTATGATTGCTTTTGGGCTGTTCTTTGCTTCACTGGCTGCAGGTTTGATTGCTTCCCCTGCCTTCTGGAGGATTCTAGTATATAGTGGGCTACAAGAGGGAAATCCACTGCCTGAATATGTGTGTGATCTCAGTCACACCCTGGGGAAGGATTCCGTGTAGGTGGCTGGGGAGTGCATAAATAGTCTGAGGTTTGAGACAGCCTGGTTCTTGTCCAGGAGGAGAAGTTCCCAGCCTGAAGGACTGTTGCCCTTAAGGGCAGACCAGCTGTAGTTCTACATGTGTTTATTGAGGTCCCAGCTATGCTAAAGCTGGGAGCTTGTTCTACTGAATCTTGCTGGAACTGATTAAAGGAGTTCACTGAGGACCTGGTCTGGAGAGTTCACGGGAGAAATGTCTGGAAGATATTGGAAGAAGGCATCCAAGTATTTGGGAACATTGTGATTACAGACCTGTAATACAAATCTGTATTTTGGCTATTAAATTACCTAAGACCCCCTGAATATTATATACTTACTGAAAGCAGACCCTGTTGAATAAAAAGATATTGATTGTAATTTTTTAATGTCCTAGAATATAACAAAATGAATTTTAGTGCAAACACACACAATATAAAACAATTATTTTTGTAAAAAATAAAAAATGAGGATGTGTCAAATAAGTGTGTGCCTGTGATATTGTGAAAAAGTTTGGTACCCAAAGATTGCATTAGGTAATGCTTTATAGGCCTTTACTGCTCATCAGTGTAGAGTTAACCATGAAGTATGGCCCTAGAATTATTATTCTCACTCTGAAGTTCATGGCAATACTTCTCATGTGTGGTGCAATTGCGGTTTATACAGTATATGCGTTAGCATTTATGGGTGTGTTCAGGGTAGTGGGGATTACGGTTAATTTTTGTGCTCGTTTTTTTAAATAAATGTTGTTGTAATTTTTATTTTTTTATTTATTTATTTTTTTACTTTATTTCTATCATAAGGGGATTTTGGCATTGTTGCTGAACATCTTTGAAAATCTGGTGTTAGGCCAAATAGGCAATGTTTGGACTAAACTTATCATCAGTCTGACCCTAACCTCATTCCTAATCTTCATTCAGAATATGAGCCACATCTATTTGTTGTTACAGTTTAACATAAGTACACTGCTCAAAAAAAGGAACACTTTGAAAACACACCAGATCTCAATGAGGAAAAAATAACATGCGGGATATCTATACTGATATGGACTGGTTAATGTGTTACAAATGTAAGGATGCCCCATCGTTTGATGGAAATAAAAATGATCGACCTACAGAGGACTGAATTCAGAGACACCCCGAAAATCACAGTGAGAAAAATGATGCAGCAGGCTAGACCATTTTGCTGAAATTTCATTGCAGCAACTCAAAATGGTACTCAGCAGTTTGTATGGCCCCCACGTGCTTTTATGCATGCCTGACAACGTTGGGGCATGCTCCTAATGAGATGACGGATGGTGTCCTGGGGGATTTCCTCCCAATCTGAACCAGGGCATTACTGAGTTCATGGACAGTCTGAGGTGCAACCTGGCGGCGTCGGATGGACTGAAACATGATATCCCAAAGGTGTTCTATTGGATTTCAGTCAGGAAAGCGTGAAGGCCCTTCAATGGTATCAATTCCTTCATCCTCCAGGAACTGCCTGAATACACTCGTCACATGAGGCCGGGCATTGTCGTAGCGTAGGGTCTGACAATGGGTCCAAGGATTTCATCCGAATACCTAATGGCAGTCAGGGTGCCATTGTCTAGCCTGTAGAGGTCTGTGTCTCCTTCCATGGAAATGCCTCACCAGACCATCACTGACCCATCACCAAAACGGTCATGCTGAATGATGTTACAGGCAGCATAATGTTCTCCGCGGCTTTTCCAGACTCTCACGTCTGTTACATGTGCTCAGGGTGAACCTGCTCTCATCTGTGAAAAGTACAGGGCGCCATCGGTGGACCTGCCAATTCTGGTGTTCAATGGCAAATGCCAGTTGAGCTCTATGGTCCCGGGAAGTGAGCACAGGGCCCACTAGAGAATGTCAGGCCCTCAGGCCACCCTTATGAAGTCTGTTTCTGATTGTCTGGTCAGAGACATTCACACCAGTGGCCTCCTGGAGGTCATTTTGTAGGGCTCTGGCAGTGCTCATCCTGTTCCTCCTTGCACAAAGGAACAGATACTAGTCCTATTGATGGGTTAAAGAATTTCAACAGCCCTGTCCAGCTCTCCTAGAGTAACTGCCTGTCTCCTGGAATGCTCTTGAGACACAGCATACCTTTTGGCAATGGCACATATTGATGTGCCATCCTGGAGGAGTTGGACTGCCTGTGCAACCTCTGTAGGGTCTAGGTATCGCCTCTTGTTACCAGTAGTGACACTGACCCTAGCCAAATGCAAAACTAGTGAAAAACAGTCAGAAAAGGTGAGTAGGGAAAAAATGTCAGTGGCCTCCATCTGTAAAACCATTCCTGTTTTGAGGGTCGTCTCATTGTTGCCCCTCTAGTGCACCTGTTGTTAATTTAATTAACTCCAAACCAGCTGAAACTAATTAACAACCCCCTCTGCTACTTAACTAACCAGATCAATACCCCAGGAGTTTCATTGACTTGATGCTATACTCTGATTAAAAAATGTTCCTTTAATTTTTTTGAGCAGTGTATATACAGTGGGGCAAAAAAGTATTTAGTCAGCCACCAATTGTGCAAGTTCTCCCACTTAAAAAGATGAGAGAGGCCTGTAATTGGCATCATAGGTAGACCTCAACTATGAGAGACAAAATGAGAAAAAAAATCCAGACAATCACATTGGCTGATTTGGAAATAATTTATTTGCAAATTATGGTGGAAAATAAGTATTGGTCAATATCAAAAGTTCATCTCAATACTTTGTTATATATCCTTTGTTGGCAATGACAGAGGTCAAACGTTTCCTGTAAGTCTTCACAAGGTTGGCACACACTGTTGCTGGTATGTTGGCCCATTCCTCCATGCAGATCTCCTCTAGAGCAGTGATGTTTTGGGGCTGTCGCTGGGCAACATGGACTTTCAACTCCCTCCAGAGGTTTTCTATGGGGTTGAGATCTGGAGACTGGCTAGGCCACTCCAGGACCTTGAAGTGCTTCTTACGAAGCCACTCCTTCGTTGGCCGGGCGGTATGTTTGGGATCATTGTCATGTTGAAAGACCCAGCCACGTTTCATCTTCAATGCCCTTGCTGATGGAAGGAGGTTTGCACTCAAAATCTCACGATACATGGCCCCATTCATTCTATTCTGTACATGGATCAGTCGTCCTGGTCCCTTTGTGGAGAAACAACCCCAAAGCATGATGTTGCTACCCCCATGCTTCACAGTAGGTATGGTGTTCTTTGGATGCAACTCAGCATTCTCTCTCCTCCAAAAACAACGAGTTGTGTTTCTACCAAACAGTTCTATTTTGGTTTCATCTGACCATATGACATTCTCCCAGTCCTCTTCTGGATCATACAAATGCTCTCTAGAAAACTTCAGACGGGCTCAGACATGTACTGGCTTAAGCAGGGGGACACGTCTGGCATTGCAGGATCTGAGTCCCTGGCGGCGTAGTGTGTTACTGATGGTAGCCTTTGTTACGTTGGTCCCAGTTCTCTGCAGGTCATTCACTAGGTCCCCCCGTGTGGTCCTGGGATTTTTGCTCACCATTCTTGTGATCATTTTGACCCCACAGGGTGAGATCTTGCGTGGAGCCCCAGATCGAGGGAGATTATCAGTGGTCTTGTATGTCTTCCATTTTCTCCCACAGTCGATTTGTTCACACCAAGCTGCTTGCCTATTGCAGATTCAGTCTTCCCAGCCTGGTGCAGGTCTCCAATTTTGTTTCTGGTCTCCTTCAACA
This sequence comes from Staurois parvus, assembly GCF_062004578.1. Classification (NCBI taxonomy): domain Eukaryota; kingdom Metazoa; phylum Chordata; class Amphibia; order Anura; family Ranidae; genus Staurois; species Staurois parvus. Next base: position 411,431 of record NW_028318542.1, on the reverse strand, counting down.
CCTCTTTGGTCTTCACCATAGTGGAGTTTGGAGTGTGACTGTTTGAGGTTGTGGACAGGTGTCTTTTATACTGATAACAAATTCAAACAGGTGCCATTGATAAAGGTAATGAGTGCAGAACAGAGGAGCCTCTTAAAGAAGAAGGTACAGGTCTGTGAGAGCCAGAAATCTTGCTTGTTTGTAGGTGACCAAATACCTCTTTTCCACCATAATTTGCAAATAAATTATTTCCAAATCAGCCAATGTGATTGTCTGTCTGGATTTTTTTTCCCATTTTGTCTCTCATAGTTGAGGTCTACCTATGATGCCAATTACAGGCCTCTCTCATCTTTTTAAGTGGGAGAACTTGCACAATTGGTGGCTGACTAAATACTGTGGTCTGTTGTTGCTAAGCTCATTTCATCAATATAATGTTTTAGTGAATTTTGGATTAGGTTGGGTTGGGTTGAGTGTACTTGTATTCTGTATGTCACCATAAATTGTATTTTATAATAAATGGTGTAACATCCCGAGAGTACACCAGGACTAAATAATATATGCTGATTTGGGTTATGTTTACCAAAAAAATGTAACAGAATACATTTTGGCCTAAATTTATGAAGAAAGACTATTTTATAACAGAAACTAATAAAAACATTTTACCAAAAAATAAAAAAAACCCAGTGGTGATTAAATACCAAAAAAACATTGCTTTTCAGAGGCAATTGACAGGCGGTGAGGAGGCAATGTGACGCCTCCTCGTTGCCTGTTTTTTTTTTTGCCCTATTTTTGCCAAACAAACGCATTGCAACTGAGCGCATTTCACACATGTGCAGGGAGTTTGCATCGCTACCGCATTTGTTTGAATAAGTTATGTTCAGTGGGCTTGCCACTCATTGATCGCAACAGGTTGCATAATCTTTTCCCATAGAGCAAAGCTTTGCGACCGCAGCACGAACCCCCCCCCATATTCATATGGGGGGGCATCCTCCAGTTGAAGTGGTTATACCTGGGCCACTTTTAGTTCCTGTCCCATGTAAAAAGGCCCCTTCAATTCTCCCTCTGCCTGTGCCTGCACAAATCCCTTTCAAATCCCCTCTCCTAGCACTAATCCACCCCCCTAAATTTCCACTCCTAGCACAACCCCCCCAATCATCCAAACCAGCACAAATCCTCTCCCCCAAATCCCCCTTCCTAACAGCAATCCACTCTCCTGTGTTTTTCTTTTTAGCCAAACACATTGAGCAGAATAAAATAAACATTCCCCAGTAAATTGTTTGTTAAATTCTTACCGCAGCCCTTGCAGTTTACAACTTTTAGTGCTGCTGGTTCCTGTCTTTTCAGTGCTGCTTCCCTAAACTTCTGGTCTTTAAAGGAAAGAGTTTACAATGAACAGTGCTGTCTCCAGCCAGTTTGTTAGCTTAGAGAAGGATGGGGGGGGGAAGGGGAGTTTCTTGCCATCCCAGCCTACAGGGCTGTGTGTTTTTATTGATGACCACAGGGTAAGGAGACGTAACAGTAGTCTCTGCATGCAAGGGTGGGTCCATAGGACACCACCCACATGGAAGAAAACTATATTTGAAGTATATTTTTAAAATATTATTCTCAAATATATTGATATATATTTGAAATACTACAATTTTGGCCATATTCAATATTTTTTAAATATATTTCAATACATATATATATACACTGCATGTTGCATGTTGAAATGTGTTTTTATATATTACAAATTATATGAAAAATATTTTTAAAAATAGATATTTTTTAAATATATTCTTCAGATTTTTTTTAACATATAAAAAAGTAATTTTAACATATATTTTTACATAGATTTGTAAATGCATTTCAAAAATGTAGATTAAATGTATTTTTAAAGAAATACAGTATATTTGAAAATGTATTTTTAAATTTTTTTTTCATATATTTTGTAATAAAAACGCATTTCAACATACAGTGTGTGTGTATATATATATATATATATAAATATATATATAAATATATTTTGAAATATATTGAATATGGCCAAAATTGTGGTATTTCAAATATATGTCAATATATTTAGGAAGAATATTTTTAAAATATATTCAAAATATATTTTTCTTCCATGTGGGCATAAAAGAAAAAAAAACACTATGAAGAAAGAAAACCTTGGGCAGCAGTCACGGCACCAACATAAACAGGGACATAGGAAAGGATTAATAGATAAAGAAACTGCACACTCAGTAAGTGATTCAATTCGCAACTGAAAGTGCTTAAAAATTGAGGTGTTTTTTTTTTAACCTCAAAATACGTGATTTACTCTGAAGCCCTTACATTCCATAACTCTTCCCCTAGGTGGAGCGCAGTACATGAACTTGCATAGGAAATTGTGTTTTTTCTTGTGTTTATTAGACATGGGTCTTTTGTTTTTATAATAAACCAATCACAGTGTGCCAGCTGGACGTTGAGAGTTTCCGTTTTCTAATACATTTATTCGCACAGCTTCTTGCCTCAATTGTGCAGTGGTGGCCGGAGAAAGCAGCAACAGGTAAGGCTGTCTATTGGCTTGTCTGCCTCAGGCTATCCAGGTGTTGTAGAATTATATGAAGCAGCATGACTTGCTGGGACTTGTAGTTCAGCAGCAGCTGGACATATCATGAGATGCCCAGAGAAGATTAGTTCTATAGCGGATTACAAAGTTTACTTTTTTCATAGTCACCAACTGTCCCTGACATTCCAAAGACAATGCAAAGGGTTGGGATCTGTCCCTGGAGATCATTGATTTACACCTTCTTCTTTATTAAGGGCTTGTTCACACTTGACTACATTTCTAACTCTTCAAAAACGCCCCTATAGTGTTAGACAGACGTTAATGAGCTTTAGTATGAGTGTTCTACAAGAGTTAATAACACTCCCCAAAAACGCCCTATGCAGGGTTTTGAGACATTTTACAGGCATTTTACGAGTGTTAAAACTGCACTACAAACGCCTATAATAAACTCTAATGGTATTAATGCCCCGCAAATGCCTGCCAGGAGTTTGAGGAGCATCTCCATAGACTTGAGTGGGAGGCTTTGAAAGGCTTCAATTCCTCCTGACTCAACATGAGGTTTTAATTTTGAAGCGATGCTAAATGCTTCATGTTTTGCTAATGTGAACAGCACTGTGCGCTGCCCATAGTATCACTTCCTAAGGTGTTTGAGGAGCGTTAAAAATGCCCCTCAAACGCCTGCTTTCAAAGCTAGGGTGAACTGAGCCTAAGATTTTGGTTCTCATTGCCATTAAGGTTGATTAAATATAGGTAAATATTGTAGATTGAGCACTTTGCAAGTGCAATTACTCCAGAGCTTAATTAATGAGGGGACGCTTACTGACTTCCATCCATCCAATCAAGTGCAATCAAAACTGTTTTTTTATTTTTTTCCTTGCATGTAATTGAGTATTCTTTGCAAATTATAGATTTACCTCATTTATAAAGCTCTGGTGCAACTGCGCTTGCAAAGTGCACAATCTATTTGTCTGTAAATCCACCCCACTGTGTTCTTAGTGTTTAATTGTTTTAACATTTTGTAGTATAGTTTCTGTATCCCTGGAATTTGTTTCTTATAGGATTTGTATACTTATTTAAACTGTTAGCTAATTTTTTGTCAATATTATCTGCAACAGATCATTTAACCTCCCTGGCGGTATTCCTGAGTGTAGCTCGGGGTAAAGTTTCAGCACCACAAGCGGTAAACCCGAGCTACACTCAGGAATACACTGCAGCGCTGCTCCGGGATCTCTTCTTCTCTTACCTTGTCCTGCGCTCCCGCGATGTCCCCGCTGCAGTGTCCCCGGCAATGTTCTCCGGCAGATGCCGGCATCTGTCATCTGGGTTCCATCCCCTGCGACGTCAGGACGTTTGGGGGACGGAACAACGGGAAATTTGAAAATGACAAAAAGTGACATTCACTAAATACACTAAAATCTGATAGTATTACATTACTGTATCAAACCATTTCACATACATTTTGTCCAGAGTGCTTTGTCCTGTGCCCTGCCTGCATTTTTACTGTTCTTTCTGCCTGGAAACTGAGAAACGTCCATGGTGTCCAAAAAGCATCCCTTTAGGTCAAAAGCGGTTTTAGAGCGGCTAGAGAACAGCGATAGTAAATCAGAACCACTCGTCATCAGACATTGAAAACGATTGAGACTTTGCTCAGTGACGTGTGAACTTGGCACTCTATTTCAACTTTCAGTGTTTTTGGTTTGATTATATTATTGAATTAAATGTATTATTATATTATTATTTTTTATGATTATTTATTAAATTATAATTTATGATTTCGTGTTTCAAATTTTATCATACCCGGGATGTTTACTAGACTCTTGATCAGACAGATTTCAGTGAGTTATTCCTAAGAATTACAGGCCTACAATAAGAAAACAACATATTTCCATGCAAAAAAATGTACCACTTTCAGCACAGAAATATGGACATAATCAGACTGCTAGGGAGGTTAATGGGAAATTTGGGTTTCCTAACCCAATGTTCTAAATTGGGGTGAATGTATGGACCTAAATATATTAAAACCTCCTGCGCTTCAGATGAAAAAACACATACACTAAGCTGCCAACACCCTCCTTTAAACCAAAAAGTGCATATATAGAAATAAGAAAAATTGGTGTAGCGCTAAAACAAATGCCACTAAACATACATATGCATATATAAACAAGTAAAAAGGGTTAAAGATGCTTATAAATAATCATGCATAAAAAACTTATTGCATGTCCCAAAATGGGGAAACGTGCCTATATGCTTGTGATGGTTGCACACAACACCATGCAAAGGGGTAATATACTTCAACAAGTGACAAAGGTGAATATATTGCAGTCCACTTCACACAAATACTGTGATCCTTTTAAAAGGCGTGAGAGTGCCACTGGTGCCACAATCCAAAAATGGTTTGAGTGCCTCCTCACCTCCCCGCACTGACCACAAGGGCCAATACGCCTTTACACCTTATAGGTATATTCCTCGGATGTCAGCCGATACAGGTCCACACTGGATGCTACCTCAGGCGCTGTTATCCAAAAAGCCACCTCCAGCTGCTACATAATGGTGGTAATATACCACCAGATGATGCTCAGAGACATAAAAAGAGACTTCCCATAGCGTGATACCGCAATATTTATTGATAAAATATATATAAAAATATATACTCTCTCTCTCACGCTCTCACACTTTTAAAAGGATCACAGTATTTGTGTGAAGTGGACTGCAATATATTCACCTTTGTCACTTGTTGAAGTATATTACCCCTTTGCATGGTGTTGTGTGCAACCATCACAAGCATATAGGCACGTTTCCCCATTTTGGGACAAGCAATAAGTTTTTTATGCATGATTATTTATAAGCATCTTTAACCCTTTTTACTTGTTTATATATGCATATGTATGTTTAGTGGCATTTGCTTTAGCGCTACACCAATTTTTCTTATTTCAATGTATAGACCTATACTTCTTATTTTGTAGACTCTACAAAATAAATTATACAAAATGATATATAATATAAAATGTTTTATAGTGGGTTCTCGCATCATGGTTTATACCCGAACTCCGGCCTTCCCCCCGCCTTTTTGTTCCCCCTGGCTTCCCCGGTGAGCGAGAGGTGATGCTGGTCCACTTTGACACAGTCAGGGCCTTGGGAGGTCTACGTTTACATTTAAGTATAATGCTTAGCCTTTTCTAGTTTCTGTGGTACGGTGACTTGCTCTGATCCTAGGGAGACCTGTGTTAGGGATCCGGGTATGACCAGAAATGTGTGGACTGACACAGGGAAGTAGCAGGCTTCAGGAACACAGGCGTAGTCAGGGCTGGAGAGGTGGAATGGTCAGGCAGGCCGTTAGGTACTGTCAGGCACCGCCCGGCGGGATCTCTGGTACCCACAGAACGGGATTCCCCAGGGCGCAGAGTCTAAGCCCCAGTCTGCCTTTTCACCAGAGCCCCTGATGGTGGGGATGGACTTGGTGCAGGACTAAGACCAGGTCGCGGCCCCTGAGTGCACCCAACTGTGGTAGAGGGGTCCGCCGAGGGTATGTACCGTGGGAAAGCCTGACGTGAAGAGGCTGGCAGACCTGGTAACAGGGACAGATCCATGCGGGATGGATGGATGGATCATCTGCGTAGCGTCAGGCAGGCCAGGTCAGCAACGCGCGGGCAGCGAGGTACCGTAGGAGCAGGCAGAGAATAGTTAGGGTCACAAGCCGGGTTCAGTAACTCACGGGCAGCGCGGTACAGAGGATCAGGCAGAAGGATGGTCAGGCAAGCCAGGGATCAAGCAAGAGAAGTCAGCAGAGGTCAGGATCAGGCAGGGTCGGCAACAAATCAGATAGTCAGCAGAACAGGAACACAGGATACAGGGGCTCATGGGAAACAATACACCAAGGCCCTGATCACTGGCCTGGTCCTGCTTAAATACACCTCCTGCAATCAGCTTCAGCTGATGGCTGACTGCAGGAGTGAGCTTCTGGTTCCTGAGAGCACCCGCTGGCCAGCCCTGGTACTGTAGCCCACACGGCAGGTGAGTCCCGCCACCAGTGGTGAATCCATGCCTGACAACCTGATTGTTATTGCATAATATATGGGGCTCAATATTGTTTTGTCTGTTTTTGCACTGACTTTCACTTGTAATGCTCTTGTTGATCTGTTGTACTCCTGCTCCTTGTTAGGGGATGCTTGTATTACTCGTTACGGCCTTACACGACTCCGCCTATTGACACTCTACCCTTAATGGTCCTGTTACCGTCTCCATGGAGTCTGATCTTACAGAATTACTTGCCTCCTCTGCACCCTGATACCCTAGACTCCTCTTGAGTAGAGGTAGTTCCGAATTGGAGTCATATCACTAATATTGTGTCCCTGTCCATGCCTATACATGTGTGTCCCACGCTTGGTACACGCCCTGATCCCTTACAGAGACGGTTGGAGACTCACTCTACATTTTAGGCCCTGAGGATGTTTTGCAACATAAGCTACTGTCGAACCCTTCTTCCTCACATCCTGCTTTCCATTTTTCACGCCTATCAAGGTGGCGACCGGCCGGCGGTGGTTTTATTCTCGGTTCTGCATTTACCTTGCTCCCCACACAGTAGGCTCAGTGAGCTTTTACTGAACACTTTTACGGCTTCTATCACTATCTTGACATCCTTTTTCCCCTTTTTGTTTCTTTAATTTTCCCCTCTTTTTTCTTTCTTCTTCTTCTTCTTTGCGCTCCTCTCTTCTCTCTCTGTTTCTCTCCCTCTTTTCTATTATCTTTGTTTCTCCCACGTGGAATAGCGGGTCTCTTCCTCAAGCCGTTCACCTTTCATATCTCTTTCTCTTGGGTTTTTTTTTTTTTCTTTTCCTCCTCCCCGCTCCTCGCATCCCCAGTGCACTATAGCATCAGATTCAAGCAATACTGATTGGCAGATATGCCTTCCTCCACCTCAGTCACGGGACCACTGTCCCTGAAAATCCTCTCACTTAACGTCAAGGGTCTGAACACACCCGAAAAACGTTCTATGCTGCTCTCTTACCTGCACAAACAAAAAGCGGATGTAGTCTTCCTCCAAGAGACGCACTTTCGTCAGGATTCCATTCCCAAACTTTTTAATTTCCATTTTCCCACAGTCCTCCACGCCACTAACCCTCTGGCCAAATTGAAGGGGGTAGCTATTTTATTCGCTAGACATCTCCCCTTCACTATTTCTGATTCCCTTTCTGATCCCAAGGGCAGATACTTGTTCATAAAGGGCTCCTTTGCCAATAGACCCGTCACACTCGCTAATGTTTATACTCCCAACACCAAACAGGACTCCTTTATGCGTTCAGTCACTACGGCCCTAGCCGCTTTTCAAACAGGGGTACTGATATTAGGGGGTGATTTGAATGTCCCACTAAGTCCACTGTTGGAATCCTCCCCAGGCAGTTCTTTCTTACCGTTCAAGGCCCTTAAGCACATACGCATACAATTACAACACTTGCAATTGCACGATTCCTGGAGAACCCTCTACCCTAATGTGAAGGATTACACATTTTACTCCGCGCCACATAACAAATATTCTAGGATAGATTATTTTTTTCTGTCGCAGTCGGATCTTCCACTCCTCCATGCTGCCTCTATAGAGCCAATGGTTCTTTCTGACCACCACCCCATTACCATGACTTTACGGTTCCCGGATAAACACACACGCTCACAATTTTGGCACCTAGACGCCTCCCTTCTTACAGATTCTGCGATCGAACAGGAGGTCCGCTCCAATCTGACTGAATACTTTGCCTTAAATTGTTCTCCGGATACCTCCCCCCTCACGCAGTGGGAGGCCCATAAGTGTGTTATCCACGGCATCCTCATAGCTGTTGCGATGAAACGTAAATGAATTAGACAAGAGCGCTTGAAGCTCCTCACAGATAAGATCCAGTCTTTGGAGAGGGCACACAAACAGTCTTTGGCTGCGTCGACCCTATCCGAACTCACGAGCACACGCTCACAACTTCTTGCAGAACTGGGTAAGGTGGTTTCGAAATGGTACATTCTCTCACAAAAGCTATATTATGAATTTGCTAACAAGAGCGGGAAGTTACTTGCTCTTCGCGAGAGACAATCCAATATGACGGTGCATAGAATTAGAGTTTCAGATGGTACTATGGCCACATCTAACCCTGACATTGCCACCCATTTTGAACAATTTTATACACCCTTATACAACCTCCCTCCTGAAGCCCCCCTTTGCCTACTGACAAATCCAGGGCCGCCTTAATCCCTGAATTCCTCCATCTCCATGGTCCGTCGGCTCTTTCGGAGGACTCGGTCAATTCTTTGGAAAAGGACTTGACCATGAAGGTAATGCAGTGTGCTCTAAAGCAGATGAAACATGGTAAGAGCTCAAGCCCTGATGGCTTTTCAGTAGCTTATTACAAATCCTTCTTAGATATCCTGGATACGCCCTTCCTTTCGGCGTTTAATACTTTCTCCCAACCCCCTCAGCCGCAAAATCGACTTTTAGAAGCCCATATAACAGTTATTCCCAAAGGCGATGAAGATACCACACAGGTTTCTAACTACAGACCCATTTCCCTGCTGAATGTGGACATTAAAATATTTGCAAAGATCCTTGTTAATCAACTTCTTCCCCTGCTTCCCTCCTTGATTAATTTAGATCAAGTTGGATTCATCCCGGGCAGGGAAGCAAGGGACAATACCATTAAGGCCCTTAACCTCCACCATTGGCTTCGTAAATCCAACACTCCTGGTTTTTTCCTTTTCCTGGATGCAGAAAAGGCCTTTGATAGGATTGCATGGGACTATTTGAAGGCTTCTCTGGTGGCACTGGGTTTAATGACCCTATACTCTGGCCCTACCGCTCAATTTCGGGTCAAAGGGCATTTGTCAAACTCCTTTCACTTAGGAAATGGTACGCGTCAGGGCTGCCCCCTTTCCCCGCTCTTGTTTGTCCTATCCCTGGAGCCCCTACTAAAGAAAATTCGCTCTAACCCCATTATCAAAGGGATCACCGTTTCGGACAAAGAATACAAGCTCGCAGCCTACGCGGACGATATCCTCCTTTTCCTTGCTGATCCTCACATCACTTTGCCGAACTTACTAAAAGATTTTGCCTCTTTTCGTTTCCTGTCAAATTTCAAAATCAACTTCTCCAAGTCCTTCGCCCTCAACATCACCCTGCCCTCAGAATTAGTCTCTTTTTGTGAGTCGCACTTCCCCTTTCAATGGGAAAAGGACTCTCTCTCATATCTTGGTGTGCAGCTCACCCGCAACCTCGATGACCTATACGCGAAAAATTTCCTTCCCGCGCTCCGTTCTCTCCAAGAGGATCTCAATAAATGGAATCGTCCCAGCTTCTCATGGTTTGGAAGGGCAGCGATAATCAAAATGAACATACTCCCTCGCATCCTCTATCTCTTCAAACATTGCCCATTTATATACCTCTCGCTTTTTTTATATCTTGCAAAAAACTGTGCTCTCTCTTCCTATGGAACCATAAGCGCCCGCGCATTGCTTTCTCTCAATTGACTCTTCCTAAGCTTAGAGGTGGAATTGGGCTCCCTGACCATCAACGATACTACTGAGAGTGTCGCCTCTCCCGTGTAGTGGATTGGCACATCCACACTGCCTCTAAAGACTGGGTACGGTTAGAAAATGCCCTCTCACCCTCATCCCTGTCATCGATCCCATGGCTTTACCTGAAGCATACGCCTCAAGTCCTTCTCACTCACGCTTTGGTGGGGCCTACCTTAAAAACATTCCGCATGACTTGTAAATCTGTATCCATCTCCGAGTCACCGAATCTCTTAACTTCCATTCGACTCAATCCTGACTCCCCCCCCCCCCCCCCCCCCGGAATGCATAAAGGTTTCTTAGCTGAACTCTGGCCGCATGACCAGATCTTAGTTAAACACTTTCTCCACGAAGGTAAGGTGAAACCGTTTCACAAACTGCTGGAAAGCCTGGGTACCCGTAAATTTCCTTTCTGGGCCTACTTGCAGATCAGGCACTTTCTGCTTTCACACAAACCTTTACATAATTGGACCCGTCCTCTTACTCCTTTTGAATCTATATGCTCTAAAGGTGAACCGCGTAAGCATCTGATCTCGGAGATCTACCTCCTCCTCGTCGAGAGCAGGGCTTATAACTCTCTACCCTCATGCCATGCGTGGAACAGAGACCTGGAAGGGAATCTGTCGGACTCCAACTGGGACTAAGTATTCATGTATTCCCATAAATGCTCCCTTAACATCTTGACGCAGGAAAACGGCTACAAACTGGCCTCGAGATGGTACCGAACCCCTTCGAGAATCTCCAGGTTCAATCCCTCCTTTCCCAATAGTTGTTGGAGATGTGGGACTTCAGATGGATCTTTTCTCCACATTTGGTGGTCCTGCGCGAGCATTCAACCATTCTGGCAGGAGCTCCATAGGCTTGTAGTGTCTGTGACTACCTTACCCGTAGTTCTCTCCCCAGCTCAGTTTCTTCTCCATCACTCCTCCCTTCCTAGGGGACAATACTTTAAATCTTTAGCCATGCATATGGTCAACACTGCCAGACTCTGTTTTCCCGTTCGATGGGGCTCCACTAGCCTCCCCTCCATACGTGACTGGCTCACCCGGGTGGGTAGAGTGGCAAAAATGGAAGAGCTGATTGCGACTGCACTTGACACCCCTACTAAATTCTCCCATACCTGGGCCTGCTGGACTCACTTCATAACTACCCCTTCATTCCAGTCCCTCATAGACCAATCTGTCTGACTTTACATTACACTAGATCTTACGGTAGATATTGATCTCCCCCTCAGGGTTTTACCCCCACCTATGGGACTGTGGTGTTAGTTCATGTCTTGACCTCATCCCTGCCTAACCCCCGGCATTGCTGATAATACATACTCCGCTCCCTTCCCCCCCCCCCTTTTTTTTTTTTTCTTCTCTTCCTTTTCTTTTCCTCTTGTCTCCCCCTTTTGATACACGCTCTGATAGATTAGGATCACACTCAAGAGAACACTAGGCAGGCTAATATTTTACTCTCCCTACTTTTATCAGCTGCCCCTACGACAATCTACAGTAAGTCTGCTTTCAGTTACCTCCATTGTCGGAACCTTTATGGCTTTGTCTTCAGCACAGGTGCCGCGTTTCTCCTCCCTCCCCCCTCAGCTCTGCATTGCAAAGTACACGCATAGGAGGTTCAATGCGGCAACCTTCCAAAGCGCATTACAATAACGCCTGAGTACTACAAGCATAACCTTGTCGTAGCCTAGTATGACAGTGTTGCATATACTTTTGCATTTGATTCCTTACTTCTTTGTTGTATGCATTGCCAAATGTCTCACTTATGCAACATTTGCATGTCTTGTGAATCATTTTGCATTTTATCAATAAACATTTTCTTTTTGGGAAAAAAAATAAAATGTTTTATATATATATATATATATATATATATATATATATATATTGTAAGCTCCACATGCAGGGCCCTTCTATTCCTTTTGTACTGAAATGTACAGTGCAGTGCAAACTGTTGGCGCTATACAACTCCTGTCTCCTGTATATATATATATATATATATATATACTGTATATATAAAACACACATATATATGTTAGGATACTGTATGTAAGGATATAGAACCATGTTTGATATAATACTGCATATAGTATATAATAAAGGATATAAAATGATATACAGTTATGAAAGGAGAAAAAATGATCTATGATATTAACCACTTGCCTACCGGGCACTTTCATCCACTTCCTGCCCAGGCCAATTTTCAGCTTTCGGAGCTGTTGCACTTTGAATGACAATTGCACAGTCATGCAACACTGTACCCATATGAAATTTTTTTCACACAAATAGAGTTTTCTTTATTGGTATTTAATCGCCGCTGGTGTTTTTATTTTTTGCACTGTAAATGAAAAAAAGAGCAAAAAATTTGAAAAACAAAAATGTATTTTCTCCACTTGATCATGACTGTCTTCAGTGTGTTCCATATCTAAATCTATATATATCTAATGCCTTGGAAATTATTTGTACCCTTCTCCTGACTGATTTTTTTTATTTTTAACAATGAGAGCCCTCTGATGCTTTGGAAGTTCTCTGCGAACCATGGCTTTTGCTGTAGGATGTGACTAAGAAAATGTCAAGAAAGACCTACTAGAACAGCTGAACGTTATTTGGGGTTAATCAGAGGCACTTTAAATGATTGCAGGTGTGTACTGACTCCTATTAAACATGATTTTGAATGTGATTGCTTAACCATTTGAATACCGGGCAATTTTCCCCCTTGCTGCCCAGGCCATTTTTCAGGTTTCAGCGCTCTCACAGTTTGAATGACAATTGCGCGGTAATACAACATTGTACCCAAACTAAAATTTTATCATTTTCTTCACACAACTAGGGCTTTCTTTTGGTGGTATTTAATCAGCGCTGAGGTTTTTATTTTTTGCTAAATTATCAAAAAAAGACCGAACATTTTGAAAAAAAACAAGTTTTTCTTTGTTTCTGTTATAAAAGTTTGCAAATAAATAATTGTTCTTCATAAATTTAGGCCAAGATGTATTCTACTACATGTCTTTGGTGAAAATTACCCAAATTAGGATGTATGTTTTAGTTTGTAGGAAAGTTATAGAGTTCACAAACTATGGTATAGATCTGAATATTAATCAATCCTGAAGTACTGACGGCCAATCTAATTTCTTGAGGTCCAGGAATGTCAGAATAGTACAGATATCCCCCAAATGACCCCTTTTTGCAGAGTAGACAGTCCGACATACTTCATAAGACGCATGGCGAGTTTTTTGAAGTTGTATTTTTTTGTCATAATTTTTCGAAAAATGAAAAAATGCAAAAAAATAATTTTCACTATTTTTTTTTTACATACTGTCACCAGTGCAGTACAGCATCTTCATATAACTGGCATGGCAGTGATCAGGGACACTGACTGGTGACAGTATGAAAAAAAAAATATATTTTTTTTAAATTTTTTTTTATTTTTTTTATTATTTTTCATTTTTTATTACATTTTTTTCATTTTTTTTCATATTTCACTATGTCCAAAGTAGTACAATGTTACCATAGTAACATTGTACTACTTTGGGGAAGTGATCTGTATACATTTTTTTTTTTACACAATTTGCTTATAGCAAATTCATTCAGGGTTTTTTTTTTTTGTGCTTAGCTTTGATTTGGCCACAGCCAATCACATGACATGTGCATGTGATTAACTGTGACCATTCACAGCTAGACAGTAGTATACAATGGATGGCATGAATGAAGCCATCCATTGTTACAACTGTCATGTGACCTGCTGTGATTGGTCACAGCAGGTCACATGGTACCGGCAATGGGGCCGATACTCAGATCTGCACGGCTCTGCAAGCGCGAAAAGTGCGCTTGTGCGGGAGGACGCCATTTGGCGTCCAACCTGGAAATCCAGTACATTTTGCCGACCGCCTTTTGGCTATTGGCCGGGCGTGTACTGGTTAATTCTGAACACAGCTACATCCCCAGTTATAAGAGGGTGTGCAGGATGTTTCAGTTTATTTTTCAATTGAGTTGTACAGTTTATAGGTCACATTGAAGGTGGGAAAAGTTCTGAAATTATGTATCTTTGTCTCGTTTTTTACATCACAGAAACCTGACATTTTAACCACTTCAAGTCTGGACACTCTTACCCCCTTCCTGCCCAGGCTAATTTTCAGCTTTCAGAGCTGTTGCATTTTGAATGACTATTGCGCGGTCATGCAACACTGTACCCATATGAATTTTTTAAATTGAAAAAATTTGAAAAAAAAAGTTTTTTTCTCGTTTCTATTATAATATTTTACAAACAGGTAATTTTTTCTTCTTCACTGATGTGCATTGATGAGGCTGCACTGATATGCAGCACTGATGGGCACTGGTGAGGCGGCACTGACAGGTAGCACTGATGAGGCAGCACTGGTGGGCATTGATAAGGAAGCACTGATATGCAGCAATGATCGGCGCTGATAGGTGGCACTTGTGAGCACTGATGGTCACCGACTGGTGGTATTGACTGACAGCACCGCTGGGCAGCACTGCTGGCTGACGCTGCTGGGCAGCACTGCTGGGCGTCATTGCTGGGCACTGCTGGGCGGCACTGATAATCAGGGCACTGCTAATCTCAGTGCCCTGATTATTACTGCAGATCTCCCTTGTAAAATTTGCCAGTTATCGGCAGTACTTTCCTCACACTGTGACAGCATGAGGAAAGTGCAGCTGATAACCGGCAACTGTATTTACATTGTGATCTGCTGTGTGTTTTTATTGATGCACATGGTAAGGAGACGCAACAGTAGTCTCTGCATGCAAGGGTGGGTCCATAGGACACCACCCACATGGAAGAAAAATATATTTGAAATATATTTTTAAAATATTCTTACCAAATATATTGACATATATTTGAAATACTACAATTTTGGCCATATTCAATATTTTTCAAAATATATATTCAATACATATATATATATATATATATATATATATATATATATATACTGCATGTTGTTTTATATATATTACAAATGATATAAAAAACATTTTTTAAAAATATATATTTTTTAAATATATTCTTCAGATTTTTTTTAACATATAAAAAAGTAATTTTACCTTTGTTTTTACATAGATATGTAAATGCATTTTGAAAATGTAGATTACATGTATTTTTAAAGACATACAGTATATTTGAAAATGTATTTTTAAAAATATTTTTCATATATTTTGTAATAAAAACGCATTACAACATACAGTGTATATATAGAAATTTATTGAATATGGCCAAAATTGTAGTATTTCAAATATATGTCAATATATTTAGGAAGAATATTTTTAAAATATATTTAAAATATATTTTCTTCCATGTGGGCATAAAAGAAAAAAAAAACACTATGAAGCAAGAAAACCTTGGGCAGCAGTCATGGCACCAACATAAACTGGGACATAGGAAAGGATTAATAGGTAAAGAAACTGCATACCCAGTAACTGATAAAATTCACTACTGAAAGTGCTTAAAAATGGAGGATTTTATGTCACTATAAGAAAAACGTAAAGCTAGTTTTTTTTTTTTTTAACTTCAAAATACGTGATTTACTCTGAAGCCCTTACATTCTATAACTCTTCCCCTAGGTAGATCGCAGTACATGAACTTGCATAGGAAATTGTGTCACTCATAAGCCAGAAAAGTTTTTAGTGTTTACCAAGCATGGGTCTTTTGTTTTTTATAATAAACCAGCTTGGCTGGTCCAGACAGCATTCTTTATCCAGAGTCAATAACCAATCACAGTGTGCCAGCTGGACGTTGAGAGTTTCCGTTTTCTAATACATTTATTCGCACAGCTTCTTGCCTCAATTGTGCAGTGGTGGCCAGAGAAAGCAGCAACAGGTAAGGCTGTCTATTGGCTTGTCTGCCTCAGGCTACCCAGGTGTTGTAGAATGATATGAAGCAGCATGACTTGCTGGGACTTGTAGTTCAACAGCAGCTGGACATGGCATGAGTTGCCCAGAGAAGATTAGTTCTATAGCAGATTACAAAGTTTACTTTGTCATAGTCGCCAAATGTCCCTGAAATTCCAAAGACAATGCAAAGGGTTGGGATCTGTCCCCGGAGATCACTGATTTTCACCTGCTTCCTTATTAATGGCTTGTTCACACTTGACTACATTTCTAAGTCTTTAAAAATGCCTCTATAGCGTTAGACAGGCATTAATGCCCACATGGAAGAAACATATATTTGAAATATATTTATAAAATATTCTTCCCAAATATATTGCCATGTATTTGAAATGCTTCAATTTTGGCCATATTCAATATATTTCAAAATATAAAAAAAATTATTTATATATATATATATATATATATATATATATATACTGCATGTTGAAATGCATTTTGTAAACAAAATATATATATGAAAAAACATTTTAAAAAATATATATTTTTTTAAATATATTCGTCAGATTTTTTTTAACATAAAAAAGTAATTTTAACATATATTTTTAAATGTATTTCAAAAATGTAGATTAAATGTATTTTTATGTATATTTTTTTTCATTTTATTTATTTTTTTTCATTTTAATGTATATTAATGGCTTGTTCACTTGACTACATTTCTAAGTCTTCAAAAATGCCTCTATAGCGTTAGACAGGCATTAATGCCCACATGGAAGAAAAATATATTTGAAATATATTTATAAAATATTCTTCCCAAATATATTGCCATGTATTTGAAATGCTTCAATTTTGGCCATATTCAATATATTTCAAAATATAAAAAAAATTATATATATATATACTGCATGTTGAAATGCATTTTGTAAACAAAATATATATATGAAAAAACATTTTAAAAAATATATTTTTTTTTAAATATATTCGTCAGATTTTTTTTAACATAAAAAAGTAATTTTAACATATATTTTTAAATGTATTTCAAAAATGTAGATTAAATGTATTTTTATGTATATTTTTTTTCATTTTATTTATTTTTTTTCATTTTAATGTATATTAATGGCTTGTTCACTTGACTACATTTCTAAGTCTTCAAAAATGCCTCTATAGCGTTAGACAGGCATTAATGCCCACATGGAAGAAAAATATATTTGAAATATATTTATAAAATATTCTTCCCAAATATATTGCCATGTATTTGAAATGCTTCAATTTTGGCCATATTCAATATATTTCAAAATATAAAAAAAATTATATATATATATACTGCATGTTGAAATGCATTTTGTAAACAAAATATATATATGAAAAAACATTTTAAAAAATATATATTTTTTTAAATATATTCGTCAGATTTTTTTTAACATAAAAAAGTAATTTTAACATATATTTTTAAATGTATTTCAAAAATGTAGATTAAATGTATTTTTAAAGACATACAGTATATTTGAAAATGTATTTTTAAAAATATTTTTCATATATTTTGTAATAAAAAGGTATTTCAACATACAGTGTGTATATATTATTATACAGGATTTATATAGCGCCGACAGTTTGCTCAGGGCTTTACATTATGGGGGGAGACAGTATACAAGACAGTACAGTAACAATGTGATTGAATACATGACGGGTTCGAGGGCCCTGCTCCTTTGAGCTTACAATCTAGGAGGGAGGGGATAGTGGTAGGAAGAGTGGAGGATTTCAGTAATTAGCAGGGGGGGGAGTAGGCTTCCCTGAAGAGATAGGTTTTCAGAGTGTGCCTAAAAGAGAGCAGAGTAGGTGATATATATATATATATATATATATATATATATATATATACAGGTGAAACTCAAAAAATTAGAATATTGTGCAAAAGTTCATTTATTTCAGTAATGCAACTTAAAAGGTGAAACTAATATATGAGATAGACTCATTACATGCAAAGCAGGATAGTTCAAGTCGTGATTTGTCATAATTGTGATGATTATGGCTTACAGCTCATGAAAACCCCAAATCCACAATCTCAGAAAATAATAATATTACATGCAATCTATAAAACAAGGATTGTACATAGAACAATATCGGACCTCTGAAAAGTAGAAGCATGCATATGTACTCATATGTACTCAGTACTTGGTTTTGGCCCCTTTTGCAGCAATTACTGCCTCAATGCGGCGTGGCATGGAAGCTATCAGCCTGTGGAACTGCTGAGGTGTTATGGAAGACCAGGATGCTTCAATAGCGGCATTCAGCTCTTCTGCATTGTTCGGTCTCATGTCTCTCATCTTTCTCTTGGCAATGCCCCATAGATTCTCTATGGGGTGCAGGTCAGGCGAGTTTGCTGGCCAATCAAGCACAGTAATCCCACGGTCATTGAACCAGGTTTTGGTGATTTTGGCAGTGTGGGCAGGTGCCAAGTCCTGCTGGAAAATGAAGTCAGCATCTCCATAAAGCTCGTCTGCGGAAGGAAGCATGAAGTGCTCCAAAATCTCCTGGTAGACGGCTGCGTTGACCCTGGACTTAATGAAGCACAGTGGACCAACACCAGCAGATGACATGGCTCCCCAAATCAATACAGACTGTGGAAACTTCACACTGGACTTCAAGCATCTTGCAGTGTGTATATATATGCACTGCATGTTGCATGTTGCACGTTGAAATGTGTTTTTTATATATTACAAATTATATGAAAAATATTTTTAAAAATAGATATTTTTTAAATATAATCTTCAGATTCATTTTAACATATAAAAAAGTAATTTTAACATATATTTTCACATAGATTTGTAAATGCATTTCGAAAATGTAGATTAAATGTATTTTTAAAGACATACAGTATATTTGAAAACGTATTTTTAAAAATATTTTTCATATTTTGTAATAAAAACGCATTTCAACATACAGTGTGTGTGTGTATGTATTATGTATATATATATATATATATATATATATATATACCGTATATACTCGAGTATAAGCCGAGTTTTTCAGCACATTTTTTGTGGTGAAAAACGGCCCCCTCGGCTTATACTCGAGTCAACGTCAGTGAGCACTTTTTAGGGGGGCGGCGCGGTGCTGCCGCCGTTCCCCCCCTTCCGACGGAAGGGACACAAAGTACAGGGGTTGGCAGAGGGCTGCAGTCTCTTACCTGGCTCCGACGATCCATCCAGGAAGCGCTGCCCCTTCAGTCACTCCGGCCACTCCCTCACTCCTGCCGCTCGGCTCCGCCTCCTCACCGGTGATTGGCCGCCAGAACTGTAGCTCAGGAAAGGCACACAGGCGGCCAATCACGGGCGAGGAGGCGGAGCCGAGCGGGCCTGCGAAAATCGAGTGAAGGTAAGTGTGCAGTGCAGAGGTGCTGCTGCAACCACATATGCTGGCTGCAGCAGTACCGTACTAGAACAGGAGTCGGCAAATGTCATTGGTGTCAGTGGGAGGAATAGTGCCCCACCATTGGTGTCACTGATACTAATGATGGGGCATTATTCCTCCCACTGACACCAATGATGGGGCACTATTCCTCCCACTGACACCAACGATGGAGCACTCTTCCTCCCCCCCACTGACACCAACGATGGGGCACTATTCCTCTCCCCACTGACGGAGTACTATTCCTCCCACTGACACCAATGTTGGGACGCTATTCCTCCCACTGATACTAATGATGGGGCACTATTCCTCCCACTGACACCAATGATGGGACACTATTCCTCCCACTGATACTAATGATGGGGCACTATTCCTCCCACTGACACCAATGATGGGGCACTATTCCTCCCACTGACACCAATGATGGGGCACTATTCCTCCCACTAACACCAATGATGGGGCACTATTCCTCCCACTGACACCAATGATGGGGTGCTATTCTTCCCACTGATACCAATGATGGGGTGCTATTCCTCCCACTGACACCAATGATAGGGCACGATTCGTTGCTCTGACACCAATGATGGGGTGCTATTCTTCCCACTGATACCAATGATGGGGTGCTATTCCTCCCACGGACACCAATGATGGGGTGCTATTCCTGCTAGTAGGTGCCTCATTTCCCACCCTCGGCTTATACTCGAGTCAATAGTTTTTCCCAGTTTTTTGTGGTAAAATTAGGTACCTCGGCTTATATTCGGGTCGGCTTATACTCGAGTATATACGGTATATATATATATATATATATATATATATATATATATATATATATATATTGAATATGGCCAAAATTGTGGTATTTCAAATATATGTCAATATATTTAGGAAGAATATTTTTAAAATATATTAAAAATATATTTTTCTTCCATGTGGGCATAAAAAAAAAAAACAGTACGAAACAAGAAAACCTTGGGCAGCAGTCACGGCACAAACATAAACTGGGACATAGGAAAGGATTAATAGATAAAGAAACTGCATACTCAGTAAGTGATTCAATTCGCAACTGAAAGTGCTTAAAAATGGAGGAGTTTTTTTTTTTTTAACCTCAAAATACGTGATTTACTCTGAAGCCCTTACATTGCATAGCTCTTCCCCTAGGTGGAGCGCAGTACATGAACTTGGATAGGAAATTGTGTTTTTTCTTGTGTTTATTAGACACGGGTCTTTTGTTTTATTAATAAACCAATCACAGTGTGCCAGCTGGACGTTGAGAGTTTCCGTTTCCTAATACATTTATTCGCACAGCTTCTTGCCTCAATTGTGCAGTGGTGGCCGGAGAAAGCAGCAGCAGGTAAGGCTGTCTATTGGCTTGTCTGCCTCAGGCTATCCAGGTGTTGTAGAATGATATGAAGCAGCATGACTTGCTGGGACTTGTAGTTCAACAGCAGCTGGACATGGCATGAGTTGCCCAGAGAAGATTAGTTCTATAGCAGATTACAAAGTTTACTTTTTTCATAGTTGCCAACTGTCCCTGACATTCCAAAGACAATGCAGAGGGATCTGTCCCTGGAGATCACTGATTTACACCTTCTTCCTTATTAAGGGCTTGTTCACACTTGACAGCGTGAGGAAAGTGCAGCCGATAACCGGAAACTGTATTTACATTGTGATCTGCTGTGTCATTGGACTTAGCTGATCACATGGTAAAAGGCAGCTGTGATTGGCCTTTTACCTCATCATGTGATTACAGTGTCCTACGGACACAGCGATCACCGACAGCGCCTGGTGCGCGCCACTGGGGGCGCACAGGGTGCGCATTGTTGGAGGATGTCCATGGACGCCCTCCCAGAACTGGACAACCACACTGTAGCTGCCTTTCAGTTATAGCGCAGTTGGGAAGCCGTTGAATAAAATTATATATATTAAGATATATATAAAATAATAATTTATTGTGTCTTGTTTTTGCTCGTTATTGTGATCTTGTGTTGTCTTCATTGAAGTATTTTATTAATCTCCCTTTGGGATTATTAACGTAGTCTGAATCTGAATTTAATACAGTGGTCAGATTTTATTTATATAATTTGAAGGGAAGAGAAAAGAATCGTATTGATTTGTTTTTATGTTATGAATGCAGAGAGGCGGTTTTGCAGTTTCGGTTGTTATTGCAGCCAGCAGTTTCCTGAATGTAGATGTGATGTTGAGCAATTATTTTAATTTCCTGTATGGATTTAGCTTTTTTGAAAAAAATGTGTAAACTGTAGAATCGCAAATCTCAGCATACTTTGTTGAAAGTGATAGGTGTTACATATTAGCCTCTACGGCCCAGTGTTGCAGATCGTTCCAGAATGCTGACGTCACAGTCTGCATTCCAATATCTATAGACAGGTGACTGGATCAGGAGATGGTTCATATGTATGGAGGACCCTGAGTCTATTCTGAGGGGGAAATCCTTTTCCATTTTTCCTGAACTCTGTAATATATCTATGTAAACTCAATCTTTAAAATCTCATATAACCTGCTACATGTTAAAATAAATTAGGAAGTTATGCAGTGAAGGTACTTCCTTATAAAGGGTGGCAACACTTAATCTCCTTGTCCTCCAATTGTTCTCATGCGCTGTCACTGTCATATGATTTCCAAATAGACATTACATTGCATCATTGGTGTCACCATCAAGAAACCTGCCGAGAGAAATTACCCTTTCTGGAGTGCATATGGGCATGTGGCTTCATTGCTAAAATGCTGAGTTAGGCTTCATTCACACTGCCACTGTCATAACCAGGGCTGTCTTTAATATTGATAGGACCCTAGACAAACATTTTCTTGCCCCCCCCATGAAATTTTGCTCTCCACCTGCTCTGAGACATACAATAAATAGCAGCTAAACTCAAAATCAGTTTACTCAAGTAGATCAGGCAGCGGATGCAATTGCTTGCCAGAGGTTACAGCATATCATTACCACTCACTGACTAGTTGATAGAGGTTACAGCGCACATTACGGCTCACTGATTAGTTGCTAGAGGTTACAGCACATAATTTTATCTTGCTGATTGGTTGCTAGAGGTTACTATACATCATTACTGGTCACAGGTTGGTTGCTAGAGGTTACTGTACATCATTACTGGTCACAGGTTGGTTGTTAGAGGTTACTGCACATCATTACAACTCACCCATTTGTTGCTAGAGGTTACTGCGCATCCTTACCACTCACTTATTGGTTATTAGAGTTTACAGCACTTAATTACGTCTCATTGATTGGTTGCTGAAGGTTACAGCACATCATCTCGCTGCCTGCACACCATGGACTGAAAAGATTAGGGAAGCCACCAATAGACAGAAAACTCCTAGGACTTCTGGGATCATGGGCAGTACTGGGGGGAGGGTGTGATCAGTGGCAGTGCTGGGGGGAGGGTTGATGGGATCAGTGGCAGTGATGGGGGGATGGGTTGAGTGACAGTGCTGATGGGGGGATGGGATCAGTGGCAGTGATTGGGGGGGTGGGATCAGTGGCAGTGCTTGGGGGGTATGGGATCAGTGGCAGTGCTGGATGGGGATGGGAGGTGACATTTCTACACCAATGTTAGGGGGGATTAAAACTGATGACCAATGTAATGGGGAATTTGCACTAACATCAAATGTAATGGGGGATTTTACACCAACAACCAATTAATTTCTACACTGTCTGACAATGTAAGGGGGAATTTACACTGACCACCAGCAGAGGTGTTGGCAGCTGGAACCTCGGGGGGCATAATATACATATGAATGTTGCTGTTATTTACATATAGTGAGTGGAGTCACTTTGGGTGGGGGGCCCATGGAACAGCTCACTTTGGAGAGGTGGGGAGACCCCTGTCTCAGCTCCCCATATCCCTATTATGTGTAAGTCACCCTGTGCCTGTTAGGGGTGCAGGGTGATATGTCCTGATATTGTGTAGACATGTAAAGGTGGCATGGGATTTTGTGGATTGTTTAATGCCATGTGGTTGTATCCCATTGTTCTATTGTGTGTCTGTTGTTGCTAGATGTGGTTTGCCCCGCCCTGTGTCATTATGCAGGGAGGGGGGAATTGTTCCTTTGAATGTATATATCTTGTATCTGTGTTGGAGTGAAGTTGTCTATTTCCTGGTTTCCTTCCAAGACTGGTGTCATCTAGTCTTGCATGGTCAGTGGTGGTGTCCGTGGTCAGTGTTCGGACAGGGAAGCGGGTGTTTAACGGAAATACCCAAGTGCAGTCGGGGTCCGGTTCCGTTACACATATGAATGTACCATTGATGCCTCTATTTACATATGAATGCTGCCGCTATTTACATGTGAATGCTGACACCTGAGTCATCTGTATAAGGCAATAGGACAGAGCTGGGCAGCATAAGTGACAGCACTTCACACTCAGATATCGGACACAGCCCCGGACAAATACTTCCACGCACAAGGGAGTGTAAACCAGTACAGTTGTCAAGTATGGGACAGCTGCTTTGGGCCCAACAACAATAAGCTGCCCCTTTTGCCACTCCTTAAATACAGCCCTCTTTATATCTGAATTCATATGGGCTCTAACATATGGAGGGAGGGAGGTAAAACAGGTGGCTGAGGCAGCCCCCAACCACTCACCTAAAGTGTAAAATACAGCCAAAAGGAGGATGTTCACATACCACGCTCTTGATGCTTTGCATTGTGGCAAATTTAGCACAGCATGCCAAGTTGATAGGCAGCACCACCTGTCAAACTCAGCCATTCAAGTCAATGAGGCTGCACCAAAACCCCAAGCTAAAACTGTTGCACAGCCCCCAATTACTTCCACACACCCCGATACAAGCTGATCATGCACACCCCGCCATATTTCCCAGGCTCTGTGCTCCCATCAGTGGATCCAGGACCACCATGGCGGGTGCTGCAAGGTAGAGGGCAGGGAGATCAGCGAATGTCCGTTCACTGATCTACCCTTCCTACTACGGCCAGTTTCACACTGCTGCACTGCAGTTTTTGTGAGGTTTTCCCATAGAATCTCTATTAGTTTGTGCATTTTTGGTGCATTTTCTGAAAGTGCACCAAATGTCCTGGATGTTGCACCTTTGCTCTTTCAGATAACTCGCCAAAAACATATGACCTAATAGAAAGTCTATGGGAGAACATGGGTTAACCACATGAAAAACATGGGCACACCTGCACTGCGGCCAAACTGCAGCACAACAGTGTGAAAACAGGCTAAGCTAAGCAATATGCCAAATGCAATCATCACTCACTTAGCTTCAATGGAGGGTAGATGAGACGTCATTAAAGGGACTTTTTGTCCCCATGTGATGAAAGATAATGTTTAGTTTAAAAAAGTAAACAATTGAAGTTACACCCAAGCGCTTAAAATGGAACTTCACTTTCTCAGTCAACATTGATTGTGAAATCCTTATGCTGCTAGTATTAGTAAATAGTTAGGAATGTATACTTTACGTATTTACTTGTTTTACATTTTATTTCAACATTTCTACAGTTACTTCCTGGTTTCCATGTCTAGTCTTCAGGTGGGGAGTAGGGTGGGAGGGGTTTTCTCAGCCAAGCACATCCTTCTGCCTGCATACCTGAACTAAGGGCAGAGGGATTCCAGGAAGTAAATCATCTGCCCTTACTCAAGATGACCATGGCTAGAAATGCTAGAGGGACTGTTTTTCAAAGTCATTTCTCAACACAATAAAGTATGGAGACATTAATGGGAGAGCTTGCTTTGAATATTAAAAATAAATTACATAGCATTTTTGGTTTGTGGTGCTTAGATGAAGTGTAGTTCCACTTTTAAACCCCCCAAAAATAATTTTGAGCCCCCCCACGTACACACACACATATAAACATAAACACATGCATCAGAGGTAACTGTCACCACACAAGCTGGAGTGAGAGCAATAATAGGGCCATTATTCACAGTTAACTCTAAACTGACCTGTAGGGGCTTTTAAAGTGTTGTTGAATTTTGTTGCCATTTCACAGTTGCACATAATTTTAGGGCTTGCCATGTTGGGTATCTATTTACTTGTTACAACCTCATCTTTTATATCCTACAAATATGTGTAATATGTTGCCCTAAACTTAAGTGTAGTTTTTTTCTGAAATTTTGCGCTTGATTAACCATAGTGTTTATATGGTGTGACATAAAAATATGGAACTACTTCTATTTTATTCTACAGGGTCTCTGCTTTCAAAAAAAGGTTTTGTTTTTTTTTAGCTCCTCTGTAAACATTGGACAGGTGTGTGAATATTTTTGGCTGCTCTGAGTCTCACTGGCTGCAGGCTTGACTACTTCCTCCTGCCTTCTAGTGGATTCTAGAATGTATTGGACTGCAAGAGCCAGAGCCTTGACCTGAATATTTATGTGGTCTCACCCAATCCCTGAGAGAGAATTCTCAGTAGGTGGCTGAGGAGGACATCAAAAGTTTGGTGCCTGGAGCAGCAGGGTCCTTGTCCAGAAGCAGGAGATCCCAGCCTGAAGGGCTACTGCCCTTCTGGGCAGTGTAGCTGAGTTATGCAGGAGTTCATTGAGGTCCCAGCTCAGTGGGAACTGAGGGCCTATTTTCTGGAAGCAGTTGGAGTCAAATCAAGGGGGTTCACTAAGGATTTGGCCTGGAGATTCACAGGAGAAGAGTCTGGCTGATATTGGATGGAGGTAGCCAAGTATCAGGGACATTGTAAGTAGAGGCCTGGATGTAAGATCTAAGTGACTGTTTGCTCCTTTAACCCCTTGTGTGGCTGCTCCAGTGTTGCTGACCTGAGACTTGCCCTTGCTTGGAGTCCCAGTGTTGTTTGTGTTCCTAGTACCAGCCAAAAAGGGGAATACCCCAAAGAGAGTGGGCAAGGCAGAGAGTGTCCTTTGCTTACTTAGTGCACTAGATTCAGAGTATCCCAAAGCCCACCCTGCACCACAACCACGTTCAATGAGCATGGTCAGTGAGTTGTAAGATTGTATGAGTTGACGTGTGACTGGCTGCCTGAACAGGAAGAGAACCTGGGGAAAATTAGCGGGACCCATCAGGGGTTTGTGCTACATGTAGCTGCTGAAGGATTAAAAACAAAACAAACCATGTAGAGAAAAAAGTGACTAAATATACTTACCTTATTCTTGTCTATCACCCTCGGTGCCTTGGCATGAGTGACATCAGTCTCCTTCCAGCAAAATCTCAGGGGATGCTGAGTCAACTCCTGTGCTGTGCAATAGCATCATCCTGGAAGGTGTGGGATACTCAGCATTCCCCAGGATCTTGTCAGAAGAAGCAAAATACAACATCACCCCTTGCAGTATGGAAGGTGGGGGGAAAGACAAATACAATTGTTATCTCCCCTTAAAGTTTTTATTCATTATTGATGCCATGAAGAATTGGGGAAGGGTCCTGTGGGTCCAAGTGAACCTGGCATTTTACTTCAAGGTTTGCCTTAAAATATTGTATATTTCTACTTTTGCAGGCAAATTAACTCCTACTTTCTATTCCTTGCATGTTCCCATTGTTCCCATTCATTTAGCATAACATAAAAAAAAAAAACAAATTGCTGCTTACAAGTTTTGCCAACATACCAGATTGAAATTTACTGACACAGCACCCAAAATTTATTGGCACAGCCATGTTTTTACTGGCATTTCCAAAAGTTACAAAATTACCGTTTTAAGTGTAAATTTCAGTATTTAAGCTACAAACAAGTACAATATGACATTGATCGGCTAGTCCAACTTTCTTTGGCATTTAAGGCAGCATATGATCTGCGCCTATCCTTGCATTACGTTAATAGACATTTTTGTTTTACATCCACATTTGGTGTGGGTTGTGATTTGGTATGGAGCACTGTATGTTTATAAATATACTATTTATGACTGTTTTTTTGTACAATAAATTGCATTGATAAGTCTTGTTTGCCTGCAATGTAACCTATTCTGCCTACCCAGAGGGCCAGGGGCGTCCCTAGGGTTGGTGTCACCCAGTGTGGTAACACTTGGTGTCTTCGACGATCCCTGCAGTATGGATCGGATATGCGGATTGAGCATAATGGGTCTGACAGACAGACAGTCCCCTGCTCCCTGCTTGCTGTTGCTTTCATCCGTGACCGTCTTGCACTGTCTCACACGGGGCTTGGGCTCCATGACAGATGACATCACATGCCAATGCTCGGTGCTCACACTCAGTACGCCGCCTCCTCCAAAAACTACCAGAACACATACTCTACAGTAGCAGGAAGTGCACTTGGATGGTTTTGGACAGCTCCAGAACTGCTGCACTTCTGTTACTCCCATGTGGTGGAAAAGATGTTCAGTAGTTGGTGGAAGACACTTCTCTGCAGTGATATTCATCACATTTTAAGTCTTTCCTTCAGTGGATTTTTATTCACCTTCATAATTTTCATTTTTCACTAATATATACTCACTGGCCACTTTATTAGGTACACCTTGATAGTACTGAGTTAGACCCCATTTTGCCTTCAGAACTGCCCTAATTATTTGTGACATAGATTCAACATTCCTCAGAGATTTTGGTTCATATTGGCATGAGTTACTGTTGCCTTTCTATCATCTCGAACCAGTCTGCCCATTCTCCTCTGACCTCTGACATCAACGAGGCATTTTCCTCCACATAACTGCCGCTCACTGGATATTTTCTCTTTTTCAGACCATTCTTTGTAAACCCTAGAAATGGTTGAGCGTAAAATTCCCAGTAGATCAGCAGTTTATGAAGTACTCAGACTAGCCCATCTGGCACCAACAACCATGCCACGTTCAAAGTCACCTAAATCCCCTTTCTTCCCCATTCTGATGCTCAGTTTGAACTTCAGCAAGTCTACTTCACCACATCTAGATGCCTAAATGCATTGAGCTGCTTCCATGTGATTGACTGATTATCAATTTGTGTTACCAAACATTGCTTATTATCATGAACATTAGAGATGAGCGAATTTTTCAAAAATTCGATTCGGCGAATTCCAGGATGAAATTTGATTCGATGCGAATTAATTCGCTACGAAGTTAACTTATAAAAAGGGTTTCTAGGCTTCAGAGAGCCTTTAAATTAGTGCAGAACACTGTACCTTTAATTTAAATGCCCTTGGAAATGAGGAAGGAGAAGGAGAAGGATGAGAAGAAGAAGGAGAAGGATGAGAAGAAGGAGAAGGATGAGAAGAAGGAGAAGGAGAAGGAGGAGAAGGAGAAGGAGAAGGAGGAGAAGGAGAAGGAGAAGGATGAGAAGAAGGAGAAGGATGAGAAGAAGGAGAAGGAGAAGGATGAGAAGAAGGAGAAGGATGAGAAGAAGGAGAAGGATGAGAAGAAGGAGAAGGACGAGAAGAAGGATGAGAAGAAGGATGAGAAGAAGGATGAGAAGAAGGAGAAGGATGAGAAGAAGGATGAGAAGAAGGAGAAGGATGAGAAGAAGGATGAGAAGAAGGAGAAGGATGAGAAGAAGGATGAGAAGAAGGAGAAGGAGAAGGATGAGAAGGAGAAGGATGAGAAGAAGGAGAAGGATGAGAAGAAGGATGAGAAGAAGGAGAAGGATGAGAAGAAGGACAGTTCTGTGACAGTTTCTGTCTATTTCTGACAGTTCTGTGACATTCACTCCATACAGCGGTTTCAACCGCTGTATGGAGGGAATGTCCCAGAACTGTCAGAAATAGTCTATTTCTGACAGTTCTGGGACATGTATGGAGTGAATGTCCCAGAACTGTCAGAAATAGTCTATTTCTGACAGTTCTGGGACATTCACTCCATACAGCGGTTTCAACCGCTGTATGGAGGGAATGTCCCAGAACTGTCATAAATAGTCTATTTCTGACAGTTCTGGGACATTCACTCCATACAGCGGTTGAAACATTGTATCTATTTGTTTCCATAAATGGATCCATTTATGGAAACAAATAGATACAATGTTTCAACCGCTGTATGGAGGGAATGTCCCAGAACTGTCAGAAATAGTCTATTTCTGACAGTTCTGGGACATTCACTCCATACAGCGGTTTCAACCGCTGTATGGAGGGAATGTCCCAGAACTGTCAGAAATAGTCTATTTCTGACAGTTCTGGGACATTCCCTCCATACAGCGGTTTCAACCGCTGTATGGAGGGAATGTCCCAGAACTGTCATAAATAGTCTATTTCTGACAGTTCTGGGACATTCACTCCATACAGCGGTTGAAACATTGTATCTATTTGTTTCCATAAATGGATCCATTTATGGAAACAAATAGATACAATGTTTCAACCGCTGTATGGAGGGAATGTCCCAGAACTGTCAGAAATAGTCTATTTCTGACAGTTCTGGGACATTCACTCCATACAGCGGTTGAAACCGCTGTATGGAGGGAATGTCCCAGAACTGTCAGAAATAGTCTATTTCTGACAGTTCTGGGACATTCACTCCATACAGCGGTTGAAACATTGTATCTATTTGTTTCCATAAATGACATTCTGCAGATACACTTAGAGGAGCTCTGCAGATACACTTTTTGCCGGCTTGGAATTATTCTTATTTTCATCCTACTTCTTCTTCTGCTTCTTCTTCATCCTCATCCTCTTCTTCTTCTTCTGAGGATGAGGATGAAGAAGAAGAAGAAGAAGTAGGATGAAAATAAGATTAATTCCAAGCCGGCAAAAAGTGTATCTGCAGAGCTCCTCTAAGTGTATCTGCAGAATAGAGGAACTCTGCACATACACTTTTTGCCGGCTTGGAATTATTCTTATTTTCATCCTACTTCTTCTTCTTCTTCTTCTTCTTCTTCATCCTCATCCTCATCCTCTTCTTCTTCTGAGGATGAGGATGAAGAAGAAGAAGAAGTAGGATGAAAATAAGATTAATTCCAAGCCGGCCAAAAGTGTATCTGCAGAGCTCCTCTAAGTGTATCAGCAGAGCTCCTCTAAGTGTATCTGCAGAATAGAGGAACTCTGCACATACACTTTTTGCCGGCTTGGAATTATTCTTATTTTCATCCTACTTCTTCTTCTTCTTCTTCTTCTTCATCCTCATCCTCATCCTCTTCTTCTGAGGATGAGGATGAGGATGAAGAAGAAGAAGAAGTAGGATGAAAATAAGATTAATTCCAAGCCGGCAAAAAGTGTATCTGCAGAGCTCCTCTAAGTGTATCAGCAGAGCTCCTCTAAGTGTATCTGCAGAATAGAGGAACTCTGCACATACACTTTTTGCCGGCTTGGAATTATTCTTATTTTCATCCTACTTCTTCTTCTTCTTCTTCTTCTTCATCCTCATCCTCTTCTTCTTCTTCTGAGGATGAGGATGAAGAAGAAGAAGTAGGATGAAAATAAGATTAATTCCAAGCCGGCAAAAAGTGTATCTGCAGAGCTCCTCTAAGTGTATCTGCAGAGCTCCTCTAAGTGTATCTGCAGAATAGAGGAACTCTGCACATACACTTTTTGCCGGCTTGGAATTATTCTTATTTTCATCCTACTTCTTCTTCTTCTTCATCCTCATCCTCATCCTCTTCTTCTTCTGAGGATGAGGATGAGGATGAAGAAGAAGAAGAAGAAGAAGTAGGATGAAAATAAGATTAATTCCAAGCCGGCAAAAAGTGTATCTGCAGAGCTCCTCTAAGTGTATCTGCAGAGCTCCTCTAAGTGTATCTGCAGAATAGAGGAACTCTGCACATACACTTTTTGCCGGCTTGGAATTATTCTTATTTTCATCCTACTTCTTCTTCATCCTCATCCTCTTCTTCTTCTTCTGAGGATGAGGATGAAGAAGAAGAAGAAGAAGAAGTAGGATGAAAATAAGATTAATTCCAAGCCGGCAAAAAGTGTATCTGCAGAGCTCCTCTAAGTGTATCAGCAGAGCTCCTCTAAGTGTATCTGCAGAATAGAGGAACTCTGCACATACACTTTTTGCCGGCTTGGAATTATTCTTATTTTCATCCTACTTCTTCTTCTTCTTCTTCTTCATCCTCATCCTCTTCTTCTTCTTCTGAGGATGAGGATGAAGAAGAAGAAGTAGGATGAAAATAAGATTAATTCCAAGCCGGCAAAAAGTGTATCTGCAGAGCTCCTCTAAGTGTATCAGCAGAGCTCCTCTAAGTGTATCTGCAGAATAGAGGAACTCTGCACATACACTTTTTGCCGGCTTGGAATTATTCTTATTTTCATCCTACTTCTTCTTCTTCTTCTTCATCCTCATCCTCTTCTGCTTCTTCTGAGGATGAGGATGAAGAAGAAGAAGAAGAAGTAGGATGAAAATAAGAATTCCAAACCGGCAAAAAGTGTATCTGCAGAGTTCCTCTATTTCTGACAGTTCTCTGACAGCTTCTTCACATGTACAGCGGTTGAAACATCTGTATCCTAAATGGAAACTAATAGATACAATGTTTCAACCGCTGTACATGTGTTCCTTCTGTCAGAGAACTGTCAGAAATAGCGGAGCTCTCTGCAGGGACACTTTTGCCGGCTGATCGGGAAATATTCGATTCGCGCACCCGAAGTAGGCAAAATTTCGGATTCGCCGCAAATATTTCCTGAAATTCGTATCGAATTCCGGTTCGCCTGGTTCGATTCGCTCATCTCTAATGAACATTTTGGTGTATTAAGATTACTGTATTGATGTGAGCACACATATTGGTGGAGAATATTTGCATTTTGAGTCACTGCACTATTTATTTTGTGGCTCAGGAGTTATGTTTACGACAATTAACCCTGTTTGTACTGTACTGGCAGATCTTTACTATGAGCTAAACTAGATGTGCACACTGTCTGACCTGACAAAGGGTTAAAGGTGTGGGTGGTACATTGTATGGCAATGAACCTTCCCTCAGCCTGGTCATAATTACACTTTTAAATTGTTCAGAATAGTTTGCAAACTGCCTATAGAGTCTTGTGCAGGGGCGGACTGACCATTTGGGCACTCGGTCACTGCCCGAGGGCCCGGGGTCAGTAGTGGGCCCCATGAGATGCCCCTAGTACCTTTCATAGGCTTTTTTGGATGTGGTTTGAGTGTGGGTGAGGACACAGGGGCCTAAAGATCCCCTATTGCCCGGGGGCCCCATGAGTTGTCAGTCCGTCCCTGGTCTTGTGTATAAACCTGCTCTAAAAAAACTAGAAAAGGGAGAATTAAAAAAAATATATATATCTTTTTAGCTTTGCTGTGTGAATGGAAACACATAACAAACATAAAATTCTGGTCTCTAAAGCTGGATAGCAAAAGAGGAAATGGACTTTAAGTTTCTTGTAATTTAATTTTAGAGCTTATCATGTTTTAAGTTAACGTTTGTGACAACTTTACATTAGAGGAGAGGGAGAGAATGTTCTCGCAGGATAAAGAGACATGGCACATTTAGGTGTGGTAGTCAGTGGGCAGTACACAATCCCATAAAATGTAAACTACGATCGAAAGTAACCTGTAGATATAACAATCCAATCCAGATAACGTTCCAATAATAGTTTGTTGCGCAATAAATACCTTTATAACACACACGTACACATTTCCTGTTTTCTATTAGAAATTCTAGAATGTTCTTGCATGTATTTACTGTATACCATATGTTGGCGGTACTAAGTCCAGCTGGGGTGTATACTACTTCCTCTTTGACCTTCTTCTTTATCAGTCTACTCCCAGCTCTCGGCAGAGACAGACATATCGGTGTTACAGGTGAGACAACACCTGTGCTGTGCAATAGCATCATCCTAGAACAGGGGTAGGCAACCTGCGGCTCTCCAGCTGTTGAAGGACTACAAGTTCCATCATGCCTCTGCAAGTCATAGCTATAACTGTCAGTTTTGTAATGTTACAATGCCTCATGGGAAATCTGGTTCCACAACAGCTAGAGAGCCGCAGGTTGCCTACCCCTGTCCTAGAAGGTGTGGAATACTCAGCACCTGTTTGCTCTAGATTGCTTCATCTAATGTGGGGGCAGATGGAGGGGAACGCTGATCAGACAGGCAATAAAAACCTGTTTTGGTGTAAGTAACGCCTATGGTGCTCTCCTGTGCTGCTCCGTTCCCTTACTTCTTCCTCATTGATAAAAACTTGAGAAGGAATCATATGAGCTGCTTTTACTGCAAAATACAATATATTGTACAGTAAAAATATTCTGTGTAAAACTGATGTGATGGATGCATTATTGTTTTCTTTTTTAGGCTTTTTTTTCCCCTTTTTTTTTCAGCTGGTCATCTGGCCAGTAACACACTTCTTGTCCTAGGGAGTCTCTGCTTTGGATAGAAGAGCAATGGAGACACCTTTGGAAAGTAGTATTGTCAGTCTGGGGAGAAGGTAGTTTTTTTTTCTTTCTTTTGGGATAAAGATTTTAAATTAATAATTAAACATAAATTAATACAAGATCATTGTAAGCATCCCTGTCGGTGTTACAGCGACAAAGCTTATGAACAGGTAGGCTATTTATGACAGAAGAGACATGCTATACCTTGTTGCTGCACCTACAACCACACCTGCCATTCTGTCACTCTGCCCTCTGATACCCTGAAAATACATATCCGACTTGTGAACTTTTTCCTATTGAAATATCATGCAGCAACAGCCCCGAAGAAGGGGAGGTCTTTCCCCTGAAATGCGTTGGCATTGATGTACACGTCGATGTTACCCAGGGCTTTTCTTTTCAGCGGGAACACGGGGAACACAGTTCTGGCACCTCCAGCACTGAATATATGTAATGGCAAGGGATGCTGAGGTATGCTGGAGGGTCTATTAATGCTGGCTGCTGGGTGGTGCATTGTTGATGGCGGGGGATCTATTTTTGCATGGTGGTCTATTGTTGCTGCAAAGGTTTATTGTTGTTGGTGAAGGATCTATTGTTGATGGGGGGGAATTATTTTGCTGGGGGGGTGTCAATTGTTGCTGGAAAGTATCTTCTGTTGAGTTAGGGTTCTATTGTTGCTGGCTGCTGGAGAGTCTTTTGATGCTGGCTGCCGGGAAATCTGTTGTTGCTGCCAGGGGTCTATTGTTGCTGAGGTCTATTGTTGAGGGAGTGGAAACTATTGTTGCTGGGGGAATCAGTTGTTGCTGGGGAGGGTCTATTGCTGCTAGCTTCGGGGGATCTATTTTACCACTTTTCTTGTTATCATTAACAAATTCCATACACATTATTTAGCACCACTAATTGATACTTAGCTCTGTATTCTCTAAAAGGGGCAGTACTGGGAGGTAGATAGGGGGTGGAACCTATAAAATGGTGTGTGAGCAGGACCTGAACAGTTACCAGTTGCTTCCTGCTGTCACTGATAAACACAATGCCAGCTGGGACAGATTATTATTTTTTATTTTATTTATTTATTTCAGGTACTTATATAGCGCAGTCAATTTACTCAGCGCTTTACATATATATTGTACATTCACATCAGTCCCTAACCCTCAAGGGGTGTACAATCTAAAGTCCCTAACTTACATCCATACATACACATTCTAGGGCCAACTTAGACAGGAGCCAATTAACCTACCAACATGTTTTTGGGAGAAAACCGGAGTACCTGGAGGAAACCCACACAGGCACAGGGAGAACATACAAACTATAGACAGGTGATGCTGTTGTTGGTTTTACAGTAAGTGTGGTAATGAAAGTGTTAAAATGAAACTGCCTGGTTATGTAAACCTCAAAATTTCTCCAGCATCCTATCCGAAAGGAGGACTGGCCGAAATGGCCAGAGCAAAACAATGAAAGATCAAATGATGTAGTTATTGAGAATAAACGTTCTATACACAGAGAATCCAAGTCAAAGACCATACTGACCTCTGAGGGATTCTCCTCATTATGGGTTATGGTCAGGGAGGACATAGACTAAGCTTCCTTTAATCATTTTAGAAGATTCTTTGGCAGTGCCCAAAGCAGAATCCCATTTTGACACCTTCAAAATTCAGATTTCAGGATAAGTTTGCAGAGAGTCTCATAACAAATGAGCTGGTGGATGGTGAGGTTGCCTTGAAAGGTAAGTGTTGTAGGTGTCCAAGCTACAAAAATTGCTGTGTTTGAAGCTTAGAGAGGAAGTTGGTCCATAGTTGGTCCTCTGTTCTACTCAGGTAGTCTGTTTACAGAAATGCTGGCAGCAGTCCTATGTCTATTTCCCAAAGACAACCTCTGGATATGACGCTGAGCACGTGCACTCAACTTCTTTGGTCAACCATGGCGAGGCCTGTTCTGTTAAACCTCTGTACGGTCTTGGCCACCGTTCTGCAGCTCAGTTTCAGGGTCTTGGCAATCTTCTTATAGCCTAGGCCAAATTTATGTAGAGCAACAATTCTTTTTTTCAGATCCTCAGAGAGTTTTTTGCCATGAGGTGCATTGTTGAACTTCCAGTGACCAGTATGAGAGAGTGAGAGTGATAACACCAAATTTAACACACCTGCTCCCCATTCACACCTGAGATCATGTAACACTAAGGAATCACATGCACAATCTGATCTTCTTCTGTATTCCACGATCTATTAGTTTTAGGTGTTTAATGTTTCAACATCCACTAATCTGTTGGTGTGTTTGGTCTGAGCTCTTATGTACACATTCACTAACTCTCACATTATTATTTATTTATTTATCGAGTTTATATAGCGCCAAAGGGTTTGCTCAGCGCTGTACAACAGAGGGGGGGACAATACATGAAACAGTACAGTAACATCAAACAGCACACAAGGGGTAAGAGGGCCCTACTCTTTCGAGCTTACAATCTAGGAGGGAGGGGGTAGAGGTACATTAGCAGCTTCCTTGTTTTAAACTTCCAGGACTGGTAGTCCCGGTTTGTCAGATTATCGGCTAAAAAAACTCTGATGAAACACTGTTAGCTTTCACCATGTATGATGTCGGAGATTTTTCATATAGAGGTTTGCTGTGTGAAGTATGATTAAAGTGTATGTAAAGGCAAACATTTTATTTTTTTTACTTTTTGGCCTCATGTAAACGGATGAATGGAAAAAATGCTTCAAATATGCTGCCAGAAGCTAGCAAAAAAAAAAATGCCTCTAATGCCTCATTCACACAATCGTAAAAAAAACACATATACAAGTATTTTTTTATTACAGATCTGAATGCAGCTGCATTGTTTTTAATTGGGCCATTTACACAGATGTGTAAACATGAGCTGCTTACAGATCCGTAAGGCTATGTTCAGACCTATGCAGTTTGCATTTGATCCCTTTCTGCAGTGCTTTTTACAGTACATTTTGCATTTCTTTCAGCTCGTTGCTGGGCAGAATAAAACGCAAAATGCATCAAAAGCACATCAAAAACGCACTACATGCTTTTCTGCAGCATCTCCATTGAAGTCTATAGAACCAAAAATGCAACGTTTTGCATTTAAAAAAGTCCCTGACCCTTTAAAAAAAAAAACGCACCGGGTGAAAACGCAGAGATGTGAACCTGTCCCATAGGAAATCATGTTAAATGGACTGTAGTGCATTTCTGTAAAACGCACCAAAAAACGCATAGGTGTGAACTTACACTAACACAGAATCCAACAATCTGCATCTAAGAACATGTGCTTTACATGCTTTTGCATATAAATGCATGTATACGCATTTGTAAGTGCATAAATTAAAACAAAAGAGAAAAATAAATCATAAAAACAAGCTATGTACACATACATGCGTTTACTCATTTAAACGCATCTATATTTACTGATCATTATGCAGGAACGTTTGTCCTAGAAAATACTTGTAAATACATGAGTAAAATGTTTACCGCCATATTTTATAGAATATAAAAGAATACAATAGAGTACAACAGAATAGAATAGAAAATGTTGTAAAAATTGAAAAAAAGAATAGAATAAAACAGAATAGAAAATAATAAAACAGAACAGCATAGAATGGAAAATAAAAAAATATAATAGAAAATAAAGAAAGAATAGAAAATAATAAAATAGAACAGTATAGAATAAAACAGAATACATTAAAAAAGAATAGAGTAAAACAGAACAGGACAGAATAGAAAAAAAGGAATAGAATAAAATAGAATAGAAATAAAGGAATAGATTAGAAAAGAATATATTAGAATAGAATAGAATAGAACACATACAATCATACAGTCTTCTGAAATTCAAATTTCTAATAGAATAATATCAAATAAAACAGAAAAGAATAGAATAGAAAAAAACAATACAATAGAATAAAATAGAATATAGCTGTCTTCCGAAATTTGAATTTCGAATAGAATGAATTTGAATTTAGAATAGAGTACTTTTGAATTTCAATAGAATAAATTCAAATTTGAATAGAATAAATTATTGTAGATAGAAAAAACTATAGAACCATACCCAGAGTGGGGGCTCTCTAATACAGAAGGTGTGTTACTGGTCAGATCACCAGATGAAAACAGAGGGGGAAAAAAGCCTAAAAAAATTTACATGAATGCAGCCGTCTAATGATTGGTAAGCTGCAATATATTACATTTTGTGTTTTTGGGTTTAATACCAGTTTAAGTCAACAATCACACCGCTGTGATTTAATATTGTGTGATTTGTGTGCGGTTTCTGCACCATTTCAGGTGAGATTGCTGAAGACTTTATTGCGACTGGTGAAGATTTTCAACAATTTCTTGCGATTTGTATTGCAATTTCCATTATGTTCTGTGTAGGTGAATTTGAAATAAACTGCAGAAAAAGTAATGCAAGAACCACTTTAAAAATCGTGCTGCAGAAAATTGCACGTTAATACACTGACATTCACATTCATTAGATGCGATTTCAGGTGCGATTCCAATTCGAAAATCGCACCTGAAATCGGTCCGGAATGACCGGGCATTATGGGCTTGGTGGGAATAGGTATGTGCTGAAAACGAATTGCTGGGTGTTCCTCATGTGATCAAGCTATGTATAGTTTCATTCTGCAGTGGAGGAATACATGCTACAAGACTCCTCTTAGATCTCTGTGACTATATTATAGCTTTTACTGCTCTTTTTGTAAGGGATGTTGAACTTTGTTTTACATATTTTATCTATATTTGCAGGTAGCTTTTAATCGTGAGAACAAAAGCAGCACTGTTGGTCAAAGATCCCTACAAATTACAGGTAATCCATGTCACACCGAGCTGTTTGTCAAGAACAATAACCCCTTTA
Organism: Staurois parvus; assembly: GCF_062004578.1. NCBI lineage: Eukaryota > Metazoa > Chordata > Amphibia > Anura > Ranidae > Staurois > Staurois parvus. Next base: position 373,127 of record NW_028318542.1, on the reverse strand, counting down.
TGATTAGCTATAGCAGCGATTTAGAATTTCAAGTAAAAAGGTTGTTGACAGGGGCGGACTGACAACTCATGGGGCCCCCGGGCAATAGGGGATCATGGGGCCCCTGTGTCCTTGCCCAAACTCAAAAAAGCCTATGAAAAAGGTACCAGGGGCATATCATGGGGCCCCCTACTGACCCAGGGCCCTCGGGCAGTGCCCGAGTTTCCAAATGGTCAGTCCGCCCCTGGTTGTTGACTAGTAAAATGATTCATGTGCACTGGAGACTTTTCATGTCTGCCCCTTCCTAAAGGACTATTCATAAATAAATAGGACGCACCAATACCATTTTTTGATCGGCGAGTATGAGTACTGTTACTTCCGGTCAAGTACTTGCTGATACTGAGTACTGATATTTTGCGGTGTGATTTGCATTCATACAAATTATATGGACGCAAATTGCACTGCAAGGAATAGCATGTGATTTAAATTAAACCTTCCTCAAATTAAACCTTGCCAAAACCAAGCTCCTAGTTTTTTTCCCCCAGCACTTCCCCTCCCCCCTGACCTCTCCATCACGACCAACAACGCCACCATCACCCCCACCCCCCAAGCCAAATACTAGGTGTCATTCTAGACTCCAATCTGTCCAGCCCCAGATCCAATCGCTGACAAATTCATGCAGACTCCACCTCCGCAACATCTCCAAAATACGTCCGTTCCTAACCCCAGAAACCACAAAGCAACTCATTCACTCCCTTATCATATCACGACTTGACTACTGTAACTCCCTCCTCACCGGCCTACCACAACACATGCTATCCCCGCTTCAGTCCATCCTGAATTCTGCAGCCAGACTCATCCACCTTATTAACCGCTCCGTATCGGTAACCCCCCTCTGCCAATCCCTCCACTGGCTTCCGATTGCCCAACGCATAAAATTCAAAATACTAACATTGACGTACAAAGCTGTTCATAACACTGCCCCAAACTACATCGCCGACCTGCTATCCATCTACCACCCAAAACGCACTCTCCGCTCCTCCTACTCTACAGTTCCCTGGTCTCCTCCTCCCATGCCCATCTCCAGGACTTCTCCAGGGCTTCCCCCATCCTCTGGAACTCACTACCCCAATCCATCAGACTGTCACCTCCTCACCTTTAGGCACACCCTGAAAACCCATCTCTTCAGAGAAGCCTAGCCCACCCTCACCTAACTGCTGATCTCCTCCGCTCTCCCCACCACTCCATCCCCCACAGCTATTTCCTCCTGTACCACTCTCCCCTCCCTCCTAGATTGTAAGCTTTAAGGAGCAGGGCCCTCAAACCCCTCGTGTATTGTATTGTATTGTATTGTTACTGTACTGTCTCATGTATTGTCTCCCATTGTAATGTACAGCGCTGAGCAAACTGTTGGCGCTATATAAATACTGTGTAATAATAATAATAATTTAAAGAGCAATGTGAATCCTGTCCAAATCGCATGCAGATTCGCCCCTGCTCCTGTGTGATCCCAGGATTGTCATAGCCTGAGTTCACACAGAAGCGGTGTGAGATACCTCCCTGCACTGATCCCATGCTGTCTCAGAAGGAAAAGCCACTTCACAGGTCTGGGGATTTGAAATCCTTGCAGCTTTCTCTTTTCTCCATGCAGGGATGACAGTACGGGCTAGACGGCTTCTGATTGGCCAGCACCAACACAGGTATAGAAATGACGTGGATTTACTCCACATGTCATTTCTATACCCAGAATTGATGATTATACAAGTGAGGTGAAGTGACTTATCCTCATACAGCTAAGCTATCACTGGAAATCAGCAAGAAATTTTAATTATTATTATTATACAGTATTTGTATAGCGCCAACAGTTTGCTCAGCGCTGCACATTACAATGGGAGACAATACACGACACAGTACAATAACAATACAATGCGATACACGAGGGGCTCGAGGGCCTTGCTCCTTGGAGCTTACAATCTAGGAGGGAGGGGATAGTGGTACGGGAGGAAATAGCTGTGGGGGATGGAGTGGTAGGAAGAGTGGAGGAGATCGGCAATTAGCTGAGGGCAGGGTAGGCTTCCCTGAAGAGGTGGGTTTTCAGGGTGCGTCTAAAGGAGAGGAGAGTAGGTGATAGTCTGATGGATTGGGGTAGGGAGTTCCAGAGGATAGGAGAAGTCCTGGAGAAGTCCTGCAATGGGGCGTGGGAGGAAGAGACCAGGGAACTAGAGAGTAGGAGGTCTTGTGAGGAGCGGAGAGTGCGTTTTGGGTGGTATTTGGATATCAGGTCGGTGATGTAGTTTGGGGCAGTGTTATGAACAGCTTTGTACGTCACTGTTAGCATTTTGAATTATAAAGATTCAATCACCCAGATCATATTGAAAGTGAACTTCTCATACTTGTTTAGTCTCCTACTAATGAAGAAGTTTTCTTCCTTCAGAAGATACCCAACTTCAGGTTTTCTAGCAATATACAAATCTACCATGATTCAGCTAAGTGAATGCGCTGGACTTTTTGCTTTTTGTTTTTAATACACTGCTTTTATTTTTGATTGACTGTGTGTTCACCATGTCTTATGCCCACCTTTCAGAGGATCTTTGTGATCATAATAAAGATATTGTTTTGCATCCATTTTGCTGTATTTTTGTACTCTGCTTTGGATTTAAATGCCGCTCTTTTTGCAGTTTGCCCTAGTCAACTGCTTAGTTTTTTCTATGCTATTGTTCGGGTAATAATCCACACCTCTATTTATGGTGAGTCAGAGAATTTTTTGATGGGTAGTTATACCCTAGGTAATGGCATTCTTTTTTTGTTTATGCTCAGGTGCATTGCTTTGACCAATCACAATGCACTGTCAGGGCAGAGTGCATTGTGGGGCACGGCGGGCAAATACCCCGCCAAACCCCCATACCATTCATGTGTTCGCCGTACACACGAACGGCCCATGTTCTAGTCGAACTTAGGTTTGACTCGAATATGTAGCTCATCACTAATCAGCACCAATACCAATACCAGTACATCCCTCTTACATTCAGTATTTCTCAGCTGGTAGGATGAACAGTATGATATGGGTCAGGAGTATTTCCTCCTCTGTAATATCATTGCCATAACAAGGAGGTACTATAACCCCCCACCTTACCTATAGTGCATCTTAACAATTAGCCGCTGGGCCTATAGTCGTTTGGCGGCCGCAAAAGTGCTGTAGATTTCCGGGGTATACGCCATTTGGCATCCTCCCGCACTTGCGCAGTTCGCACTGTTGCAGAGCCACGCAGCGGCGCGATCTGTCACCGGCCGTGTACCTTGGACACGGCCGATGACAGATCTGAGTACCGGCCCCCGTTGCCGGTACCATGTGACCTGCTGTGACCAATCACAGCAGGTCACATGACAGTTGTATACAATGGATGGCTTCATTCATGCCATCCATTGTATACTAGTGTCTAGCTGTGAATGGTCACAGCAGGTCACATGCACATGTCATGTGACTAGCTGTGGCCAAATCACAGCTAAGCACAAAAAAAAAAAAAAACCCTGAATGAATCGATGTCATTCAGGTAAATGCTTGCTTATAGCAAAGTAATTCTTTGCTATAAGCAAATTTAAAAAAAAAAAAAAAAAATACTGATCACTTCCCCAAAGTTGTACAATGTTACTATGATAACATTGTACTATTTTGGTCATAGTGAAATATGAAAAAAAAAATTAAAAAAAAATGTAAAAAATTAAAAATAATAAAAAAATTAAAAAAATATATATATTTTTTTTCACACTGTCACCAGTCAGTGTCCCTGATCACTGCCATGCCAGTTATATGATGACGCTGTACTACACTGGTGACAGTATGTAAAAAAAAAATTTTTTTATTTTTTCATTTTCCGAAAGATTATGACAAAAAAATACAACTTCAAAAAACTCGCCATGCCTCTTATGAAGTACGTCGGACTGTCTACTCTGCAAAAAGGGGTCATTTGGGGGATATCTGTACTGTTCTGATATTCTTGAACCTCAAGAAATTAGATTGCCGTCAGTACTTCAGGATTGATCAATATTCAGATCTATACCATAGTTTGTGAACTCTATAACTTTACTACAAACTAAAACATACATCATAATTTGGGTTATTTTCACCAAAGACATGTAGCAGAATACATCTCAGCCTAAATTTATGAAGAACAATTATTTATTTGTAAACTTTTATAACAGAAACAAAGAAAAACGTGTTTTTGTTTTCAAAATTTTCGGTCTTTTTTTGATAATTTAGCACCCCAGCGGTGATTAAATACCACCAAAAGAAAGCTCTAGTTGTGTGAAGAAAATGATAAAATTTTAGTTTGGGTACAATGTTGTATGACCGCGCAATTGTCATTCAAAGTGTGAGAGCGCTGAAACCTGAAAAATGGCCTGGGCAGGAAGGGGTAAAATTGCCCGGTATTCAAATGGTTAAAAGGGCAATGACATTACAGTGTGCGGACAATCCTGCCATAAATCCACAATATCACTAAATACCATCTCTCACTAAATAACAGCAATGCCATACAGTTCTTATACTGATGTATTGCATGCAGGACGGGACAAGGGGTGGGCGAGAGGGGTAAGAACTGTTCTAGGAGGGGAAATTCAGGTATGTATGCAAGGAGTGGTGATTTGGGGGAATTTGTGTTGGGAGGGGGGATGGGCACATTTGTGCTAGGAGGGGGGATTTGTTCTAGCAGAGGTGATATGGTAGAGAGAGAAGGGGATTTGTGTTAGGAGGGGAATTTTTTTTTTTTTGGGGGGGGGGAATTTGTGTTAGTAGGGATAATTGGGGGGGGTATATGTGCTAGGAGGGGACATTTTGGAGGGATTTGTTCTAGCAGGGGGGATTTGTGCTGGGAGGGGTGGATTTGGAGTGGGAGGTAGAGGATGGGGAAATTTGAGTGCTAGAGGGATTGTGTTAGGAGTCGTGATTTTTTTTTTTGGGGGGGGGGAGAATTTGTGCCGGAGGGATTTGGGAAGAGATTGGATTTGAGCTGGGAGGGGGGGATGGGGGGGCAAAGATTTTTTGCTGGGTGGGGGGATTTCAGCAGGGGGGGAATTTGTCCTGGGAGGAATTTATGCTTAGGGGGTAAGCATACAGATTAGTCCTTTTTTTTTTTTTTTAATCAGTAGCAGTTCTCAGTTGTTTTGCTGACATGTAGTGCATCAATCTTGGGGGATAGGACACAGTCTGGCAAGTTCTTCCTGGGCTCTAGATGACCTTGTCTTGGCACTGATTGCATGGATGAAGTTTCCAAACTTTTTTTTCTTTTTTTTTGGAATGATTGCAGCCACCCACACAAAACAGGCAAGCACACAAATTGAGATTGGTATTTAGTCCTCATGCACACGGGATGTTTTTACAGCGGCTGTTGTTGGCTTTTGACTTTTTTTATATAGCTAGTAAACCCCCCAGCATGTTATCCTAGGTGTCCATGCACACATAGACTGTAATCAGCGTTTTTTGGCAGGGACGTTATTTGGCTGGAAAAAAAAAACCCAGGACTAGTGGGTTTCTAGAGGAGTTTTTTAGCTGTAAAAATGCTCTAATGCTGAAGAACGCGAGAAAAATGTGGTAAACCACCGCAAACCGGCATTTTTGGACCTTTTTTGACAAAAAATATGTATTGGAAAAAAAAAAACACTTAAAAAAGCAAACTCTGAAAAATGCAGAGAGAAGCTGCTAAGTGCTAATACAAAAATGCTTGAAAAAGCTGAGGTGATTGTAGTTGTATTAGTGCGACTGAAACAATTGAGTACTGACGTGATACTTTTTTTATTTGCACTAACAAACAATTTTGAGAACAAGCTTTTGGGGTAGGGCAGTACAGTGGCTAAATGGTTAGCACTTCTGCCTGGCAGTACTAGGGTCGTTGGTTTGAATCCCAGCCACGGCACCTCCTGCCTGGAGTTTGCATGTTCTCCCTGTGCCTGTGTGGGTTTCCTCCCACACTCCAAAGACATGCTGATAGGTGAATTGGATCCTGTCGAAATTGTCCCTAGTATGTGTATGTATGAATGTGAGTTAGGGACCTTAGATTGTACGCCCCTTGAGGGTTAGGGACTGATGGGAATGTATAATATATATGTAAAGCGCTGTGTAAATTTACAGCACTATATAAGTACCTGAAATAAATAAATGTCCCCTTCTTCAAGGTCCAGGCAGTACTACTACAAAGTTTTAGCAGAATGTTAGAAGAGATGTTGAATGGGAGAGGAAAAAAAAAGCCAGAAAGAAACACACACAAACAAATGTACACAGCAATGGTAAAAGACTAGGATTAGACCAGAGATAAGACACAGCAAAAGCAAAGACTGTGGGGGGGGGGGGACAATACTCACAGGGGGGGTCATAAAACTGTTGGATAATGAGTGAGGAATCCCATGTCCAAATAAAGTGTCCTTTTGTGAACCAGCGGTAATAGATCGCTGCTCATTTCTCAGGCATTCTCGGAGAACACAGTTCTCCTGTGAATGCAGTTTATGAAGCAGTTCTCCGGTTTATGAAGCAGTTCTCCGAACTAAGGGAGAACGGTCTCCAAACGCTGGAGAACGGTCTACAAACTCTGAAAAATGGCTCATTTTACTATAATCTCTCGAGATTATAGTAAAAGATCAGTTTACTAAACAGAGGTAAACAATCTCTGCTTAGTTTTTGGTCCCTCTGATTCTCCAGCTCTGGGCTGGAGAATCTGGAGGGAGAACACAGATCTCCAGAGAAGGGCTGACATGATCTCCTGAGTGTCATAAACTGTGAATGACCAGAGAATAGCTGAGATCTGTAGAATCGCAGCTATTCTCTGTGTCATAAACGGACACCTATGGTCGTTATCTCTTGCTGTTTCTTTCTGGGTTTTTTTTTCCTCCCCCATTCAACATCTCTTCTAACATTCTGCTAAAACTTTGTGAAGTAGTACTGCCTGGACCTTGAAGAATGGGACATACCCCGAAAGCTTGTCCTCAAAATTGTATGCTAGTTCAAATAAAAAAAGTATCACGTCAGTACTCAATTGTTTCTGTAAAAAAGCTGAAAAACTCATGTTATTAACGCGACTTTACACAGCTAATGTTACCAGCGTTATGAAAACACCCCGTGTGCATGGAGCCTTAGAAAAAGTCCAGGAATGTGTGCATGTGCATTAGCTTTACGTCTGCAAAGTCACTCCAGCATGTCTCTAATAATTCGACACCCCAAGCTGGCTATTAATCCTAAAGCCTAGTACTGTACATATGATCAGGAAATCAGATGGAAAATACCGCTTTTGAAGCGATAATCTGATTGTTAATACACAGCTTTCGTCCAAAAGGAACAAACACAAACGTTTTTTATGTATGATACCAGAACGTACGATTTTCTTTTAATCAGTACAGTGTTTGAAAAAAATCGGAAGAGCACGACCACGCATGCTCAGAAATGAAAAAAATGCATTACAATACAATACATTACATCACTTCTGAAGTTGTATTCTGTCGTACGAGAATTTTTGTGACTTTATTAACCTCTTCATTTTTGATATGAAACTTGCATGCAAAAAAAAAAAAAAGATGATCATTCATCCGATATTTTCATCTTGTGTAACAGGCTTAAAGTGTTACTAAACCCAGGACCCTGCATTCTCTATATCTGGTCTCCCACAGTACACAGAACATGAAAGTGCAAATATTTTAGTAAATATAAACTGCTAAATACCTTTTCTCATCGGCAGTTAGAGCAGTCTTCAGCAGAGCACTGGTTAAAGTGTGTAGGAGGAGTTTTCTTTCTGCTCTAGGAGGATGCAGAACCCCTGACCACTGTCTGGACAGTGCTGATCACATGCACTCTCTCAAGAATAAAAAAATCTTTCTAGCAATACACACCAAACTGAGCACATGCATGTGGCTAGGGTTCAATATGTCTTATCAGGAGATAAGACATGGACATTTGAACAAGAGGAGGGGCAGAGAAGACAGGATCAAACTGACTTTTTACACAGTGCAGAGGATTAACCCCTTAGGTTCCACAGTGAGTATAACAAGCATGCTTTACTGCATCTACAGACTGATTTTACTGTTGTGGGTTTAGTAACACATTAAGTTTAGAGCTTCACTTGTAATTAGATTACCTTGCTACTGAGACATTCAAGTGCCACATTAGATACTAAAGAGGTCGCTGTCAACATGCAGTTAAATCTCTTAGCAGCAAAAATACTCAATCACCAGTTTGTCCCTAGATGTATTTTTTATAGCACTAGATACTGAACCATTGAACAGAAATTACTGTGACACTAAATTCTGGTTTAAAAAAGCAAATTCATTTAAAGTATGTATTTCTAACCTAAAAAGTCCTTTCTATTGCTCTAAACCTTCTATACATCTACAATTTTTTTTTCTGTTATGATTCGTCTTCCTGTTAGATGGTGGCTACTTTCATTCTCCATGGCCCCACTGTATGTAGGAACGTAGCCACCTACATTGTTCACATCAAAACGAATTGTAGACTGTGGACTTTGGGATTTGCAGTGTGCATAGAGCAGTGCGTGTGACTGCAATGTATAGGTGAAACTCAAAAAATTAGAATATTGTGCAAAAGTTCATTTATTTCAGTAATGCAACTTAAAAGGTGAAACTAATATATGAGATAGACTCATGCAAAGCAAGATAGTTCAAGCCATGAGTTTTCATAATTGTGATGATTATGGCTTACAGCTCATGAAAACCCCAAATCCACAATCTCAGAAAATTAGAATATTACATGCAATCAATAGAACAAGGATTGTACATAGAACAATATCGGACCTCTGAAAAGTAGAAGCATGCATATGTACTCAGTACTTGGTTTGGGCCCCTTTTTGCAGCAATTACTGCCTCAATGCGGCGTGGCATGGAAGCTATCAGCCTGTGGTACTGCTGAGGTGTTATGGAAGACCAGGATGCTTCAATAGCGGTCTTCAGCGCTTCTGCATTGTTCGGTGTCATGTCTCTCATCTTTCTCTTGGCAATGCCCCATAGATTCTCTATGGGGTTCAGGTCAGGCGAGTTTGCTGGCCAATCAAGCACAGTAATCCCACGATCATTGAACAAGGTTTTGGTGCTTTTGGCAGTGTGGGCAGGTGCCAAGTCCTGCTGGGAAATGAAGTCAGCATCCCCATAAAGCTCGTCTGTGGAAGGAAGCATGAAGTGCTCCAAAATCTCCTGGTAGACGGCTGCGTTGACCCTGGGCTTAATGAAGCACAGTGGACCAACACCAGCAGATGACATGGCTCCCCAAATCTGCACAGACTGTGGAAACTTCACACTGGACTTCAAGCATCTTGCAGTGTGTGCCTCTCCATTCTTCCTCCATACTCTGGGTCCTTGGTTTCCAAATGAGATGCAAAAGTTGCTCTCATCAGAAAAGAGGACTTTGGACCACTGAGCAACAGATCAGGTCTGTTTTTCTTTAGCCCAGGTAAGACGCTTCTGACGTTGTTTGTTGTTCAGGAGTGGCTTGACAAGAGGAATACGACAATTGAAGCTCATGTCTAGGATCCGTCTGTGTGTGGTGGCTCTTGATGCACTGACTCCAGCCTCAGTCCACTCCTTGTGAAAGTCCCCAACACTTTTGAATGGCCTTTTCCTGACAATCCTCTCTCGGCTGCGGTCATCCCTGCTGCTTGTGCACCTTTTTCTTACACACTTTTCCCTTCCACATAACTTTCTATTAATGTGCTTTGATACAGCACTTTGGGAACATCCAACTTCTTTTGCAATTACCTTTTGAGGCTTTCCCTCCTTATGGAGGGTATCAGTGATGGTTTTCTGCACAACTGCCAGGTCAGCAGTCTTTCCCATGATTGTGATTCCTACTGAACCAGACTGAGAGACCATTTAAAGGCTCAGGAACCCTTTGCAGGTGTTATGGCTTAATTAGTTAATTCGAGTGGGACTCTATGAGCCTAGAATATCGCACCTTTTCACAATATTCTAATTTTCTGAGATTGTGGATTTGGGGTTTTCATGAGCTGTAAGCCATAATCATCACAATTATGAAAAATCACGGCTTGAACTATCTTGCTTTGCATGTAATGAGTCTATCTCATATATTAGTTTCACCTTTTACGTTGCATTACTGAAATAAATCAACTTTTGCACGATATTCTAATTTTTTGAGTTTCACCTGTAATGTGAGCTGCTCAAACAAACAGTGAAGGGGAAAAACAGAGGTTCCAGAGTCCACAGAAGAAGTTAGAAAGAGGCACTAAAACAATTTCATGAAAAGTAGATTACAGGGCACAGACCTACCAGGAAGTGACTGTTAATATATATTAGATTGATTTTCTAAAGACGTTAATGTTAACTTTACACTCTCAGTCAACATTGACTATTTTAATTTATTTTGCTGCTAGCCTTAGTAAATAGGTATGAAAGTATATTATACAGTATGTACTTGGTTTAACCTTTTTTAACATTTCTTGTTACTTTCTGGTTTCCATGCCTAGGCAAATGATGTCCTACATCTCAGGGGTCTTCAGGAGGGGAGGAAGGTTGGAGGGGTTTTCTCAGCTAAGCATATCTTCCACATTTGAAGTGCACTTTCTTGGTCCGATAGGCTGTCCCTGAAAGCTTAATTGCAAGCACAACTGAAAAAAGTTCTAAAATCACCATATTTTTAAGAAATGGTTTAGCTCCACTCCTCATACCTTGGCTCTATGCTCTATTTCCCTTGGAAATGAGAGTCATAGTCAGCTGAACACACTGCATTGGTAAACAATTTTAAGTCTGCATGGATAGTTAGTCCTTCCATCCATAAGGAAGTCCCATCGTATGACTCCAAGAAGAGCTCTAAAACTTGCAGATCCTCCTGTTGCTCCCTCTTCAGACTCACATAATATCTTGGGGCCTTGATACCCTATGTTGCTGCCGACAACTGTCAGCAGAAAGTTCTGCTAATGGAAATTATTCTACAGCAAAATTCAACATACCCAGTAAAGATTGTAGGTCCCTCATTTGAATCTTCCATCTACTGGCACTCCCAACCTCCATCTTGAGTGTCATTATTTGTCTAGGGGCGGTCTACACACCATGGCCCCTGAGTCTATCATAATCTTCAGGAAAATTAGTTCTGGAGAACGATGAACCAATACAACAAAAATAAACCACGTATTAGTTTATAGAGTTCACAGCCATCACATCTTGAACTACCCATTCAATGAAAGAACTGAATATTTGGAACAGGGCACACATGATGCACATAGGTAGGCAGTGGATCACAAAGTATTAACCTTGCAACTGACAACCCAACAAATAAAATCTGAATGGATCATAAAGTAACCCGAATGCAAAACACTTCCTTTTTGGCCCACAGTGAACCTTGATCATACTTATAGACCCATGAAGCAGCAGCATCAAAAGATGTGCTTGTGGCTGCAAAATACTGCAGGTCAATAGCATCATTTACTGAGCTGCTTCTAGAATATAAAAGTTGGTGAACAAAAAAAAAATCTTGCCTGGCTCCTGGGCCGCTCATTCCGCCCAGTGCAATCTCCATATGAAGCATCTCTGAGACCACCTCTGAGGGATGAAACGCTAAATAGAAATTCTTCGAAATGGGCAATATATCAATCAATATACATAGGATTCAAAAACCTTCTGGAAAACCAGACTTGATCCTGCCTCCTGCCTCCCTATCCAGATATCTATTTAGTAAAGAAAGCATATTTTTCACCTCACTTTTTTCAGAAGCATCTTCAGTACGTCCTTTTCCTTGTTTGAAACAACATTAGAGTGAATAGCTTCTGCTACATCTCAAACAACTGTGCTTGAAACAACAGTTACTGCCAAACCTGCAAGTGCCTTCAATAAATTGCTAACAAAACCCCTTTTTGAGGCTGAGGTGTCATGTCCCCCTCCCCCCTTGAAAAACTGTCTCCCTTCCCTGGTTGAAGTCATCAACTTCATCCACAAGCTAATGTCTTTGTGATCCCACTAAAGATCACGCTACCTCACCGTACACTCTATAAGCTTCACTAATGGTGTCTAGATAACAATAAAGGGCTGAACAGTTCTTTGGTATTTATTCCTCAATTACCCTCACCAAAACTGCAAATGCCTGCAACCAAAAGATGGCTAGAATGCATGGGATAAGTTGGTGTCCCCTCTTGTCCTCCTTTTGCTCTTGTCTGACTTAACCCTATCTAGATTGAATTCTCCAGCAGGAGTAGGGCAAATATTTCCACGTACTCGCCTTTCCATGTCTTTTTGTGCACCTCTGGGCTCCAAGAGGTCCCTCAAACCAAACCTAGACCTTGTATTCATTCTGCTGAATCCACCAAACACACTTTATTCACATCCTCTACTCTCTGTTTTACTACCTGCTGCTGAGATTGCATGTGCCAAAGGAGGGGTGATAACCTCATGGACTGGCACCACAGCCAACTTCATTTGTGCCAGTGGTGCTACTGGTCCCCTTGCCAGAGCCATTTCAATCTTGCACAGCAGGTCCTGCAACCTCATAAACACTTTTTGTACACCAATGGCTCCCCTAGTGGAACTAATCCCCCTCGACTGTGCCTAGCATGCCCATCCCTAAAACAGAGCAACTTGACCTGACCTCCAAATTGGTACCTTCAGACCCAGAAGTCCCCTGACCTATTCCCTCTGATCTGACAATAGGAGAACACAAGCCAAAAGCATTGTGCAGTTACTCAACAAACTGCTTGAGGCCCAAAGCCCCCCAAAGCAGGCAGGCCTGGATTATCCCTGGTGGCACTCAGCCCGAGGGGTAAGATCCAGGCTGAGGCGTTCCAGAGACCTAGACCAAGATGCAGGCTAGGTAGTCAACTTTTCTTTATATAGAGAAATCAGCAATGACAACGTACATATTTCCATTAGTACAGGTTTGGGCAGTTGGGAGTTACAGTATGAAATTATAAGCATCTGTATCACATATTCTCTGTTTCCTTTCTATAGAACACTCGGAACTATGGGTGACTGTCATTCTATTATACTGGGGTCCCAAAAAAGAGAAGATATTTCATGTTCTGACATGGAATACAAACACGGCAAGACATGGGATACACTTGTGTCCAGAGACGATCATCCATCCCTAATTTCAGGTAATTGCTCTATATGTGGTTATATGCAAACAATGGTGGACTGCAGTGGCTGCTGCCAGCTTGTCTTTGTTTTGTACAGGCTTCCTGGCCATGGCTGTCTGCCCACAGCTAGAATCCCAGGCGCAGGTTTCCACAAGCTACGTAATGTACCATTACGTAGCTGTTTAAGCCATGTGAGTGAGGCCTAAGATTGACAGGTCCAGCACTTATCCAGTGAAGAAGAGTGTTGTTGTCCTTCCACTCTAGTCATCCCTTCAAAACATGTCTTGTATTCTTTTCACAGAGTACAGGATATTTTTTGAATAGACAAGGGGACTCCAAATTGGATGAATATCAGGATCACCCCTTGCCCATTTCCAGAACTCCTTGTATTTGGTGAATGGACAAGGGGGGAGGCCAAAAGAGAGGGGGTAAAATCTGTATGAGAGCCAGAACCGTCAGTCTCAGCACTGAAAATTTGGCACTTACAGTAGTGCCAGGGATCAATGAAACTAATTGTATTACCTGACACAGCAGCATCACTGAAGGTATTTTTTTTACATAAAAAATATGCAAAGTAGTGCATCTTTATTATTTACTTACACAGTCCAAACCTAAATAAAATGTTTTAGCTGGAGTATGATTTTAATTTTCAAGGTTTATTCCAGTTAAGCAGTTAAGTCCCTTTAAAGATACAAAGCCAACATCCTGAGGGATGCTAATTTTTATCCTGGCCGTAACTACATGTAGTCAGCTGTAGGACTAGCCCATACCTTGTAGAAGTCAGTATTCTCATGTGAATTGCAGCTTATTAAAATGTAGAACAGAGAGCTCAATGGTTTCAAAGTAGCCCACTCCTGAGCTTACTGCAGCTTCACCCACACACATTGTAGCAAAAGAGCAGAGGATGCGCCATATATATAGTCATGTGACAAGAGGTTGCACACCCATGCAGCTACAAGAAATACTTGCTGAATCTAGTTGCATGGAATTAAAAGATTAATGGTGGATTTAGTCAAGTGCAGGTATGACAGTGACAAAGATTCCTAGATAGCATTACTTGTTGGCTGACTTCTTTAAAGAGAAATACATGGACCACCTATTGGCAATCTCTTTCTAAAAAGGATATGATGATCCACTTAAAAGGTGCAACTACCAAACGCAATGAGATTCCAGGGGATAAGTAGATAAGCACAGTATGGGCAGCTCGAATAACTTATCTGACCAGAAACAAGTGAAGGAGCGCTCCCAACCCTGTGGAAGTCAATAGAGTCACAATCCCAGGAACAGTTAAAGTCGAAATTCACTTTAATGCTGGGTTACAAAGCATGACATGTAGGAGTGCCCAGACTGATACATCCCCAAGCCAGTGGAGAGAAAAAAACACATATTCCGAGAAGCTGGAGGATGACCTGGACCCAACAGTAGGTTGCTCAGCCCAGGAGCCTCAGGACAGTGCGAAGGGGGTGTAGATGGCAGCCGCTGGGATCACTGAGATGGCGCGTCCACTAGAAATCATGTGTCCCAGATCCAGCTGTTTTATCATATACTGAGCAAGATACCGCCCGAGCAAGGACTGGTGAGGACCAACTGGAAGCCTAGGGGAGCACTCAAACCATGTCAAACCAAAGGAGAGAAGCTGGTCATCATGATAACATATTTCAGGGGCTTGCCCCTTCCTCAGATCATGAATCACATTAATGTGTGGTATGACAATCATTAACGCATGTGCATGAACACTGCACACAAATGTAAATGGGCCCTAAAAGTAATGGGTTGAGAATTAGCATGACAACCAGGGAATTGGCAAAGGAGGTCAATAGTAGAAGCCTATGTATTTATTTATTGAAAGAATGTTTAAAGCAGAACTTCAATTAAAGCGGAACTTTACTTACCTCAGATCCAGGGATGTGGCATCCTGGAGTTCCCCTCCAGCTGCTGACATCTAGTTCCCAGCTTCCTGGTACTGAGCGCTGGCCACTTTCATTGGCTGGGCCGATATGGCGTGACTCCCGCGTATGCAGTCAGATTTAGCATTGCTCACTCACGGGGGGCGGACAGGCAGGTAGGTCATTTTAATGCACAAGAGACAAAGCATGTTTCTTCTGCATTAAAAATACTTGCCTGTTCGCCCATTTTTTAAATTGGTTGTGCTCTCAACCAAACTGTCAAACCATCAAATGGCTGGTTTCCTTACTGATCACATATGCAGCACCATGGCAGTTGAGAATCAAACTAAGACTAAAACGGAAGCTTCCTTGGCTGAAAAGGATAGGAGGGTTTAGTTCTGCATCAGGGCTGGTTCACACCATGCCCGCATTCTTGCAAAGTGTTCCTGTGCAATTCAGACCACATGCAAAACGCACTACATTTGCGATCTACTGCGGGTGCCAATAATAAGTTAGCAACACCCCAAACGCAGTGCATTTGCCGGCACCTGCCCTCACCAGTTCACATGGTACTTTTATACCATTCAATCCAGTTGCAGTGCATTTTAAATAGTGCATGCACTACTTTTAGTGCGGTGCTAATTCAGATGCAGGCAGAGTGTGAACCTAAAGTGCCCTAAAAGTGAAATTTCGGCTCATCCTCCTCTTCCCCCCTAATCTACCATCTAGGAGTGGGTGTCTGGTTCTGAGAGGTACTGATTCTCACTTCCGCATTTCTCGCCTAGGCGAGAATTGCAGAAGTTCAGCCTCCCGTCTGCAGCTTCCTGGGACACATCACATGTCCTAAGAGGCTGTGGAACCACTTTGAAAGTACAGTGCATCTCATGCATGCGCAGTGGGGAGCTGGCTGTGAAACAGCAACAAGTCACAGTCGACTTTCCACAGGCAAAATGGTGGTGCTGGGGATCCAGAGACTGGTGAAGAAAGGGCCTAGGGGATGAGAGCGCTAGACTCTTGGGATGGTAAGTATCTGTTTATTAAAAGTCAGTATCTACAGTATTTGTAGCTTCTAACTTTTACGTTTTTTTAAATGACAAGTTCTTCTGTCACCATAAGGTTTCATTGGCTGTTCTATTGAATTTGTTGATTTATTTAACAGGTTTTTTTTTTTATTTCAGTCTTCAGGTTCTGTTTATCTATGGGGTTTTCCTGTAATAATATACAAAGCAATGAAGAACAGAATCCTCTTGCTGTGACATATTTGCCTAAAAACTTCACGTTTCTTCTAAAGGAACTCAAAAACTGGATTGCAAAAAATTGTAGGTATTTTTATGGCATGTTATTTCATACAGAGCCAATGTTGGGGTCTCTAGGTCTGAGGAAATTGTGATCGAGCTAAAAATAAAAGTTACGCTCTGGTACGTTTTGGTGATCATGCGCACTGGCGCGTCACCTGGGGTGTGCAGCAGTGCAATCTCATAACTGCTATGTCTGATGGACACAGCAGATCACTGCACTCTGTACCAGCCAGGGTATCATGATTGCTATTACCAATCATAGTGCTCATGTAATTACATATAAGCAAAACAGTCATGAGTGGCCTACAATCATGACTGCTTTGTTTACTATTCTGATAATGTAATTGGCTCACAACTATCACATGGTAACTGGGCCAATCACAGCACCCTGTACCATGTGATTAGCTGTAGCCAATCACAGCTCACAATAGTAGGCAAGCTGTCATGGATGAAAGTCATTCATGACCGCTAAAACTACTGCTTATAACAGTGATCATCCAAAAAAAAAACCCTGATCACCTCCACAGAGTAGTACAGTGTCACTTTTGTGACTCTGATGATGACCATAGGGTGACCACACCAGCTGCCCCCCCCCCCCCACGCTACACCACTGCTGCCACACCAGTCATATGATGACACTGTACTGCACTGGTAACAGTATGTAAAAATATTTGAAAAAAATGCCTCTTACTATATGCCCCGGACTGTCTACTTTCCAAAAAGGGGTCATTTGGGGGGTATTTGTACTGTTTTGGCATTTTCAGGCCTCAAGAAATGAGATAGGCCATCAGTACATCAGGACTGATCAATTTTCAAAGGTATTGTCAGTGTATAAGATCAGTAATGTGAGCTAATAAGGTTTGCACAGTGCTGTCAGGCTAAAGATGGCCATACACATGCAAATAATGAAATCTATCAGAAAAATTGAAAAATTCTGTTAGATTCCTCCATCTATGCAACTCAGCGCTGATGGAAGAGTCTCCCACTGGCCCTGCCAGCTGTCAATATACCAGAGCAGTGGCTGCATCTGAACTGTTTAGCCAACAAATTTCCTCCTTGCTCCTTTGATTTTTCAGTGGTGTCAAGTGGAAGAGGGTTGACAGGTCCACTCACCAATCAAATTTCAATCGATTCACCAGAAACCTGTTCAAATTTGAACATTATATGGTCAATTTAAAACTGCCTACGGATATTACAGAATGGCCAGATGTGCATGCTGTATACTAGGATCGCCAGATGTCTTTTGAGTTAGTTTCTCCCCTAAAAAAGTGCTCTTGTCCTATGAGCCATCCTGGAAACTGTATTGAGACTGTCTTGACTATTCTACAGGTCATCTGATTAAAAAAATATATTAATATGTATGTGAAAAATCAGTTTTACGGGAAATAAATATCTTTTTTTTTTAAATATAAACCTGGATTAAGGCTTTAAGACCCATTTACACTAAATCACAAGACACGAACAAATAGGTCCTACATAATGCATAAAAAACAGGTCCTTCTAATGCACCTTGGAAATGGGTCCTGCTTAACTCCTTTCCGCTGGCTGTATGCATATATGTGGCCTCTTGGGAGGTGGGCCTTAATGGCGATAGGCTGAATATATACGTACCCAAAGAAAAACAGAACTGTGCCGAGAGTGGCCACTGTACACTCTCCTGGCACAGTTACCAGCGCCTAACGCAAAGCTCCCAATCTTTACTTGCTAAAGGGAGCTTTCTGACCGTGTGACCACTACGACAGCCAATCATGGCAGTCACATGATCACAAACCTCACCCCCCCTTCCAGCATCTAAAAAAAACCCTTAAATGGCTGAGAGGCACTGACATCAAGGGATTAATGCATGAAAAAATTAGTCCTTCTTAACACACCTCAGTGGACCTTAACCACTTAAGGTTTATATACATGGGCCGGACGGGAGCAGTGCAGGGGCAGGTGACCATTTATAAATGGCCTCCCCGCTTCCTGCTTGTGCGCACTCCCTGGGAGTGCGCAGCACCACGATCCGGTGACCGCTGTGTCCTCCGGACACAGTGGAACATCAATCGTTGTACGGGACCTCTGTGTGAGGTCCCAATCGTGTGATCACTGATTGGCCTATCAGTGATCACATGAAGAGTAAGCAAGATGTCACTTCTGACATCATTCCTTACTACGTGTGAAATCTGTGAATGATCATAGAGGTCACATGGTACAAGGTTATTCACAACAGCCTTGTACCATGTGAAAAGCTGTGACCAATCACAGCTCTCACAGTATTTCTCAATGGCTGCAAGAATGCAGCCAGAGAGAAGGAGAAATTATTGCTTTTACAGCCTTTATGGGTGTAAAAGTAATCAGTGTAGAAAAAAAAAACTTCATCACCCCCCACAAATAGTACTGCTAGGGTGACAATATGTAAAAAATAAATAAATAAAAATGTAAAAAACAGTTTTGAAAAATTATCATTTTTGATTATAAATTAATTTGAGTTATTTTTTTTTTACTAAAAAGATAACTGAATAAATTTTGGCCAAGATTTATGCAGAAAGATTATTTATTTGCACAATTTTATAAGAAAAACACTTTTTTTCAAAATTTTTGGACATTTTCATTTATTTAAAAAAAAAATCCCAGTGGTGAATAAATAGCACCAAAATAAAGTTTTATCTGTCTCAAAACAATGCTAAAAAATTCATATGGGTGCAGTGTTGCATGACCGTGCATTGTCATTCAAAGTGTAATCGCGCTGAAAGCTGACAATTGGCCTGGAAAGGAAGGGGGTAAAAGTGTCCAGACTTGTGGTTAATTGACAAAAAAATTGTTCTTCCCCAATACTTGTAAAAATAGGCTGTGCTAATGCACCTCAATGCATGAAAAAATAAAAAGTTCTACTTTGATCCTATTTCATGGACAAAAAATAGGTCATGCTTAATTACCTCAAAGCACAAAAAAATAGGCCCTGCTGAGTTTTTTTTTTTTGCAGCGCAGTGCACCGCAGCACACATCATGCATTGTTAGCATTTCAGCATACTATAATGCAGGTGCATTGGGGTACCATTCAAAATGAATGACACCACAAACTGAAACTGGCAGGAGAGCATTGTGATGATCAGAGGTGTAACTGATGTGTATAAAGTCAATCTGTCATTGTTGATTTTATGGGTTTTTTTGCGGTAAGAATGTATACCGTCTCTGTAACTTGCCGTTTTTTTAATGTTTTCAGTTTCTGGTTTTAATGTGGCAAAAATCAACTCTCCTATATATCAAGAGATGATTTACAAAAGTCCAGGAGCCGGGCCTCAGACAGGTGAGTTTAATTATTCGTATTTAATGATTGTGTTTTATAGAAAGAATTGAAAGGTTCTCATTTTGGTCTTTATCTGTGTATCATAAAATTCATACAACAAACCTGCAAAATAAATGCTGAGAAAAATCAGGAACCCGCATATAGAATAGAAGCATAGAAACATAGAAAAGTGACAGCAGAAAAAAGACCAAGAAGTGGTCCATCAAGTCAGCCCGTTTTTTTTTTTTGTTTTGTTTTATATACACGTTTTTATATATTTTTTGGGTTGTTTTTTTTAACTTGTTTGTCATATGTTTGAAGCCAAAACTTTTGACCGACTCACTACCTCGAGATGTGCAGAGCAAAAAAATGTGTTTTGTTTCATTTCAGATTGATTTGTTAAGTTACTCCTTTCCTTTTTGTTGCATTCGTAACAAAATTTATTTCATTTAGTTTTGTTTAGTTTATTCGTTTTCTTTCAGATGAAAATCCAATGAATTATAAGTATTTGCATTGAATTCTAATTGAAATTATTGAATCCATTCAATACCTGGTTGTTGAGGAACGGGGCGTCCTTAACAACCATGAGGCATTTTCTGTCAGCGGGATTCCCTACTGACAGCAGAATATAAACAAACCAGTGCCAGCATTAAAAAAAAAAAACAGCATGGGGATCCCCCCCAATCCTTACCAGGCTTTTCAGGGCTGGTATGGGTTTGAAGGGGTAGCCCACGCCAGAATTTTTTAAAAAGTGGTATGGCCCCCCCAAATCCATACCCCCAGAACCATAACTAGTCACATGCCCTCAACATGGGGGGTGCTTTGGGGTAGGAACACTCCCCCCCTCAAAGCACCTTGTCTCCATGTTGATGGGGAAAAGGATCTCTTCCCCACAACCCTGAGTAGAGTTTGTGGGGGTCTGCGGGTGGGAGGACTTATCGGAATCTAGAAGCCCCATTTAACAAAGGGGTCTTTAGATACAGCCCCCCCCATGTGAATGAGTATGGGATTACATCGTACCCCTACTCATTCATCAAAAACAGAGTAAAAAAATAAATAAAAACATAGAGACAGTTTATGAGAAGACTTTTATTAACCACTTGACCTCCAGCAGATTTACCCACCTTCATACCCAGGCCATTTTTTGCTATATGGTGCTGCACTGTTTTAACTGACAATTGTGCGGTCAGGCAATGCTGTACCCAATTGAAATTTATATAATTTTTTTTCACACAAATAGAGCTTTCTTTTGGTGATATTTTATCACCGCCGGGTTTTTTATTGTTTGTGCTATAAATGAAAAAAGACTGAAATTTTTTTTAAAAAACTATATTTTTTAATTTCTGCTATAAAACATATAAAAAAATAAATTTTCTTCATAAATTTAGGCCAGAATGTATTCTGCCACATGTCTTTAATAAAAAAAAATCCCAACAAGTGTATATTGTTCAGATTGCGTAAAGGTTGTAGCGTCTACAACTGGTGTCAGCACTGGGAACCTGGGCTGTCGGTGGGTGCCAAGTGTTACTAAATAAACAAAGAGACAGTATGGGGTTTATTTACTAAAGCTGGAGAGTCCAAAATCAGACTCCCTTCTGCATAGAAACCAATCCGCTTCCAGGTTTCATTGCCAAAGCTTCATTGAACAAGCTGAGGTTAGAAGCTGATTGGTTTCTATGCAGAAGGGAGTCTGATTTTGGACTCTCCAGCTTTAGTAAATAAACCCCTATCAGTCCGCCTGAGCAGACTGACAGACTTACATACAAGCAAATCTGCTTAGAAGCAGTAATAAGCAACTTGTACATAGAGCATTGAAGTGATACCTACAGTGGATATAAAAGGTATGCACACCACTGTTAAAATGTCAGGTTTTTGTGATGTAAAAAAATAAGAGAGATTACTGTAAATAATTTCAGAACTTTTTCCACCATTAATGTAACCTATAAACTGTACAAATCAGTTGAACTACAAACTGAAATCTTTTAGGTGGAGGGAAGTAAAAATAAAAAACTAAAATAATTTGTTTGCATAAGTGTGCACACCCTTAAACGAATACTTTGTTGAAGCACCTTTTGATTTGATTCCAGCACTCAGTCTTTTTGGGTATGAGTCTATCAGCATGGCACATCTGGACTTGGCAAAATTTGTCCACTCTTCCTTGCAAAAACACTCCAAATCTATCAGATTGCGAGGGTATCTCCTGTGCACAACCCTCTTTAGATCACCCCACTAATTTCTGATCAGATTCAGGTCTGGGCTCTGGCTGGGCCATTCCAAACTTCAATCTTCTTTTAGTGAATTCATTCTTTTATTGATTTGGATGTATACTTTGGGTCGTTGTCATGCTGAAAGATGAAGTTCCTCTTCATGTTCAGCTTTCTAGCAGAAAGTTTTGTGCTAATATTGGCTGGTATTTGGAACTGTTCATAATTCCCTCTACCTTGACTAAGGCCCCAGTTCCAGCTGACAAAAAGCAGCCCTAAAGCATGATGCTGCCACCACCATGCTTCACTGTGGGTATGTTGTTCTTTTGGTGATGTGCAGTGTTGTTTTTGCGCCAAACATATCTTTTGGAATTATGGCTCAAAAGTCCAACCTTGGTTTCATCAGACCAGAACACATTTTCCCACATGCTTTTAGGATACTTCAGATGTGTTTTTGCAAAATGTAGCTGGGCTTGGATGTTTTTCTTCATAAGAAAAGGCTTCCGTCTTGCCACTCTACCCCATAGCCCAGACATATGAAGAATATGGGAGATTGTTGTCACATGTACCACACAGCCAGTACTTGCCAGATATTCCTGCAGCTCCTTTAATGTTGCTCTCTCTAGAACTCTTAGCAGCCTCCCAGACCAGTTTTCTTCTCGTCTTTTCATCAATTTTGAAGGGACGTCCAATAATGTTACCATATTTTCTCCACTTGATGATGACTGTCTTCACTTCTTTTGTACCCTTCTCCTGACTGATGCCTTTTAATAATGAGATCCCTCTGATGCTTTGGAAGCTCTCTGCGGACCATGCTGTAGAAGCGACTAAGAAAATGTCTTTTGCTGTAGAAGCGACTAAGAAAATGTCAGCAAAGACGTACTAGAACAACTGAACTTTAATTTGGGGTTAATCAGAGGCACAACTAAATCCCCAGTTATAAGAGGGTGTGCACACTTATGCAATCACATTATTTTAGTTTTTTTATGTTTACTTCCCCCCCTAAAAGATTTCAGTTTGTTTTTCAATTGAGTTTTACAGTTTACAGGTCACATTAAAGGCGTGCACCTAAAAGGTTTTTGCACTTTAATGCAGAAAATGCATTGAGGTAAAAAAACCTTTAGCCTTTACAACTACTTTAATTATAAAACAAATAAAGGTCTGTGTCAACTGCCTTTGATCGCTGCAAGTGGGTTTTGCAGTTCCATACAAGTCTATGAGAATACACAAGCCACTTGAAGCAGGTCAAATACAAGTCATAAGGAGGTCAACTACAGGTCTAATGAACCCGTCGGTGAATTCTAAATGATCTTAGCAGCATCTCAAACTGATGCTGTGGACCTGCAGGACAGCACTCTCAGCTAATCAGGTGTGCACATTCATATGTAGTGACAAAGAACATGCTGATAGTAAAAATGGGGGTGATGACATCATCAGTGTGTTGCTGCTTCTTCTCACTATCCAATCACAGGATGCGGCAGAGAGGAGACCTAGTGCACTGACCAAGCTGTTTGTTAACCCCTTGCCCTGCAGAGGATTTACCCCCCTTCCTGACCAGGCTATTTTTTGCATTACGGCACTGCGTTACTTTAACTGAAAATTGCGCAGTCATGCAATGCTGCACCCAAATGAAATTTGTCCTTTTTTCCCCATAAATGGAGCTTTCTTTTGGTGGTATTTGATTACCTGTGCATTTTTTATTTTTTGCACTATAAACAAAAAAAGACTGACAATTTTGATTTTTTTTTTACTTTTTGCTATTAAACATGTCCAGTAAAAAAAATTTAAAAATGTCATCATAAATTTAGGCCAAAATGTATTCTGCTACATGTCTTTGCTGAAAAAAACCCTGATACATGTACATTAATTGGTTTACATGAAAGTTATAGTGTATACAAATGGTGGTATATATACTGGGATTTTTTTTAAATACTAGCAATGGTGGTGATCAGTGACTTATAGCAGGACTGTGGGACTGCGGCGGGCCATCTGACACTGGGGGGGAACTGACTAACTGCCACTGACATCCCCAGTGATCAGTGCTAATAAAAAAGCATTGACACTGTACTAATGACACTGGGCAGGAAGGGGTTAACATTTGGGGCGATCAAAGGGTTAACTGTGTGCTGTTTTACTATTTTGTCTGTGTGTGCTTTACACTGTAAGTACACTGCTTTCTATTGCTCCACTATGCAGAACAATACAAAGCAGCGTGCTGGTGCTGACAGGGGAGAGATCTGTATTGTTTATATACAGAACTCTCATCTGTCACTGTTTGCCAGCAGGGAATCTCCGGCCGGGACCCGGTGATCGACAGCTGTAGCCATCAATGGCGGCTCGAGTAGATTAGCGCACCCCTACCCGGAAATACAAAATCGCATATATACATGATTTTGCGCAGACCTGCTGTCCTGTAGCAGTACTTCTGCTATAGAGCGGTCAGGAAGCAGGTAATGATCAGGAGCCAGTGAAAGGGAAAAACTACAGCAGAGAAAAGTCAGGTCACTTACGACTGGGTGTAAAAAAATCCAAATCTCAACTTTGTATTTATCTGTGATTGTAGTTCAGCTGTAAATTGTGTTTCTTTTTTAATCATTCTATCTTGATGGTTACTAATCGCTTTTTTGTTTTGTTTTACATAGTTTTTGTTCGCTACAGTATATTTCTTCAAACAGAAAATCGTGGCGTCCTTTACCAAGGTGCCAGCAGATCTCAGATGCTACTTTGGGATGCCTCTTTGCCCCCTCCCAAGAGGGCCACAAGCGGTGGAAGCTGGTACGTTGTATCCATGGAGGTTTTCAAGGACAAAATGGACGGACAAAACCCAGACAATCCTGAGGCTCATCTGAAGGTCATTTTACACATTGCAAATCGTAGAATGACATGGGATCCTCCAGGTACAAATAACTTTTATCTGAATAAGTTACATAAGTTCCCCTGTGCATGTGTACACACACACTGCCAGTTTTCTGGCAGAAACTCCAACAACATGCAAGTACATGTGTGGCATCTCAAAAACTGTCCATTGAGATGTGTAACATATCATCCCAGTAGCCATTTCAGAAATGCCATGCATATGCTGATCTAAAAAAATGTCAGAGAACAGTTTTGTCTGGTACAGATTGTAAGGGTGACTCCATGCAACAACAAAAAAATGCAACTTTCCCCTAAATACCCATACTAGACAATTGATCTGAGCATGCTGCCTGGGTGGCCAGAAAAAAAGGGGGACCCCCACTCTTGAACCATAATAACGCTTGTGCCCTCAACATGGGGTGGTGCCAAGTTAATGAGGACAAGGAACTCTTCCCCACAACACTTGCCTGGTGGTTGTGGGTGGTCTGTGTGCAGGGGCTTACTGGTATCTGGAAGACCCCCACCACATGAATAAGTATGGGGTACACAGTACTCAAAAAAGCTGTAACCTAGAAATAGACACCTAAATGTTTGACAGGTCCTTTAAAAAAAAAAGAAAGTCCCCAGAAATGTTCCTTGTTTTAAATCCATAGTTAATCACAATCTCTAACACCTGCCGAAAAAAAAACAAAAAAACAATGACCTGACATACTTCTTCTTTATATGATGCATGGCTCCCACCAAACAGCAGGGTCAATTGAACTAAAGTTTGGTGTTTGTCCAAACATCCGAACAACCTAGGTTAGAACCAAACCCTCTGTTCATCCCTGTTACCCTTTGTTGTTCTATTCATCTTTCCCTGGTTTTCTTCCAGGCTCAGAGGTCTCCATCTTTAGCCATTGAATGGCCACTGATGGCATAACATGGTTCAATGGATCTATAAGATGCCAAGACTGTACACTGAAGTAAGCATTCATGGCATCACCGTAAAAGCAAGGGAGAAGAGGTCACACCAGCCTAGTGCATTACCAAAGATAGCAGTTTTATTAAATCCAAAGTAGATATATACTCACAAACAACTGTGGTAAAAAATCGTATCAAAGTTCAAAGCAACCAATTCATCAGCTAAGCTCCCAATCACGGGAGGACCCTCAGGAAGGTTGACGTGTTTCAAAAAGCAGTCTTTTCTTCCTCAGACCCCAGGGCTCTGATTTCTTTTGGGTATTTCCCTGATCCTTAGAGGGCAGCTAGACCTATGTTAGCACTGGATGTGCTAAAGCCTGGATACATTTCCATCACAGTACACCACTTTTTTCGTTTCTGCCTAAGTATTCATGGTAGTCAGCGTATAGTTTAGAAAAAATTGATTCCAGGAAGGTAAATATGGTTTTGGCAGGACATAGAGCCTCCTGCTATTTTTGCCAAGTTAGATAGCAAAAAAGAGAACCTTCTCATCCTTGTTGAGCCAAAAAAAAAATTAAAAAAGCAAAATCCCCACCTTGCACTAATTTATGTGTATTTTTTTCATAGATTTTAGTCCCTGTGATATCCATCTCCAAACAAAAACGTATACGTATAACAATGGTAAGTGGCAGGTTTTTAGGTTGCTTATCCAAGTCATAATGCTCTTTCTGCAGGTGTTGGGAAAGGGAGAATGAGGATTGGTGCCTGGTAACAGGAGAGGTGGGCATGATAGACCTGGACAGAAATATCTGGAAGATGGAAATCCAGGGGGGTTATCATTTCTAACATTTTTCCAAAATGTAAAGACTGACTAGATCTACTGCGAGTATTGAATGGCCCTTAATAGTGTAATAATTGACTCTCCTTAAATTTATTTTGAGCATTAATATGTTGCATGTAGCCTTCCATAGAATGAAACCTGCCTGTTGCGTGGTTCTGAAAATCAATAAAGGTTTTGTATTCCATCTCAATTTACGTTTGTGAAATTCTGCTGCTCCCTAAAGTGACACTGTCAGTGCAAAACAAAATTCCAATAAAAGGTCTCTGATTCTACTAGACAACCCCTACGTCAAAGTAGTGATGTAGATACCAGGGGGATGAAATGCCAGAGTTCAGAAGGCATCCAACATACCCAGAAGATATTCAGCCACTGTAGCTTTTGAAGAGTACCAAGATATAAGGCACAGGTAGCTGAGAGGTAAGTATAATATCTCTTCTTTTGCAGGGGCCTTTCTGGGGATTTTTTTTCAAAGGCAGTGTTGCTTTAGGCAGCGGTCATACAGTGTACAGGTGAAACTCGAAAAAATTAGAATATCGTGCAAAAGTTAATTTATTTCAGTAATGCAACCTAAAAGGTGAAATTAATATATGAGATAGACTCATTACATGCAAAACAAGATAGTTCAAGCCGTGATTTGTCATAATTGTGATGATTATGGTTTACAGTTCATGAAAACCCCAAATCCACAATCTCAGAAAATTAGAATATTGTGAAAAGGTGCAATATTCTTGGCGCAACGTGTTCCACTCTAATCAGCTAATTAATCCATAACACCTGCAAAGGGTTCCTGAGCCTTTAAATGGTCTCTCAGTCTGGTTCAATAGGTATCACAATCATGAGAAAGACTGCTGACCTGACAGTTGTGCAGAAAACCATCATTGACACGCTCCATAAGGAGGGAAAGCCTCAAAAGGTAATTGCAAAAGAAGTTGGATGTTCCCAAAGTGCTGTATCAAAGCACATTAATAGAAAGTTATGTGGAAGGGAAAAGTGTGGAAGAAAAAGGTGCACAAGCAGCAGGGATGACCGCAGCCTGGAGAGGATTGTCAAGAAAAGGCCATTCAAAAGTGTTGGGGACTTTCACAAGGAGTGGACTGAGGCTGGAGTCAGTGCATCAAGAGCCACCACACACAGATGGATCCTGAACATGGGCTTCAAATGTCGTATTCCTCTTGTCAAGCCGCTCCTGAACAACAAACCACATCAGAAGCGTCTTACCTGGGCTATAGAAAAACAGACCTGGTCCTCTTTTCTGATGAGAGCAACTTTTGCATCTCATTTGGAAACAAAGGACCCAGAATATGGAGGAAGAATGGAGAGTCACAAACTGCAAGATGCTTGAAGTCCATTGTGAAGTTTCCACAGTCTGTGTTGATTTGGGGAGCCATGTCATCTGCTGGTGTTGGTCCACTGTGCTTTATTAAGTCCAGGGTCAACGCAGCCGTCTACCAGGAGATTTTGGAGCACTTCATGCTTCCTTCCGCAGACGAGCTTTATGGAGATGCTGACTTCATTTTCCAGCAGGACTTAGCACCTCCCCACACTGCCAAAAGCACCAAAACCTGGTTCAACGACTGTGGGATTACTGTGCTTGATTGGCTAGCAAACTCGCCTGACCTGAACCCCATAGAGAATCTATGGGGCATTGCCAACAGAAAGATGACAGACATGACACCGAACAATGCAGAAGAGCTGAAGGCTGCTATTGAAGCATCCTGGTCTTCCATAACACCTCGGCAGTGCCACAGGCTGATAGCTTCTATGCCACGCCGTATTGAGGCAGTAATTGCTGCAAAAGGGGCCCAAAACATGTACTGAGTACATATGCATGCTTATACTTTTCAGAGGTCCAATATTATTCTATTTACAATCCTTGTTTTATTGATTGCATGTAATATTCTAATTTTCTAAGATAGTGGATTTGGGGTTTTCATGAGCTGTAAGCCATAATCATCACAATGATGACAAATCATGGCTTGAACTATCTTGCTTTGCATGTAATAAGTCTATCTCATATATTAGTTTCACCTTTTAAGTTGCATTACTGAAATAAATGAACTTTTACATGATATTCTAATTTTTCGAGTTTCACTTGTATATCCATAGGTCTAGGAAGGTCTAGACATTTAGCTAGATCAGCAATGGGCAAACTACGGCCCGCGGGCCGTATACGGCCCGGCGGACCTTTTAATCCGGCCCACGGAGCGTGGGGAGCTAGGCTCCTCTCACAGTCCGCCCTGAAGACCAGTGTAGCATGAAAATCTGTCTCCTATGAGGATCTGTCCCCCTCGACGTATCTGCGCATGTGCTGGAGATCGCCAATCGGCTGCTAATGCCTGAAACTGGCACATGCGCAGATACGTCGAGGGGGGCAGATCCTCATAGGAGACAGATTTTCATGCTACACCGGAACGGTGCGGGAACACGGCGAGAGGAACGCGCGGAGCAAAGGTAAGTGAATTGACACAGGGGGGACTTGGGGACTTAATATGGGGGATGAATTAATATGGGGAATGAATTACTATAGGGGGGATGAATTACTATGGGGGATGAATTACTATGGGGGATGAATTACTATATGGGGGATGAATTACTATGGGGGATGAATTACTATATGGGGGATGAATTACTATATGGGGGTGAATTACTATGGGGGATGAATTACTATATGGGGGATGAATTACTATGGGGGATGAATTACTATATGGGGGATGAATTACTATAGGGGGGATGAATTACTATGGGGGATGAATTACTATGGGGGATGAATTACTATATGGGGGATGAATTACTATGGGGGATGAATTACTATAGGGGGGATGAATTACTATGGGGGATGAATTACTATGGGGGATGAATTACTATATGGGGGATGAATTACTATATGGGGGATGAATTACTATATGGGGGATGAATTACTATATGGGGGATGAATTACTATATGGGGGATGAATTACTATGGGGGATGAATTACTATGGGGGATGAATTACTATGGGGGATTAATTACTATGTGGGGGATGAATTACTATATGGGGGATGAATTACTATGGGGGATGAATTACTATATGGGGGATGAATTACTATATGGGGGATGAATTACTATGGGGGATGAATTACTATATGGGGGATTAATTACTATGCTTACTATGGGGGAATATTACTATACTTACTATGGATGACACATACACATCATTCATCTACTCTTGGTCCGGCCCCCGGGTCCAATATATGAACCCATTGCGGCCCTCAAGTCAAAAAGTTTGCCCACCCCTGAGCTAGATCATCACTACTGAAAGAAGACATTAGCCAATCTGCTCTCCAACCTCCCTCCTTCAACAGAGGTTACATTACCAAATACTGTAGGTCTTATGCTGTCTATTTTGCCACCCTCAGTTGTTTCTTTGGGAGAAGTAAAAATGTTAGCCTCCTCTTCTGCTTCACCCATCCCAAAAAAGAGTGTGATGGTGTTATGTTAAATATGTGATCATCATTCAATTTTAAGATATTATCTTACTAGTCATTTTTCTTTTTTTCAGTTCTCAATCCTAGTTTCTCGAACTATCATGTGGATTCTACGCTGAGCCCAGAAGAACTTTGTCAACTTTTAAAAATTCAGAAGTATTTGTTACCTAAAAAGCAGTCAAAAGACCCAATATCAAGTAAGTACTCAGACAGGTGCTACTAAGTTAGATTAATGAGTGGAGTAGAGGTGGACTTTTAAAGGCACATTAGCAGGTCTTTGAGAGCCAGAATTCTTGCTGTTTCTTAGGTGTTCAAATACTTATGTTCAGCAGTGCAAGACAAATAAATTCTTTAAAAATCATACAATGTGATTTCCTGAATTTTTTTTTATTCTGTCTCTCAGAGTGGGAATGCACCTACAATGTGAATTTCAGACTCCTCCATGATTTCTAAGTGGGAGAACTTGCAATATTACAGGGTGTTCAAATACTTCTGTTCCTCACTGTATATAAATCACGTGACTACATTAAAGGCAGCCTCTCCCAATTTGTAGTCATGTGGTGAGGTGGTGGGGAAAAAGTGTGGAGCATAGGCTGTGCAGCAATGTGATGAGAAAGTGGAGTTAGGGGTAAATGGTAAGAGAAAGGGAGTTGTAAGGATTAGAGCCCTGGGTGGGTGGGGGTGGCAAGAAGGGATCATTCCTACACTTACCACCAATGTAGGAAAGAAACCATTGCCCCTTCATAGAAATTTAAAAAAAATGTAAAATCATTGGGTGCAATACTATGAGCTGATGATAGTGAGAAATGTTTGCTATTGCACCCAAGGTAGCTCAACACTACCCAGTCTACCTATAATTGGAATGGACTTGGTATTGTAAGGGTCAAGCCTTGTAAGTACCGTGTATACAAAGATTTTAAGACTATTTTATAATAAATTGTAACTTCACTTTAAAAGAAATAAATAGCCAGGCATCTTTAAGCTAGCTGCATAAATTGCAAGGATTCCAGCGAACTCCAGCAACTTTATTTACTGGTGCCCCATTGCTGCACTGTTGAGCCTGAGACATAGGGATTGATTTACCAAAAACAAAAAGGCTGTGCATTTTACAAGGGAATTTTCCCTTAGTTTAGTAAATGAGGTGAAGCTCTGGTGACTTTCATCATCCAGTCATGTGCAAGCAAAAATACAGGTTTTTTTTTCCTTTTGATTGGGTAATTTTTGCAAAGTGAATTTTCACCATATTCCTTAAGCTAAGTGAATATTTGTGCCTTTAATAAAACAACTTCATATATTTCAGTCACATCCTGCTGAGTGCCAGGGCATGCTATAATTCAATAATTAGTGTCAGTTTTGTAATATGGGAACCCACGAGCTAAACAATGTACAGGAAACAGGAGATATTCTGTATGCAGTTGTTTTACTACTAAAGTAGATGCTTTCCTTGGAAAAATTAAGGATTCCATTTCTAAATGAATGAGCCCTGAGCTTAGTAAATAAGGTGAAGCTGCGTTAGGTCACCCAATCATGTTCATGAAAACATCCTGTTTTTTAAATTTACCTTGAAAATGATTGGGTATTTGGGTACACACAGCTTTGCCATATTTACTGACTAATTAAACATCTGCTTTCCTTTGTTAGTCAACTCACCCCAGTGATGGCATGGATGCCATAACTCCCAAATGTCCCTATTTAAATTATTTATAGAGTAAAGGGGGTTTTAACTTCTGTCCTTTTTTTTTTCTTTTTTTTTTTTTTTTGCTATTTTTGGCCCATTGGGGAGATTTTTCTTCACTTCCTATAGCCACAACAGGAAGTGATAGCAAACCAGGGTCACCAGAACACCATTACCTTTGGAAAATGCCCCATGTATTCCTGTTCTGGTGACCATTCAAAACATGGGATTTTCTTTCAGCCTTGGTGATAATGGCCCCCAGAACAATTAGTGAGGATGAATCTCCCTAATGGGTACAGTACACAGACATCAATAAAACCCTAAAAAGTGCTGAGATCCCTCTCCACTCTATCAAAAGTTGAAAAAAAGTTTTGTTAATATTACTAAATTTATTATACTACACTAAACCTTTCATCCAGTATCTATAACATTTTTTTTTCGAAAAGTTAGTAGAAAGGAAAAGAAATAGTAGAAGAAACACTTGTGGGCTTCACAATTCATTTTTGCGCATTTACGCTTAATCGTTATAGTTGGTATCTGGCATTGGTATGTCATTTGCCTACATACTGTATGTTGTACTAACAGTTGTCTCTTTTTCACATCTCAGAAAGTTGTGAGGTATGGGTAAGGATATCTAAACAGGCATCCCTTGCAATCTTTTGTGAGATCCTTTTAGGACCTCATACACACTCATCCTCTTTTCTGCTGCTCCTAGGGGCGTTTGTTTGGTTTTTTTTTTCCTTTCTCTACACGCTCCTGCATGTTAGCCCATGTGTCCATGCACACATAGGCATTTAGAGGAGCCCACAGTCAGTGTGTCCAGGAGCAGCAGAGCTTTGGCAATGAAAAATTTTGACACGCCTAAATGCACTAGGCAGGTTTTGTTCTGGTGGGGAGTTTTTATTTAAATGGCCAGAATACAAATTATTAGGAATTATAATGAGTTAACGTCCAAGTACTTGATATGCCTAAAGGTATTGCGCAATTTTACAAGCGTCAAGTTTTTTTTTCTGCCAATACTCTGCTGCCAGAAGGAAAGGAGTTTAGGCCTCATGCACACTGGATGTTCTGCCAAGTCTTCAAAAGTGTCCAGCATACCTTAAGGGGTTTCAGCTTTTCTTATTGGAAATTTGGGACTGATCATGTGATTAGATTAAAGACAGTCCCTCCCTCCCAATTAGCAGTGACTTTTAGAAAACAGTATCACACCCTGAACCCTGTAGGTCGGGGGTCAGCAACTAGTAGATCATGATAAACCAGTAGATCTTGGCCAGGTGACTGCTAGATCCTGGTCAGGGCTTGCTGATCCACCTTTCTAGAGCATCAGAGTGCAATGCAGAGGGACTACCTGTAAAGTTGGAGCTGTACTAGGGAGTAAGAGCCACATGAGTTGATGTCTCCTCTGTAGTGCTGGCTCCTACACCCTGCCATGGTTGGTGGGTGTAGCACCTGCCAAGCATGACCCATTCAAGTGAAAGAGACCACTCTCCAAGTACCCTGCGACCATGTGCAATACAGCAAACAAGGGTTTAAATAGGCAGTGGTGTGTTGTTTTCCCACCAAATAAAACAACAAAGAAATCAGCGCAAAAAAAGTCCAACAACCCTAGTGTCAGTAACAATGTTGTAAGTCCATATAGCAATAGGGCAAGCCCATGAAGCTGTAGCCTTGTTGAGAATTAAACATCTTTCATAATGCACTTTGAGGCACTTTTTCCTTTTTTTTGTGATGTTTTCTTGCCACCTACTTTAAACCCTTGGACCCTGCAGAACCATGCAGTTGCAAAGCACTTGCAGAGTGGCCCCATTAACTTGAATGGGTCTCAGCTGACAGGCGGTAGCACCCACCAAAAGCAAAAGGGAGAGAGCAACTGCCAGATGCAACTAAGGGCTCATTCACAATTGCAGCAGACACTACTGCTCCTCTGCAAAGTGAGCAGAGTATATTTGACAGGTGGTGAGGAGGCGATATGTTGCTTCCTCAACACTTGATTTAAATCCATGATTGCTGTGCAAAGCACGCAATTGGGACACACACAGTAGCACTGCAATTAGAGGTTTAAATTAGATGTGAGGAGGTGAGGAGGTGACATTGGCTGACACTGTGCTCGGTGATCTTTTACTTCTCCCATGTTGTTCAGGTATATCTCTACCTCCTTTAGGGTTGCCTAATCCTGCTGTAAGTCATTATTAAAACTGTACATTTCAGTATATAATCTTAGATTTAAAATAAATACATACTTTTGAAACTTTCTTGCAGAAAACATAACTCTTTTTCCTGGACCACTTGAGTTTGACCATGGCGCAATACATAGAGACTACCGGAATCTGAACATCAGCAGCAATCCTAATACAATTCTAGACGATTATAAACCAGGTAAAAGTTAAATAGTAGTGGATTTCTTTATAAATATGTGTTCTTAATTCCTCAACCCACTCTAATCACACTGAGTATATTTCAACCGATATCAATATATCATAAAACAAGTTTTACAGCACCAAAAGAAACCCCACCTAATCATATACAGGCAGTCCCCGGGTTACGTACAAGATAGGGACTGTAGGTTTGTTCATAAGTCGAATTTGTTCATAAGTTGAATCAGGCACTTTTATAAGCACTAACTACTAACCAAACGACAGGATATTAGATTACGTTTTTGTAATAAGGTTACAGAAAGCAGTAAAACCTCAAGAGGCTCTAAACTGGTGTTTTGCATAAGAACTGCAGCTTGGACACATGTTTGCCTTAACATATTTAACTTTTATGTGCATGTAAATGTTTTATTGCATTATTGCAGGGTAAAAATACACTGTACTGTAATGTACTGTATGAGAGAACTCTGCTCTCCTTTACACAGCACACGCTGCCCCCTCCCCCCTGCACAGACGGAGGATCACTTCAGTGAGCAGCCTGACAGCCTCTCCTTTCCTCTCCCCGGAGGTGCAGACAGACAGTCTTAAATCACTTTGGAGATAGTGGGCAGACACTGCTAGCCCCACAAGTAACGAGCAATGGATGTCTCTGTCTCTTATGTCTCTCTGATGTCTCTTATCAGCTAGTCTCTTATCAGCTTGCTGCACAAGAATGCTGACAGCTTGACTTCCGGTCCCGAGGGAAGTGTACGTAAGTATGAGTATTACGTAAGCCGAATGTACTTAACTCGGGGACTGCCTGTATAAAAGAAAATTAATTCTTCCCCCCTAAACACATAATTCTATAACACGCAAAACATATGTTCTAAACATACTATATATTCATAAAATGCTATACAACAATTCATATACTAATAGAATACATATAAAAAGTGCATACAGGTATTTCTAATGTAATGCCTGAGGTGTACAGTATATCTATATATTAGTATCAGCCAACTATAAAAAAAATTACTTAATAAAAGGAAAAATCCACAAAGAGCAATCATAAACTTTGTCTGTATTGCATGTCCAGCATGCTTTGCAATCTCTGTGTTGTGAATACCCCCCCCGTAACTTGCCCATAGGCAGAATAATAATTTTATAGAAGTAAGTTTAACTCCACTTTTTTAAATAAAAACAGAAAACATTTCTACTCTGGTCTGCTACATATATTTCAAGGATTTTTGCAAGTGAAGGGATGGACGGTGCTCAACCGACCCCAGGAGTCCGATGTTGAGGAATGGTCTCAGCTGCCGTACTGGCCACGCTTCTAATATATATATATATATATATATATATATATATATATATATATAAAATTATAAATACCTTTCCCCCTTTTTTAGAAGTGATCACTCAAACTCTATTATCAGCTGTATAAGGAGCTCAGACAGCTAGTGGAGGTGAAACATCTGCAAACTGGTCTTCCCAGTGAATGGCTGTGTGGGGTGGATATTAGCGCAAGTCTGATCATTAGAGGAAAGCAGGCAGAGTTCTCAGCATGGCTAAAGAACTGACCACCCTGTGCTCTTATGCCTAGCATGGTTAGTTTTTAATAGAAAAGCATAGCGACTGGCAGGAACCCCAAGGATTTCACACAAAGGAAGCAATACAAAGAGAACAGGATACTTTTTCATACAAGTACATAGTACAGCAGGCACATATCAGGAATATGAAATGTTGGGTTTATATATTCTTTAAAGGAGGGCAGTAGGTTCAACTGCCTATTTTTACTGCTCCCTGACCACAAATGTAAACTAGCCATTGCTGCTTGTAAAGAATATATTCTGGGCACAGGTTCCCTTTAAAGGAGCAAGTGGACCTGCTTGTGAAATCCATCCAATCTATGATAAACCTCCTGATATTTGCGATGCAAAAATGGGGAGTTTCTTCTGACTTACTGTAGTGCATTATGTAAGTGGTAAAATAAGATTGTCTAGCTTAGTAGGCAAAGTATTTTAATATCTTCAGATCCATACAGGTATTTATTGAGCAATGAATTGGAGATGCAGAAATAAAATCTTTCAATATTTTTTTTCTTTAGATTTAAATTTGAACTTCTCAAACCATACCATTTTTCCTAACTCACGTCTGTTTAAAAATGAAGCAACACATGAGGACCACCAAGATCTGAACGTCAACGAAAAATCTAAGAGATGTCCATGTTCCACTACTATTAAAGCGGGTAAGGAAATAATTGAAGAAAAGGGACTTCTGCAGACAACAGTAAAAAATATACCCCATAATTTAATAAAGGTGGTCAGCAAAGAAAATCTTATTGTAAACTGTATCTAACATTAATATTAAAAACAGAAGTTTTTGCTGCACACCGTCATGGGACAAAGGAAGTACATCAGATTGGAAATTGTTGACTTGTTCAACATATTTGACCATGCAAACATGATATCCGTATTCAGACTGCACCACAGATAAAGGAGATTTATTGGAACAATTCACTTAACAAAAATATCAATAGATGTAATAGTTTACTGTTAAAAACTAGGTGAACTCTTGGCATCAGAAGCTGGTATTGCCTCCCTTAGCAGAAATGGCTTCTTCTTGGCACTTTTTATAACTTTCCACCAGTCTCTGACATCAACTCAATTTTTTACCATTCCTTCATGAAAAATTCCTTCAGGTGCAAGATTCCTGTACGTTGCCTTGCAATAAATGCCCATTTCAAATATCCCACAACATTTCAGTGTGATTAAACCATAACCTACCTTTTCTACTTTTTGAGCCATTCCTTGGTGGATTTGCTAGTGTACTTTGGATCATTATCATGTTGAAATATCCATTTCCTGCAGAACTAAAACTTTCGGACATTCTCCCATTCTCATTAAGCACACTTTGA
Source organism: Staurois parvus (assembly GCF_062004578.1). Taxonomy (NCBI): domain Eukaryota; kingdom Metazoa; phylum Chordata; class Amphibia; order Anura; family Ranidae; genus Staurois; species Staurois parvus. Next base: position 336,419 of record NW_028318542.1, on the reverse strand, counting down.
TATTATGTAATATTCATAGATGACTCAATGACTACAAGCTGGTCAGGCTCTAAAGCACCAAAGAAACCATGAACCATAACATTTCCACCACCATGCTTCACAGCTAGTATGAGGTTCTTCTACTGAAATGCTGTCTTTGGTAGTAGTAGCAGTAGAAGTGTGTTTTCGCCTGGTCTTCGCTTATACAGTATTTTTAATGAAAAACTGTAGTCTGGTTCTAATGTACTTCTTACGCTCCATGCACGCTCAGAAATCACTGCTTCTACAGAAGTTTTGTTTTTTGTCTGTAGAAGCAGCTCAGTGTTATCCTATGTGTCCATGCACATTAGGATGATTAGAGGTATATTTTAACCTCAACGTTTAGAGGCAGGAAATAAAAAAACCCTCCTGGTTTGCATTTTTGATTGGAGCATTCTGGTTGTGAAAAACACAAAACTTGCCTAAACTATGTACAAAAACACTCTATATCAGCGTTTTTTTTCGCCAAGGGAACTGGCATTTTTTTTAAGCCTGGAGTGCATGGAGCCTTAGCGAGCAAAGGATTTTTTTCTTGCCACACCAATCTTGATTAAATTATTTCTTTCTGGTTGTAGATGCATGCACTTTGACACCTTCTGTTGCAAGTTTCCTGCAGTAAAGGTTGAGGTTCTTTTGAGACTTCTTTTAGCACTAAACAAACAGGAAGCCCTTGAGTTGAATTTTCAGGGCTGGCCAGTCATGAACAAATTAATATTAATTTTTTCTATGCCACTTATAGAAACTTTTTTTTTTGTAGTCATTTAATTTGTGCTTTTAGCTGTCAAGGGATACATGTTGAGTAAAGTTCAGTACAGTTGTTAAAAATATAATAATAATAATAATAAATAGTTAAATTAACAAATAATCAGATATTTATCATTTTGTGTTCTTATAATTAGAAATATGAGCAGAATATTTAAAATATTTCAACAACTAGTGATGAGAAAACCAGACAAAGTTTGGTTCCCTGGACATCTGACAAACCTAGCTTGATGTTCGCAAACCCTGAACATAGCACCAAACCCTATTAAATTGATCAGGGGCAAATCTTGAATCTTGTCATTTTTTTCTGCCATTTTGCAAGACTAATTTGCTAATGGTATAAGAAATAGGACATGGGTAACTAAAAACTACACGTGTCAATGCAAAAAAAAAATATTTAAAAAATGCAGTTCAGGAGGAATTGGGTCTTTTAAGAGCAACATTATAAATACCCCTTAATGAGGTTAAACAAGCTCATGGCTGCAGTACCAATCATGAGCATGTTTCTGAGCTATCCTGTAGAAGGGATCTGGGTGGCTGTACAGCCACATGATCACTTTTGCTTGATGCATTAGATGTACATTAAGTATACATTTACTAATGATTGCATAAATTCAACATTAACTTTTTTTTATTATTGTTACAGGTAACAGTGCTGTGCCAGGACTCAAAGCTTTCTGCTTTTTTCTGTTATTTGCTAAGGCTTCACAAGCTGCAGAATACCCTATCCCACGTAAGGTCATTTAAATAACTGATATTGCAATCAAATGTGTTAATTTTAGTTAGTACTCATCTTGTTCATAGGCACTTGCTTACATGGGAGAAACTTACATTCACTGTGTATGTGGAACCCCCCTTCCTCTCGTGATAGTTAGGTATTTGTTTTACTTGTTAAATACAGTATATTCTTTAAAGTAGACATTTCCTGGGAGAAATATGTAGGCTTCCACTGCTGAATATTTATGCAATTTTCCTGGCTTGAATGCTGATCCTAGGCCTTTACTACTTTAGGTCATTGGCCTGGAACAAGTATTCAGGCAGTAAGTTAAGGCTTGCAGCTCAATTCTAGACTATGTCCCCCAGCAACCTCCCACCCCTCCCTAGATGCCTCCTTAGTATTTTTTTTTATTACTTTTTATGGCCTTTTCTGTATTTTGTTAGACTGGGTACTGTAAGTGACACACAAGGTCTTCTAACTCCTCAGCTTTTCTCTGGCCTGGGTGGTCCTCAGTAATGCAGCTATAATGACATTGGCACTGCTCTGCATTTTTATGCTTGAGTGCGAAGTGCCATAGGGTGCAGGCTGGGGAAATGTTCGTCCAAACCCAAGGCACACTGTAGATATAGGAAGATATAGCCCAACCACTGCACACCTTGCCCGGCCCAAGTAATTAGCAGGTAAAAGCAACCACAGCTTGATTAATCCAAACTATGTCCCCAACATGTTTCGCCCTACCCTCAGGGCTTAAGCTCCAGGATGGGATGAAACATGTTGGTGGCATGGCTTTGATGAATGGAGCTGAGGCTGCTTTTACCTGCTAACTAATCTGGCTGGGCGAGGTGTCGGTTGGGCTATGTCTTCCTATTTCTACAGCAATAAGGTCTCATGCACACAAATGCCTTCAGACTGTATTTCCAGCTGATGTTGCCCATAGTATTAAATGGCTGCATGCTAGCTGCAGGCCAGTACCGTATATTCCATACTTATATAAACTCATGCACTTGCACGGCTGTAAATCCCTGGATGTGGCTTTTGTGTGTTTGAGGTGTTCAGTGTGATAACGCCCATGTGTGAGTTTATGCAAGTGTTAGCTATACACACCTACAGCTGTCCATGGTAATGAACAGCTGTATACTGCAGCTGTCTCTCCCAAGTTACTCAATTTACAGTGGATGCCTGAAAGAATCCACATGCTTAAAGCCCCTTTTCACATGGGCAATCTGATCAGGTCCTCTGCATTCCTACAGACGACTAGGTGTCCCACTCCCACCTACCTCCAGATCCAACTGAGTCCTCTACAAAAAAATGGAAGGGGATCCATCCTCTTCCATTTAGGTGGATTGGATCGGAGGGTAGTTGGGTGTAAATAGAAAGCAGAGTCTGTTATTTCCAGCTGCCTATACAGCAGAGCCGGCTCTGTCCATGTGCGCTCTGCAGAAACTGAGTTGACACGGATGTGTCATCTACCCACTCTGCTCCAAACAGCAGAGGATCTGTGAGCGGATCTCCTGCTGATTGGAACAAAATACTCCCCATGTGAAACGGCCCTACGGCCTAAAACAGTACATCTAGGACTGATGTGTGCTGATTTATCTGTTAAGTAGGTTCGCCAGTTATCTTCCGTCGCACAGGTACCAAGTCACCCCCACAACAAAATAAATTCATTTTTAGACAGCACCACCCAAGAGTCCAGTTAGACAAAACCATCCAAATTGCAGGAAGTTTCATCTGTGCTTTCTTTGTAGAGACTATGTAATCCATAGTGTTCAGGGAATTCTTTGTCTTGTATGAAATGTTGATTTCCTTAAAAACATAAAAACTAAGCATACGGGCCTAACTAATCATCCTGTGTCAATGTACCATCATCCCATATTTTTCATCAAGTTGCCAAAACAAACTGAGGTTGAACTTCCCTTAAAGATTTTTTGGTATTAATCCAAACACATAGTAATATATAAAATAGGGCTAGTTGGGGTATGAGCTAGCAGGTGGAATGCCATTCGACAATTTTATTACTGTTTTTATATCAAATTTGATTATATGGAATGTTGTACAAAAAATTTAATTTTTTATGCATAGATATACAGTATATCTATAACATAGACATATATATAACAGTACCATGAAACTCCCTAAGGGAGATTTATACCTCAGTTTATTTTGGCAACAAGTTTATTTTTAAACCAAAGACTATGTGCAGATGGTAAAATCAGATTTAAAACATTTGTTTGAAGAAAAAAAAAGGGTACGTCCTCTTTCTCCTTCTTTGGTAATGTAGTTCTTCTGTAGGAAGGGCGACCCCTCGTTTAAACAGAACTGATCTTGTTCTGTTGGTAATTAAAAAAGTAATAGTAACAAACTGTACTAATCCGCTTCTCCCCACGCTTGCAGATCTATCAAAAAATGGTATTAATTTATGCTCTTTGATAAAATGGAAGCTGTTAAATACCTGGAGTTCATAGGATTGATTTTTATTATCTTGTTTTAACTGATTACCACTTGCCGACCGCGCTATAGCCGAAAGACAGATCTGGGAGGATGTCCATGTGATCCATCATGGAGGTCATCTATGTGATCCATTATGGAGGATTTCCATGATGAGCTGTATCCAATCACAGCTGGGCACATGTAAACAGACTTGCCATTTATTGACAGTCCTTTCCATACACGCTGTGTGTGTGCTGTGGAAAGGAGAGCCTATAACTGGCCAGTCTGACAGTATATTGTATACATTGATAATCAGGGCACTGATCATCAGTGCAGCCCCATCAATGCCAATCAATGCAAGTTATCAATGCCCATCATTGCAAGTTATCATTGCCCATCAGTTCTGCCTATCCGTACCACCTATCAGTGCTACCTCATCAGTGCAGCCTCAGTGTTCATTGCATATCAGTGCCCACCAGTTCACATCAGTGCAGCCTTATCAGCCCACATCAGCGAAGAAGAAAAATTACTGAATTGCCAAATTTAACAGAAAGTAAGAAAAAAGTTTTTTATTTCATTGCAAAATTTTCTATTTTTTTTTTTTTTGCTCAGCAAAAAATAAAAAACCCAGTGATGATTAAATGCCACCAAAAGAAAGCTTTATTTTTGTAAAAAAAACTGATTATAAATTCATATGGGTACATTGTTGCATTACTGAATAACCAACATTTAACGTGTGAGAGCACTGAAATCTTAAAACTGGCCTGGGCAGGAAGGGGGTGAAAGAGTCATTATTGTGGTTAAGTAGTAAAAATTTTGATTTCTTTTTTCTTTTTTATATATGTTCACATTTTCCCAAAACTACATATAAAGGTTCATTTTCCTATATGTTTTCCTTATTTGTATATGGGATGGTAGCACTGGAGGAGTTGAAAAAGGTTTTCCCTGTCACCAGGACAAAAAGCAACAGGAGATCCCTTCAACGGGGAAATAGATAACGAAAGCCAGTAGAATCTTTACCCATTCCTCAGTCTAATCTAAAATGTGGTTGGACTTCCAGTTTAACCAGTCCAAGGCATCTGTATTTAGTACTTCTGCTTTTTGTGTGTGCTTTCATCTGCCCTGCATTTCACGTTTTTCTCTTTTCTTTTAGAGGTTCACCAAAGCGAGATTGAGATTCAATATTCCAACAACCATTTTAACTGCACCCTTAAGATAGACAACAAGTATACTCTATGTTACGGTGATTGTGAACAAAATGAAAAACAGCATCAAAATATTTTTAATGAAACTGTTCAAAATTTCCTGAAAGATTTTTGTGAGGAGCAAAATAAAAGCATGTCTACAAACCTGCACTCCTTAATGAAATATCACAACCTTAGTTCAGGTTAGTATTGGAAAATGCATAGTGATGCAAAAAGATAAAACTGTATATCAGGGCTGTCTAAATGCATGGGCATCCCTGGGCACTGTCAGGGGCTTCAGATGCACGGGGCCCCATGATACTCTTGCATTTTATCACACTTTACAACTGTTTCAGATTTGCCAGGACAATCATGCTTTTTACTAAGCTGTCTCAGGATGGCCGTGTCCCAGGATGGCCGTGTCCCAGGCAGCATCCTGGAACCTGTACTGTGTACTCCTGATCCCAGTATTGTGCTTTCTTGACCCTTCCCCCCATACCATGCTCTTCTGCCTCCCCCATCCCCATATTGTTCCCTTTCTGTTGATTAGTCTTTGATTTATGGCATGTATTCCTATTGTTTAAAATCTATTTTATTGAAAGTTAACTATAAACTATTTATACTTTAATTTTTGAGAGTAGGTATGGGGCAGGTTGGTAGGTGTTTGTTTTTTGTTTTTTTCTTTTGTTAACATTTTTGTCTGAGTATAGATATGCTTGTCCCTCGCACGTTTGAAGCTATTTACTGTTGACTGGCTCACTACCTCTACTGGAAGTTTATTCCAAGTATCAACTACTCTTTCAGTAAAATAGAACTTTCTGAGATTAGTTTTTGACTTTCCTCCAGGTAGTTTAAGGTTATGTCCCCGTGTTCTTGATTTTTTTTTCATGTTGAAAATCCTTCCCTCCTGAACCTTATTCACCCCCTTGATGTATTTAAAGGTTTCAATCATGTCTCCCCTTTCCTTTCTTTCCAGACTGTACATATTAAGTTCTTGAAGTCGTTCTTGATATGTTTTATCTCCCAGACCTTTCACCATTTTGTTCCCCATCTCTGGACTCATTCTATCTTATCAATATCTTTTTGTATGTGGGGCCTCCAGAACTGGACACAGTTTTCTAAATGAGGTCTAACTAAAGAGCTATATAGAGGAATCAGGACCTCCATCCTCCTGCTGGTGATCCCTCTAGTGATGCATCCTAGAATTCTATTTGCTTTCCCCATTGCCTGGTCACACTATTTGCTCATTTTACAACCATCTCAAATAAGTACCCCCAAGTCATTTTCCTCCGTAGTGCTGGCCAACACTGTACCCCCAATGTTGTACTCTCTCAAGGGATTCTTTTTCCCTAGGTGCATTATTTTACATTTAGAAACATTGAACTGCAGTTTCCACTTTTTTGACAAATCTTTCAGCAATGCCAAATCATGTTCCATATTACAAATACCTCCAGGGATATGAACCCTAGTGCACACCTTTGTGTCATCAGCAAAAAAACATTCCTTACCCAACAAACCTTTAGTTATATCACTTACATATAGATTAAATAGAACAGGAGTGAACCCCATTTACAACCACACTCAGGTATCTATCCTTTTAGCCAGCTGCATTTCCACTGAATCACCCAAGGGCTAAGTCCTAGCTTGCACAACTTTTGTATTAGATCATTATGTGGAACTGTACCAAATGCCTTGCTGAAATTAAGGTATGCCATGTCTACAGCACCACCCTGGTACAAAACTTTTATTAATATAGTCAAACAATCCAGTCAGATTAGTCTGACATGATCTGCCCTCAGTATAGATTTGGATCCAACAAGTTGTGTGTTTTTAAGTCATCAACGATCCTTCTTTTCAGGAATGATTCTATTAGCTTAACTACTACCCTACCGATGTTAAACTTACTGACCTGTAATTACCAACTCTTATCTTGCTGCTCTTCTTGTGGATAGGTACAATATTAGCTGTCCGCCAGTCATGGGGAACCTCTCCTGTTAGAAGAGATTGATTAAAAAGATCAGTTAATGGTCCAACAACTATACTTCAAAGTTATCTTAGAACTCTGGGATGACTACCATCAGGGCCCATTGCTTTATTAATCTTTAACCAAGCCAGTTCCTCTGCTACCACTCTCTCCGGAAATCCTAAAAATGATCCATAATTACTAGAACCAAAAGGATTTCCCAAATTATTATTGTTAGTATAATTTATTTCTGAGAAGACTGAACAAAAGTAATTGTTTAAGTGGTTTGCTGCATCCAGGTCTCCCTCAACATAAGTGTTATGCCCAGATTTCATTTTAGCAATCCCATCATATTTTTTCTTTCTATCGTTATCATTATGTACCTAAAAAATGTTTTATCTCCTTTCTTAATATATTTAGCAATTTCCTCCTCTTTCTGTGCTTTGGCAGTGCTGATAATGTTACAGTCCAAGTCTCTCTCAGCATCTCAATGTCCTATATAACCACTATTGTGAAACCAAACATGGCATTTTGTCTTCTTATTCAGTGTTCTTCCTCCACATGTGATAAATCCTTCTTATTCCACTTGTTACCCTCAAAAGAAAAAATAACTGCACATAGTGCATTATCCACAATAAATAATTAAAAAATAACATTAAAAAAGAAACACACTTACAAAACTAGTGCCAAATAGTGCAAAACCACTCCACCATGTGTCCACTTCTAAATGTCTGTCATCCTTACTCTTACCATCTGCAAACATGAAAATAGTCTTAACAAATTCCTCCTCCAATTTCCTCCACAGTACAACCTCCTATTCCGTCCTCTGCATAGGAGATACACCTCCGAAGAAATACAATATAGTGTAATATCTTCAAAACAATTAACACTCTCTTGTGCTCCCCTCACTTCTCCACAAATCACCAGTGTTCTTGAATACAATCTCCACCACCTCATAGAGACCATGCACCTTACCGGACGATATAAGTCCACCAGCATAGATAGGCATAGGCTCCTCTCATTCCACAACAATTTTGACTTCCAATGGCATCATAACATGGGTCAGAGCAAATCAATATAGTGTAGTAGTAGAAATAGAGCCATTTATTAGTTAAAAATGCGCTTACAAACGAAAAAAAGTATTTCAGCATGTATACAATCTTTCAACACAGCATGGTATGTAAAAACCTTCTCCAAAATGGCTGCTCCGAAACTTCCACTTTATGTCCGACGTCACGTTCTGAGGCGCTTCGTCACTTCCGACTTCATCAGTGATGCTTCTCCTTTCACTTTCTAGCTACAGGTTTTGAGAGAGACATTATCTGTAAGTGTTACTTTACCCAACTTCAGCCTCAGTGACATACCCATACTGGTATTTTTTTTTCAGCTGGTGATGGGCTTTAATGTAAAAGCAATCCTAGCAACTAATTAGCCACTGGATTGCTTTTACAGGTCCTTCTGCCACCATCCTGGGCTCTTCCATCCCACGTGGACTGAAGCCAATAGTTCCGCCAGCTGTCCATATAGAAAAGCAAGGACTGGAAAGTCCTTGATTTTATCACTTCTGGTTTTGGCTAATGTGCACAGGCTGTTACTGGCTTGTGAAAGTGTTGAATCAAACCGATCTTGGTTTGATGTGATGCTTTTAAGGGCAGAGGAGAGATCTGGGGTCTAACAGACCCCAGATCTCTCAGTAAAGATTACCCGTCACTGCCCGCGCTATCACAAGGGATGTTCATCCCTTGTGATAGCAATAAAGTTGATTTAAAAAAATTAAAGAGCCAGTGCAAAAATAAATAAATTAAAATAATAATAAAAATGTTTAAAGCACTCAGCCTCCCATGCTCACGCACAAAGGTGAACGGATACATAGGTTGCGCATGTATATGTAAATGGTGTTCACACCACGCATGTAAGGTATCACCCCAAATGTCAGAGCCAGAGCAATAATTCTAGGGCCAGACCCCCTGTGTAACTCTAAACTGGTAACCTGTAAAGGCTTATAAAGTGTTGCCTATGGAAATTTTTAGGTACTGTAGTTTGGCGCTGTTCCACAGGCGTACACAGCTTTAAACTGTGACCTGTTGGGTATCTATTTACTCGGTATAACATCATCTTTTATACTTTAGAAAATATGGGTATTATATTGTGTTTTTGTGCATTAAAATTCATTAAAGTATATTTTTTGAAAATATTGCATTTGAAAAACCGCTACGTAAACAATGCGTTACATAAAAAATTGCAAAACCCATCATTTATTCTCTAGGACTTCTGCTCAAAAAATATATCATGTTTGGGAGTTCTAAGTAAATTTCTAGCTAAATTAAATGTCAGAATTGGCCCGGCAGGGAAATAGGTTAAAGCGTGCATTTTAGTTGCATATTTTTGGTTCCTGTCTTCAAAGTCTCTGAGCTTCCTATCACTGGACCTATACAGCAATGCAGGGATGCACCTCACCTGGATACAGACCTAACCTCCCTAAAGGTACAGAAACACAGCAGAAGCTCAGATATTACATTTACAAGGCAGCTACAGACTTAGTCTATATAGTGTATGTATTATATCTAAACAAAAGCAAATATGACAATCCATTTTTTTTTTAATTTTGCATTGGTGCATGTCCCCCGTGGCAGTGCCCACATTTTGGACAATAGCCTGAATATTCCAAAAAAAAAGACCAGATTTTGTAAACCGCATTCGCAGCACAGACCTTTATTTCCTACTTCATTCCTATTTTACAGGCACTCTTCAGCTGATTCTTAACTGCAAACTTGTCAAAGACTTTAATGTGACGAATGCAACGAATGTGACCATCCAATACATATTTAATGATAAGAAGTTAACTAAGGAAAAGATGATTCAATTGCCCATGCCCATTTCTGGTATTCAGGATCATTTAACAATGGAGAACATGAAAGATTACGTGAAAGGGATCTGGGAGAGTTTAGGAAAGTTACTTCCTTTTCTAAAAAAAGACGACCTACCAGGTGAGACTTCCGTTAAAGTGTAATCGTGTGCAAAATAAAAAATAATATATATGATGTAGTCTTTCAATAGCTTTAACACAGCAGTGTCTGCTTTTCCCTGTAACATCATTTTATCCTGATGATCCTGCCAGTTGCTCCATTTATTCCTCTTTATGTAACAAACCGAGTTGTACAGCAAAAGTGTCAGTTAGGGCTAGTTTACACTGTGATTCCCTCTGAAGAGCGAGCAGCAGTTTTTTTTCAGAGGGCCTTCTTGCCACCTGTGTTAACCCCACTGTATTGCAACCATGTGCATTGCAGGGCTCAGTCAGAAGCATCACAGATTTGCCGGCTGCTTTGTATACAATTTCCCGCCCATACATCCCCTTTGCAGAAGCTGCATGGACTGGAGTGTGTGCAGGCAGAGGAGGAGGCAGAGCAGATACAGCTTCTCTCCCATTGGTGCAGAGGATGGGGGAGGGGCTTGGCCTCTGGGCACTGTGTGAGAATGCTCAAGAAGATAGACGTTTAACACAGATGATGCTCAGCCCACCACCCTAGATCCAGCCCTGAGGAGCATATGGTGGGGCCCAGAAATTAAGGGAAACCCAATTGACAGTCTGGGGTGATTGATGCGGCAGTGGGGGCAGTTACAAGTACCAATCCCCCTGTATGGCTTTCAGTGAAGCAGCTAAAATCCATGAGAGGGAGAGGAGCTGCTTTCAGCTGCTTCATTGAGAGCCATACAGGTAGATTGGTGCTTATAACTTCCCCCACTGCTGCACCAATCACCCCCGAGTGTCAGTTTCACCTGCTGCAAGAGCTACAAACCAGGGACCGCAACCCCCCCTCCGGCCTTGGGCACACAGGCAGTCCGAGGTGTCGAGGTCTGGAAAAAAAAAGAATTTAAAACAACTTCTATAGATGGGTGCCCCTCTATAAAGGGCGCCTGTAGGCATATGTCTACAGTGCCTATTGGCAAATCCAGTCCTGTACATGAGGTAAATTTGTGACAGGGGAGGGAGCTCAGCAAATAGCTTGCCTATTCAGAACACAGCTCTGTATCCTTCCTTCGTTCCTGTGCACTGTGTGGTGGGGGTGTCCTTTTCCTCCAGTCACCTCTCACACAGTTTAGAAGAGCTCCAACTGCAGCTCCCCACCCCCTCCTCTGTGATTCTGGCAGGTGAAGAAGGATTTTATCACAATTCTGCATTTTTAAATGGATGTAGAGAAGAGAAGACTGCAGATAAGCAAGTTAAACTGATGTATGAGGATTTGTTTCATCTCTGTGTATCATCTGAGGGTATTCACTTCACTGGATATATGAGAGGGTTTACAACCACTTTAAATACTGATATGGAATAAAGCATACAGGTGGCGCAAACACCTAGTGCATTAGCCAAGGTTTTTAAAAGTGTAAAAGGACAAAAAATAAACTCACAAACATAGCATGTGTGTAAAACCTATAAGGACATAGAGATGGCTACAAGGATAGCGCGGCCGGCCTGCTGACGCATTTTGGGGATGAATCTCTTTCCTCAGAGCTATATATATATATTTGATATAGCTCTGAGAAAAGGGATTCGTCCTCAAAATGCATCAGTGGGCTGACCGCACCATCATTTGGATACTCTGCCATTCTTGTGGCCATTTCTATGGCCTTATAGGCTTTACACACATGCTATGTTTGGGAGTATATTTTTTTTCTTTTTAGACTTTTAATAAACCTTGGATAATGCACTAGGTGTTTGCACCACCTGTATGCTGTTTCCAGTTTGTTGATCTCCCCATCTGAGGAGAGCTGCATATCTGGAACTTTATCCATAGGCCATTCATGCTTCTGGCCTTCCCCTGGCATTGGTTCACTCAAGGCTCTGGAGAGTTTATACATCTGAATGCTATGGGAATCCCTTGAGTGAGGGAGTTGGGCTTTTAGCTGTTGGTTCAACACGACGACTAAGCAACTAGCATTTTTAGAAAGAAAATTCAGTAATGACATCCTTTATTTTCCTCTCTTGAAAGGTATGTTGCCCTTTAAAGTAAACCTGTGGACATTGTAGGAATCATAAGCTGACATTTATGTTAAACAGTAGGCATATCTCTCACATAACCTATTCTCTATTGGTTAGTGAGGCCACCAATAGCAGGACATGGGCAAACAGCAAAGTGTAATGATAGGAAGGGCCAGCCAGATTTGGTGACCAAAAAGCTGGTAGCTATTAGAAGGCAGATCTCCAATGTTTTTTAAGGGATCCAGGGCCTACAATGCATCAAGACTGGCATGCTGCACATCCAGATGCCTGTAATATGTCGACACTGTTAGCTTAGATTTCTTAAAGAACATTGTCAATTTGCCTGTGAAGGACAAAGTGACATTGTATTTGCAATATGCCCCCCTACTCCAGTTATACACACTTTACCAGAAATTCTTCACAACTTCTTCCTCTGGTGCAGCAATGAAATCCAAGTTGTAGGCTGGTATCCGAGTTTAGGGGGAGTGGTGGCCTAACCCTTTCCATAATGTGATAGTGCTTGGCTGCAAGACCCGAGCACTGTCCAATAGGTCACATGCTAGCCAAAACCTGGAAGTGGTGCTTTTTAATCCAGCTGCAGTGAAAGGAAGAGCAGCAAGGAAGCACTGGTAAGGTTAGTATAACTGGAATGGTAAGGTGAAGGTGTCTCTTTAAGATGCCCACAGGTATAGGTCAGTGAAAGCGCATTTTGAGATATAATTGTAATGCATACCCAAGATTTTTTGCACATCATGATAACTGTAGTTATATGTTAAAGGATACCTCCAAAATTGAGGTGGGAAAGAAGGACACCTTTTAGAAAAAAAGTATATAGGCAAAAAAACACCCTTCCATGCCCCCAATTATATAGAATTAATATACAAAAAAATATTAATTACATTTACAAGTACATTTAACAACCATTTTTCTTTTTTACTGGCTTTGTTATAAGAAATAGACATGTGCAAAATGGAAAAACTTGTTTTGTTTCAGATTGATTCGTTAAGTTACTAAGTTAATTTCATTCATTTGTTAAGAAATTTGTTTGTTTCATTTTCAACCAGATTCAATTTTTCCCAACTGATTAGAAATATTCAAATCAAATTCAAATCAATCCAAATTAATTGTAATGAATAGCTGGTTCTATTCAACATTCAAATTTCAGAAGCCAGTTATATTTCTATTTTATTCTATTCTATTCTATTTTTTTATTTTCTATTACATTTTTTTATTTTACTTTCTATTCTATTTTATTCTATTCTTTTATATCTGTAATATTCTGTCCTGTATTGTTTTACTGAATTCTTTTTTATTATTATTATTATTATTATACAGGATTTATATAGCGTCAACAGTTTGCTCAGCGCTGTACAATATAATGGGAGACAGTGCACGAGACAGTACAGTAACAATACGATTCAATGCAAGAGGGGTTCGAGGGCCCTGCTCCTTGGAGCTTACAATCTAGGAGGGAGGGGATAGTGGTACAGGAGGAAATAGCTGTGGGGGATGGAGTGGTAGGAAGAGGGGAGGAAGTCAGTAATTAGCTGAGGGCGGGGTAGGCTTCTCTGAAGAGATGGGTTTTCAGGGTGCCCCTAAAGGTGAGGAGAGTAGGTGATAGTCTGATGGGTTGAGGTAGGGAGTTCCAGAGGATGGGGGAAGCCCTGGAGAAGTCCTAGTGATGGGCATGGGAGGAGGAGACCATGGAACTAGAGAGTAGGAGGTCTTGTGAGGAGCGGAGAGTACGTTTTGGGTGGTATATGGATACCAGATTGGTGATGTAATTTGGGGCAGTATTATGGAGAGCTTTATATGTCAATGTTAGCATTTTGAATTTTATCTGTTGGGCAATCGGAAACCAGTGGAGGGATTGGCAGAGAGGGGTGGCGGATACGGAGCGACTAGTAAGGTGGATGAGTCTGGCCGCAGCATTCAAGATAGACTGAAGCGGGGATAGCATGCGGTGAGGTAAGCCAATGAGGAGGGAGTTACAGTAGTCAAGTTGTGATATAATGAGGGAGTGAATGAGTTGCTTAGTGGTTTCCAAGGTTAGGAATGGACGTATTTTGGAGATGTTGCGGAGGTGAAGTCTACATGAGTTTGTCAGCGATTGGACCTGGGGCTGGAAGGACAGATTGGAATCTAGGATGACACCTAGTACTCTGGCTTGAGGGGAGGGACTGATGGCGGTGTTGTAGGTCTTGATAGAGAAGTCAGGGGAGGGGTGCGGGCTGGGGGGGAAAACTAGGAGCTGAGTTTTGGAAAGATTTAGTTTGAGGAAGTGGAGTGACATCCAATCCGATATGTCGCTCAGTAGGCTTGTGATACGGGCGGAGACTGAAGGGGTGAGGTGAGGGGTAGAGAGATAGATTTGCCTTGGCATAGAGATGGTAGTTGAAGCCGTGAGAGTGTATCAATTTGCCAAGGGAGGAGGTGTAGATGGAGAAGAGAAGGGGCCCAAGGACAGAACCTTGAGGGACCCCAACAGAGAGGGGGAGTGAAAAGGAGGTGGCAGCGATATAGGTAACGCTGAAGGAACGCTGTGATAGATAGGAAGAGAGCCAGGATAGAGAGGAGTCTCTGAGGCCAAGAGAGTGTAGTTTTTGGAGGAGGAGGTCAACCATGTGGAAAGCCGCAGAGAGGTCGAGGAGTAGGAGCACTGAATAGTGGCCATTAGTTTTGGCGGTTAGAAGGTCGTTGGTGAGTTTGAGTAGGGCAGTTTTGGTGGAGTGTAGTGGGTGGAAGCCAGACTGTAGGGGATCAAGGAGGTTGTTGTCGGTGAGGTGAGAACTCAAGTGATTATAGACTAACTGCTCTAGGAGTTTGGCTGTAAATGGCAGCAGCGAGATGGGTCTAAGGTTGTTCAGGTCGTTGGGATCCAGGGAGGGTTTCTTAAGTATGGGAGTGATATGCGCGTGTTTTAGAAGGGAGGGGAATGTGCCAGTAGAGAGGGAAAGATTAAAGATGTGTGTGAGGGAGCGTAGGATGGAGGAAGAGGGTCATCGTAGGAGTTGTTAGGGGACAGGGTCAAGGGGGCAGGTGGTGAGGCAGGCTTCAGAAAAGACCTTAGTGACCTCTTCAGTGGTAGCGAGGTCGAAGGAGTGGAGTGTTGAGGGAGTTTTAGTGTGAGGAATGCTAGGTGGGGTGGAAGTCTAGCCAGTGGCGAGGTCGAAGGAGTGGAGCGTTGAGGGGGTTTTAGTGTGAGGGATGCTAGGTGGGGTGGAAGTCTGAGCAGTGGCGATGTGCCTACGAATTGCGGCAATCTTGTTTTTGAAGTGGTTAGCAATCTCGTGGGCGGTGAGTGAGGTACTTGGTGGAGGCGGAGAGAGTAGAGAGTTAAAAGTAGAGAAGAGCCGCGAGGACTGGAGGAGAAGGTATTAATGAGGGTAACAAAGTAGGCTTGCTTGGCAGCGTGAAGGGAGGAAGTGTATGTTAGGAAGGCAGATTTATATCGGGTGAACACTTGTTGGGATCTGGTTTTGCGCCATAGTCGCTCCAGCACACGACTGCGTCATTTGAGATTTTTGGTATGGTCAGTCTGCCAGGGTTGTAGCGGTCTGGGTCTAATGCTTCGTGTTGTTGGGGGTGCTAGAGCGGCTGATAGCGAGTTGTTATAAACAGTAGTGGCCAGGTCAGGGCAGGACAGGGGAAGGATGCTGTCGTAAAGTTGGTCAGCTGCAGAATGGAAAAGGGCAGGGTTCAAGTTGCGGAGGTTTCTGCTGGTGATAGTTTGACGTTTGGAGGGATAGGTGTTTGAGAACGGGGAGACTGTGAAGGTGATGAGATTGTGATCAGAGAGGGGAAATGGGGTGTTTGAGAGGTTATTGGGTGTACAGTGGTGGGAGAAGACAAGGTCTAAGGTATTTCCGTCGGAATGAGTGGAGGACTGAATACACTGCACTAGCTCAAAAGAAGAGGTTAAGTGGAGGAGTTGGGATGTAGCTGGGTTATTGACGTTAATAGGGATGTTGAAGTCTCCGAGAATGATAGTGGGTAGCTCAGAGGAGAGAAAGTAGGGTAGCCAGGCGGCGAAGTCCTTGAGAAAGTGGGACACGGGTCCAGGAGGCAGGTAGATCACTGCAATCCTCAGGGAGGTTGGAGAGAATAGCCGGATGCAGTGGGTCTCGAAAGAAGAGAAGGATAGAGAGGGAGGGTTAGGGAGGACTTGAAAGGTGCTTAGAGGCGACAGACGTAGGCCAACCCCGCCTCCTTTCCGACTGCTGGGCCTGGGTGAGTGGGTCAAGATGATGCCTCCATAGGAGAGTGCTGCGGGGGAGGCAGTGTCAGCTGCTTGGAGCCAGGTTTCGGTGAGGGAAAGAAGGTTAAGAGAGGGACACGAAGAGGTCGTGGATAGAGGTGAGTTTATTGCAGACCGAACAGGCGTTCCAGAGTGCACAGGAGAACGGGAGGGTGGTTTTGGGGAGCAAGGGGACAGATATAAGATTGAAGGGATTGCGATGATTCCTGGGGAGAAAGAGGATGTCTTGTGTGTGGGCAAAGTAGAGGAGGACCAGGGTTCGGGGAGATATCCCTAGAGGTTAGGAGGAGAAGAAGGGTGAGGAAGGTGGCATGTGAGCAGGATGTATACGGGCGCGCATGCCTTCCAGTCCTTTTCTATACTATTCTATTCTGTTTTATTCTATTGTTTGTTTTCTTTGTCTATTCAGTCTTTGAAGGAAAACCGCAATAGTCAGCAATATGTTTATGTTTCAAATTTGTTTTCGAATTCAATTCAAAATTCATTTCAAATTCGATTTGACTTTCGTATGAAATTTAATTTCGTTATCTCATATTCATTTAAATTTGTTACTATTGTGATTCGGAAATTCAGATACATATGAAATTTATAGTGGGTGGGTGAAAGTTTTACTATAGTATAACACTTTTTTCAGTTAAATAAACCATTTTATAGACGTTTACACAACAGACCAAAAAAGGGACAATTGAGGAGGAAACAGACAGAGATTCTAAAAAAGGCGCGATCCCGCTAAATAAGAAGCAGTTGGGAGCCATGCTTAGAGTTTACCAAACTGGCAGGTCTAGAGTTAATGCAGGCTGGATACAGCCATCATTACACATTAGAGAAGGTCACATTGTCCATTGGCACACCCTTTGGTGAACAGTTGCTGTGAAAACAAAAGTTTGATTGGCTGCAGTCTGGAGGGGGATTAGGATATACACAAATCAATGTTTAACTACTAATAGGCTCTGAGGAAGGAGGGGGAGGCCCCTAAAATGCATCAATCACTTTTGGGCTATGTTTTTCTACATTTACATTTTTACATTTATATATACTGTAGCTACTTCTTTGAAGGAAACAGTCATAGTTTGATGAATAAAAAATTCATATTTTACAGTAATAGTAACATTTGTTGCCCAAACCAATGAAAATACTATGGCTTAAATGCCCCCAAATCTGTATCAGTGGGATCAGCATATGGATTCACTGGTGTAAGACAGACAGGATCAGCTTGTCAGGCTCCAGTAGACTTCAACAAAATGGAGGCCACCTGCACACAGACACCAACTCCCTGTTGCATATATGTGAATGAGATGGGCAAAAGATGGCTTCAGCTCCTGTTCTCCACCTGCATAGAACTCCTCAAATGCGTTTTGCCCTTTTCGGGGCTTAATCGTAGAAGCTCTAGAATTAAACCCCAAAGGGGGAAAACACATCTGAGTAGTGCTCTACAGGTGAAGAACAGGAGCGGAAGCCATCTTTTACCCATCTCACTCACATATATGCAACAGGGAGTCTGTGCCTGTATGCAGATTTCCCCCATTTTGCTGAAGTAATATTTGTTGGCTTGGGAAACTCTCCAGGAAAACTGAAAATTGTCCCTTGCAGTGGGGCTGGGGCAAGGGTTAACTACTCGTTTAGGCCTAGGGTTCTACTTGCCTGGTCCTATATCCAGTGTAGGGCTAGGGAAACGTCAATAGGCATACTGCTATAGCAGACAGTTACATGAACTTTTCTAAAAATATTGTTTGCATTTTTGCCTAAAATTGATTTTTTTCTTATTCAGAACATACAAACTCATCGGTAAATGCAAAAACAAGTAAGTAATAGGGGGGCCTACCTAGATCTGCAGATGAGAAGAATTGAATTGGTGGCTTGCGTATTTTAACCATTTGCCCCCAGAGGATTTACCCCCTTTCTTGACCAGGCCATTTTTTGTGATACAGCGTTGCGTTACTTTAACTGACAATTGCGTGATCATGCAACGCAGAGCCCAAATGAAATGTATGTCCTTTTTTCCCCACAAATAGAGCTTTCTTTTGGTAGCATTTGATCGCCTCTGCATGTTTTATTTTTTGCACTATAAAAAAAAGAGACTTGACAATTTTGAAAAAAAAACAATATTTTTGACTTTATACTATTAAACATGTCCAGTAAAACCATTTGTAGCTGCGGCTGTTAATCACTGGGTCCCACTTTATTTACCAACAGTCCTCCTCCCTGTCGGCTCGGGTACACTGCTCTGGATGGCTGTGCACAGCCATCCAGAGCAGTGTGCTTACAGTGAAGCACACACACCCCCCGCCCCCTTGTAAAACACTCCCTGCACACAGTTAACCCTTTGATCGCCCTTCATGTTAACCCCTTCCTGCCCAGTGCCATTAGTACAGTGGCAGTGCTTTTTTTTATATCACTGATCACTGTATTGGTGTCACTGGGGATGTCAGTGACACCAAGTCAGTTCACCCCAGTGTCAGAATGCCTGCCACAGTCCTGCAGTCCCACTATAAGTCACTGATCACCTCCATTATTAGTTTAAATTTTTTTTTAATTTCCAGTTATTATACCGCCATTTGTAGACACTATAACGTTCACATACTCCAATTCTTTTACACGTATTGGGATTTTTTTAGGGCAGCACAGGTGCGCAAAAGTACAGATTTATATGCTATTCCCGCTCCCGAGGTTTTCTTGCCCATCCCAGATAGCGTCAGATTGCCCATCAGTAAACCAGTAATCACATTTAACCCCTTGATTGCCAGGAACACGCTCATACTCAATAAATCTCCTTTGCTAATATAGTGTCTGAACGTATCAATATCTTTGATCAGACCAGCACTATACCAGCGTTCACATTAGTATAGTATCCACAAAAAGGCAGCGTTAGCGGGATCAGCCCCGACACCTGCCAGTACCTGCGTTTAGCCCCTATGCCCCCCCCTTCTCCCCCAGCAAGTGCAGTGTCAGTAGGTCACTGACACTTGATACATTTCACACAAAACCGCAGTGTTCGCAGAATCAGGCCTGATCACTTGCCGTAAAAAAATTTTTGTAGTGGTTCAAGCAGTCCCTGACAGCCAGGTGCTCTTTTTCCCGTGAGTCGCATTAGATACCTATAAATTTAGTGGCCAGAATGTCAATGGGAAGGTATACTAGTGAAGAGGTCTACAGGATTCTGAGCATGTCAGATGAGAGCGAAGGGGAAGACTCACTGACACAATCAGCCTCAGAATACAAACCTGTAGACAGCAGCAGCACCCTGACAGATAGCTCAGACGTTGGAGAAGAGATCCCTGCTAAGATCAGGCATACCCGACCCCATTCCCAGGTTTCTGAGATGTTACAATCGCATGATGACTCTCATATGCAGCAGAGTGCCAGTACTAGTGCAACTCTACATTTTGGTGAACTGGCAAGCATCAGCGGCCTAGTACATCCTGGTTTTCACATATCAGCACTGCAGTATCACTTGGTGATGTGGCGAGTCTCATAAGTGCAGTACAAGCTGGTGCGGTGGCGAGCACAAGTAGTGTCCCGCAGCTGCCAAGAATTCGCACACAGGCCCGTATAGCCCCTAGTATCCTTCCGAATGTGCTTGCAAATCCCATTTGGTAGCCCACAAATTCTGCAGCACCCGTACTTCCCCCCCATTCACTGCCCAACCTGGAATTCAGGTGCAAACAGCAAATTTAACTACTCCCCCTTTTTTTTGGAGCTTTTTTTCATGGAAGATCTGTATGCATTGATTGTGGATCAAAACAATTTATATGCGCAACAGTTTATCGCCGCCAACCCAAATTCAAACCTTGCCAGACCATTCGCATGGAAACCCATTACGGTTTCCGAATTTGACATTTTTTGGGGGCCAAACTCTCAATGTGGGCATTACTAAAAAAAATGAATTGCGGTTGTATTGGTCCACAGACCCGATTCATCATATGCCCGTATTCTATGGCCAGGCATACATTTGAAAGTATAAAGTGTTTTATGCATTTCAACGACAATACACTCTGTCGTCCTTGAGATGACCCTGAATTTGACCGACTCCACAAAATTCAGCCTCTCGTAAATCACCTTAACCAAAAATTTGCAGATGTCTATACTCCCCAGCAAAAAATCTGCGTTGATGAGTCCCTCATCACTTTTTCTGGCCGACTTGCATTCACACAATTTCTCCCCAGCAAGCATGCCAGATATGGGGTCAAGATGTAGAAGACATGTGAGAGAACAACAGGCTATACATATACGTTTCAGATTTACGTGGGAAAAGATAGTCATGTGAAGCCCCCTGGATGCCCAGACTACATGGGGAGCAGCGGCAAGATAGTTTGGGACTTGGTGTCATCCTTTTTCCATATGAGGTACCACTTATACATGGACAATTTTTTTTTTGTTACGAAAAAGAGAAGCCTTTATTAATAAAGAGCATAATGGTACAAAAGACATGTACATGTCACATGAACAAGACAGCAGGCACTACATACAGCGACACAGCAATAAGTCAAATACGAAAACACATGCAGCAATATTGAAGGAGGCTACGACAAGGTTATGCTTGTAGTAAACGGGAGCCAATGTAGTGCAATCTGGGATGTTGCTGCATTAAGCCTCCTGTGCTTGTGCTTCGCCGTGCAGGAATGTAGCGGGAGGGAGGGTGGACGCGGCGTCTGCACGTAAGGTAAGGCCATAAGCTCATGACAATAGGGGTAACTGGAAGCCAGCTTAAATTGTCGTAGGGGCCGCTGATGGAAGTGGGGAGAGTGAGAAATTGGCATGTCTAGGGCGCGAGAGGAGAGAAAAAAAGAAAGAGAAGAGGAAAGGAAAAAGATAGAAAAGGAGAGGGGAGGAGGGAGAGAAAAAAAAAGGGGGGGGAGGGAAACATGCGACGTTTGTAGTAACAGCAATATCTGGGGTTAATCATGTATGGGGTCAGGAGTTAAGCTATCACCAGAGTCACGTGGGAGGGGATACATCATCGAGGGGGGGCTCAGTGCCTACAGTGAGAACTACTGTAAAGGAGTAACATCAACAGGAGAGCTGAACTAAGGCAGACAGATTGGTCCATAAGGGACTTGTACGTAGGGGTAGTTATGAAATAAGTCCAGCAGGCCCAAATGTGGGAAAATTTAGTGGGAGTGTCAAGTGCCGTCGCAATCAATTCCTCCATATCTGCCATTTTGCCCACACGGATAAGCCAATCACGAATGGAGGGGGGGCGAGAGGAGCCCCAGAGAACGGGAAGACAGAGTCTGGCTGCGTTGACCATATGCATGGCCAAAGATTTATGGTATTGTCCCCCAAGAAGGGAGGAGTGGTGGAGAAGAAACTGGGCTGGGGACAGGGCCAAAGGTACGGTCGTCACCGATACTACAATCCTATGGATCTCCTGCCAGAATGGTTGAATGCTCGGACAGGACCACCAAATGTGAAGAAATGATAAATCTGCAGTCCCACATCTCCAGCAGTTATTAGGATAGGAGGGGTTGAAATGAGAGATTCTCGAAGGGGTGCAATACCATCTCGACGCCACTTTGTTACCATTTTCCTGCGTCGAGACTTATTCAAGTATTCTCATAAATGCTCCCTTAACAAGTGCCCAGTCGGAGTCCGACAGATTATCATCCAAGTCTCTGTTCCAAGCCCGGCATGAAGGTAGAGAGTTATAGGCCCTACTCTCAACGAGGAGGGGATAGATCTCTGAGATCAAATGCTTACGCGGTTCACCTTTCGAGCATATAGCTTCAAAAGGGGTAAGAGGGCGGGTCCAATCATGGAAAGGTTTATGCGAAAGCAGAAAGTGCCTTATCTGCAAGTAAACCCAGAAGGGAAAATCGCAGGTACCCATGCTTTCACGCAGTTCGTGGAATGATTTCACCTTGCCTTCGTGGAGAAAGTGTTTAGCTAAGATCTGAACATGCGGCCAATGTTCAGATAAGAAATCTTTATGCATTCTGGGGGGAGAAGTCAGGGTTGAGTCGGATGGATGTTAGAAGATTCGGTGACTCAGAAAGATGCTGATTTGCAAGTCATGCGGAATGATTTCAGGGTAGGGCCCACCAAAGGGTGAGTGAGAAGGACTTGAGGTGTATGCCAAGGGATCGATATCAGGGGTGAGGGCGAGAAGACATTTTCTAATTGTACCCAGTCTTTAGAGGCAGAATGGACATGCCAATCCACTACATGGGAGAGGTGGCATGCCAAGTAGTAACGGTGAAGGTCAGGGAGCACAATGCCACCGTTAAGTTTAGGGAGAATCAGTTGAGAGTAAGCGATGCGCGGACGCTTATGGTTCCATTGGAATAGGGAACACAGTTTTTTTCAGGATGTAAAGAAGGCAAGAGGTATGTGGATGGGCAGAGTTTGAAAGAGATAGAGGAGGCGGGGAAGAATGCTCATTTTATTTATCGCTGCCCTTCCAAACCATGAGAAGCAAGGACGATGCCATTTATTCAGATCCTCTTGGAGAGAACGGAGAGTGGGTAGAAAATTTTTCGCATATAAGTTGTCGAGGTTGCGGGTAAGCTGTACACCTAAGTAAGAAAGTGAGTCCCTTTCCCATTGAAACGGGAAACGCGACTCACAATCAAAAACTACTTCCAAAGGCATGGTGATATTGAGAGCGAAAGACTTGGAAAAGTTAATCTTAAAATTTAACAAGAATCGAAAGAAGGCAAAGTCTTTTAGTAAGTTCAGCAGAGTGATATGAGGATCGGCAAGGAAAAGAAGGATATCGTCCGCGTAAGCCGCAAGCTTGTATTCCTTGTCCGATATCTTGATCCCTTTGATGTCGGGGTTAGAGCGTAACTTCCGTAGAAGGGGCTCCAGGGAAAGGATGAACAGGAGTGGGGAAAGCAGGCAACCCTGATGCGTGCCATTTCCCAAATGGAAAGAGTTTGACAAATGCCCGATGACCCAGACACGAGCAGTAGGGCCTGAGTACAGGGTCATTATAAAGTTGAGTATCTTCTCACCCAAACCCAGTGTCACCAAAGATGCCTTCAGATAATCCCAAGCAATCCTATCAAAGGCCTTCTCTGCATCCAGGGAAAGGAAGAAACCAGCAGAGTTAGATTTACAGAGCCAATGATGGAGGTTGAGGGCCTTAATGGTATTGTCCCTGGCTTCCCTGCCCGGGATGAATCCAACTTGATCCAAATTGATCAAGGAGGGAAGCAGGGGAAGGAGTCGATTAGCAAGGATCTTCGCAAAGATTTTGATGTCCACATTCAGGAGGGAAATGGGTCTATAATTGGAAACCTGTGCGGTATCTTTGTCACCTTTGGGGATAACTGTTATATGGGTTTCTAGAAGTCGATTTTGAGGTTGAGGAGATTGAGAGAAAGTGTTAAATGCCGAAAGGAAGGGGATACCCAGGATATCAAGGAAAGATTTGTAATAGGCTGCCGAAAAGCCATCGGGGCCCGGACTCTTACCTGGTTTAATCTGCTTTAGAGCACACTGCAATTCATTCAGTGTCAGGTCCTTTTCCAGCGAGTTAACCGAGTCCTCCGAGAGGACCGTCGGACCATGGAGATGGAGGAACTCGGAAATCAGGGAAGCCCTTGATTTGTCAGTAGGCAAAGGGGGATGCTCAGGAGGGAGATTGTATAAAGAAGCATAAAATTGTTAAAAGTGGGTGGCAATGTCAGGGTTAGATGTGGCCATAGTGCCATCAGAACCCCTGATTCTGTGCACCGTCATACTGGATCTTTTCTCGCGGAGAGCTCTGGCAAGAAACTTCCCACTCTTATTGGCAAATTCATAGTATAGTTTTTGTGAAAGAATGTACCGTTTTTTAACCACCTTACCCAGTTCAGTAAGAAGTTGTGAGTGTGTGCTCATGAGTTCGGATAAGGTCGACGCAGCCAGAGACCGCTTATGCGCCCTCTCTAAGGAATAGATCTTACCCGTGAATAATTTCAGATGCTCTTGTCTATCTCTTTTGCGCTTCGTCGCCGCTGCAATGAGGAAGCCACGGATAACACACTTGTGGGCCTCCCACTGCATGAGGGGGGAGGTATCCAGAGAGGAATTTAGGGAAAAGTATTCCATCAGATTGGAGCGGATCTCTTGTATGATAGCAGAATCTGCAAGAATGGAAGCGTCTAGGCACCAAAATTTCGAGTGAATGTATTTATCTGGGAACCGTAAGGTCATGGTGATGGGGTGGTGGTCAGAAAGGACCATTGGTTCTATAGAAACAGCACAGAGGAGAGGAAGATCCGATTGTGACAGGAAGAAGTAATCTATCCTGGAATATTTATTATGTGGTGCGGAATAAAATGTGTAATCCTTCAGAGGGATGGAGGGTTCTCCAGGAGTCATGTCGTTGAAAATGTTGTAGTTCTATGCATATTTGTTTAAGGGCCTTGAACGGTAGAAAGGAGCTGCCTGAGGAGGAGTCTAACAGTGGACTTAGTGAGATATTCAAGTCGCCCCCTAGTATCAATATTCCCGATTGGAACGCAGCTAGGGCGGTGGTAATTGAGCGCATGAAAGAAACCTGCTTGGTGTTAGGAGCATAAACATTGGCAAGTGTAACGGGCCGATTGGCACAAAAGCCCTTTATAAACAGGTATCTGCCTTCCGGATCTACAAAGGAGTCAGACATAGAGAAAGGACAATGTCTAGCGAATAAAATGGCTACTCCCTTTGATTTGGTCAGAGAATTGGTGGCGTGGAGGACTATGGGGAAATGGGAATTGAAAAGCTTGGGAAAAGAATCCTGGCGAAAGTGCGTCTCCTGGAGGAAGACTACATCCGCTTTTTGTATACGCAAAAAGGAGAGCAGCATGGAACGCTTTTCGGGTGCGTTCAGACCCTTGGCATTGAGTGAGAGGCGTTTCAAGGACAATGGTCCCGAGACTGAGGTGGAGGCCAGCATGATAACCTGTCAGTATTGCAAAAATTTAGAGCCACAGTGCACTAGGGATGAGGGGAATGGGGGGGAAGAAGGGAAAAAAAAGAAAAAAAAAATTTTTTAAGGGGGGATGAGCTAGAGAGAAAGAAGTATAAAGGATGGACAGCTTGAGGAAGAGACCCGCTATTCCACGTGAGAAAGAAGGAGGCCAGAAAAGAAGGGGGAGAACAGGAAGAGAAGAGTACTAGGAGGAGTATGAAAGAGGTGGAAATAAAGAGAAAAAGAGACAAGAAATGGATACAGTCAATATAGTGATGCGCGCCGTATGAATGTTCAGTAGGAGCTCACAGAGCCCACTGTTTTATAGGGAACGAAGGAGACGCCGAGCCGAGAATAAACACCACCGCCGGCCGGTGGCCACGCCAAAATATGTAATCAGATGGTAAATTATGATTAGAGGAGGGGGGAATTCGATAGTGACATGCATTCCAGGGGATTCTAGGGATATAATACGTAGCAGGGGTCTCAAACCATCTCCATGAAGTAGCAGGGCGTAAACTATGTGTGGGACACAGAAGCGCAGGCAGGGACAGGGATACAATCAAAGTGGTATAAATACGGTCAAAGACCACCCCTGCGCAGTCTGTGCCTGGAATGTCGGGGTATAGAGAGGACACGTGTGAGAAGGGTCAGAGTATGATGAGACGGTCACAGGACCTGCAACGAGGGAAGACTAAAAGCGGAAGTGTAGAAGGCCTTGACGAATAGTACAAGCATCTCTTTAACTAGAAACAAATTATCAACGGGTCAACGAAGGCAAAACAAGCGAAAATCAATGCATTAACAGACAAAAACACCATGGAGCCCCAAGTAGTTAGCAAGTACAAACGAAACTTCCCCGGGTCAGAACCAGTCAAAACGTCACAAAACATAGAAATGTATGTATGAGAGTGATAGTGTTATGCGAGTGAGTAAAAATAAATTGACTAAGGCCCTTATAATAACAAAAGGGACGAGCATCACCTCTCGCACATTCGTAAGGCCACCGGGACCCTAAGGGCGAAGGAGAAGCGGACCTCGGGGAGGTATCGCTAATGCGACCATCCCCAGGTGCATCTTTACAGCAAGGTCAGAAATCGGGAATGGGCCGAAGAAGAAGGCACGCCCAGATGGGACAGCCTGTTAGGGAGCAGGGAGAAGTGATGCTCGTTCACCTAACCACAAACATGAAGCAATAGCCCCCGCAACCGCCCCCCGAAAAAACCATGACCCCCCCCACCCAACACACCCACCCCCAAACCCCCCCTCCAGCGCGGCATCAGGCCCCCTCCACAGTCCCAAATATGATGTATACTTTACTCAGTCCGCTAGAGTTTCCTCTGAAGAAGTCGATTGAGTATAGCAGATCGCGGTATGCCAAGGACAGGCTGAGTTCAACTGGAAGCTTCCTCAGAAGTAGCAGGGCAGCAATCAATGAGGCGGGATAAGACTCTGTGGGTACAGGGAACAGGGAGGATGCAGCAAATGGAGGACAGACGATCCGGAAGTTGTCAAACAGTCGGGTGCGTGAGGGTCCAGTTCGTAGGGCGGGTTCCAGGTGAGGTGGAGGCACAGGGTCTGTTGGGGGGTCCGGGGTACTAAGCCTCATCGGTGGAGAGCGAGCCGGGGGTCAGGGCATCGGCCAAGGAGGAGCAACCGGCTGTCACTCGCATCAAGCCTCGCGGTCAGTGAGGCAAGGGTACATGGGAGGGGCCGTCGGTCGTCTTTTGCTCAGTGACTGCTGGTCAGAACCCTGAGGAATTGACTCCCAAATAAGCAAACACATGGTGTGTCGAGAAGAAAGGAAGTCCAATGCAGAACAAATTGGGAGAGATGAGACATTCGGGACTCTTTAGAAAAGTTAAGGTTAGCTTCAGGCAGCTGATGAAAGCAACACAGAAGTGGCACAGGTAGATGGGGATAGGGTGCCTTTTAAATCTTGTGCCGTAACTTTCTGTGCGCGGGAGAGGCCGTTAGGCTAGAAACGGCCACCGCACCCCCAGTGGGGAGTCTTGGAGGAGTCGAAGGGACAATCCGTCTTCTACGAAAGGAATGGCCTTGCCAGTCCATTGCGCCGTCTGCTGAATCCGGAGCCAGGGTCGGCAACCCTCTCAGAGACCCCTGCCATTCAGGCAGGTCTATCACTGGGATATTCAAAGATGAGCAAAAAGATGGCAGGTCTTCAGGGACTCGCAAGTCATAGGTGTGGCTGCCAACCCGTGCTGAAAGGCAAAAAGGAAATCTCCATCTGTATAAAATATTGTGGGCACGGAGCGTGTCCCGTAGTGGACGCAGAGCTTGCCTGTGGCGTAAGGTCATGCTGGATAAATCCTGAAACAGTTGTATATCCTCTCCTTCGTAAGTCAGATGTCTTCTGACCCTGGCGCATCTAAGTATATCCTCCTTGAGCGGGAAGCTGACAATGCAGCAAATAATATTTCTGGGTGAATCCGCATCGCCCCCCCTGGGCCGGCTTACCCTGTGTGCACGCTCTATGTCAATTGGGGTTGCCGGCGGGCGGCCAAGAGGTCATTAAAGATGGTCATTACTGCCTTGGAAATATCAGAGTTTTCCACAGATTCTAATGTTGTGTCACGGTTGTCTAAGTCCTCAATATGCCTGTAGAACTCTCGGATAGTCGCGGTGTGAACCTCTGACTGTCGCTGTAGGTGGAGTATGGCATTCTTGTTTAATCTGGAGACTGACTCCGCCTGGAGCCCATTGAGCGGATATCCTCCCGCAATTCGTTAAGGGCAGTGGTCAGGGTAGTGGTTAGAGAGGCCTTTATGTCAGTAGCCACAGCATGTAAATCCTTCAATGAAAGGGACTGAGTAGCAGCAGAAATATCTTGCTGTGGCACTGTGTCATTCCCAGCTTGCATGACCTAGCAGGAAGAGCAGCCTGTGTCAGAGGCAGAGGCTGCAGAGGGAGGGGGAGAGGGAGATGGAGAGAGAGAGGGAGATGGCTGCGGCCCTGCTATCTGTGACTGGGAGCTGAAGAGCTCCTTTATGTGTGTCCCTGCGGGCTTGGGGCCCCTTGGGGATCGTTATCGGGTGCCGGAGTGTGTCCGGTCATGTTTCCCCATGGTGTGAGGGGTCTGTCTCACCCCACCCATCCGTGCTGTTTAGCGGGCTGATCCAGCCGGCGGGAGCTCCGGAGTTAGGCGGCCATTCCACTCAGCGTCAAGCCACGCCCCCGACAATTTTTATTCAAGCCTGCCACTATTTAAACATTTGTACAATCTTGGAATTGGCACATGTGGCACCATGCAACCTAATCGCCGGGGCTTCCCCCAATGGCTTGTAAATACCCATCTTAGAAAGGGGGAAAAAGCCTGCTTGAGAAATGAGGATGTCATTCAGCTGCAGCACTGACTTGTTTATTCTGACAGCAACAGGGTCTTCCTCTCAGAATATACATAAGTAGGTGTGTGCAGCACTGTTGGATGAGATTTTTCATCCGCAGTTAAAAAGAGAGTGTATATGCCGAAGCATGGGGACCTGGGGTGGCCAGTGGGTGGATGGCACCTATGCTTCAGCATATATATTTTATAATATTTTTTGACACATTTCATGTGTGCCCACCATTAGAAGTGGGTGGATGCAGGGCGGTATATTCTAATGGTGAGCATACCACATACTTTTTCTGGCAGAGATTTCTTCTCTTTTTTCAGCCCACAGACTGTATAAAAAAAAAGAACATAGCATATACACCCAACAAGGACCAGCCTTGTTGTACTGCTAATTCACTGGACTTTGAGTGGTGATACCAGGATGATGCCTGCAGCTGCTTATATTGTAAAGCGCTGCGCAAACTGTTGGCGCTATATAAATGCTGTATAATAATAATAGTAATAATATCGTATTTTTCAGCCGGCGATCAGCTTTCATGTAAAAGCAATCCTAGTGGCTATTTAGCTGCAGGATTGCTTTTACAAGCAGTGGGAAAAGATGCCCCCCTCCCCCGCTGCCTTCCTCAGCTTTCCTGGGTAGCCCCGTGCCTTTGGGGGAACCTGAGAATGCAGCCTGTGTTTCTGCCAGCTGACCATAGAGCTACTTGGAGACTGGAATGATGCCAATCATCTCTATAGTCTAAGAAATTGGAAGCTACGAGCAGTTCATCACTTCAGTTTCGCAGGATATAAACAGCGCCATTTGTAAATTGGGAAAAGCATCTATTCACAACGATCTTGGTGAGGTTAGATAATGTAAGGGCAGAGGAGATATCTACTGTAGAGTCTGATAGAACCCATATTTCTAAAAAAAGAATATGACAATGCCCATTGAAGTTATAGGGGGTATTTGCATTCCTTGTGGAGCATTAAAAGTGATTAAAAAAATGAAAAGGATAGTGTAAAAATAATTTAAAAAATAAAAATAACTAAAAAAAAAAAAAAAGCACCCTCGCAAGCGTTGACCCTGTGCCAGTATGTAAACAGCAGTTGCACCATGCATGTGAGGTATTGCCAGGAACGCTAGATCAAGGGCAGTAAATCTAGCAGTAGACCTTGTCTGTAAATCTAAAATGGTAGCTTGTAAAGGCTTTTAAAGCGTTGACTATGGATATTAAAAATGTATGCCGTTTGTCATGGGGCATGCGCAGTTTTAACTCATGGCATGTTTGGTATCTATTTACTCAGCATACCATCATCTTTTATATTTTACCAAATAATTAGACACTATATTGTGTTTTTATGCATTAACAGTAAAAAAAGTGTATTTTTTTCAAAATATTTGCGTTTGAAAAATCACTGCACGAGTACTATGTGACAAACAAAAGTACTGTGACATAAAAAATTGCAGCACCCAATGTTTTATTCACTAGGGTGTCTGCTTTAAAATATATATCATGTTTGGGGGGTTCAAAGTAACTTCCTAGCAAAAAATACAGATTTTTTTTCATGTGAACAAAAAGTGTCAGAAAAGGCTTGATCTTCAGGTGGTTAGAAGAGTGAGTGATGTGTGGCATAAACTTCTAATGCGGGGCATAAAATTCCCCCACCCCCCAAAACGACACAAAATTGTCATTTAAATGATTTAATGCTCACACATGCCATGGGTATATGTGGAATTACTCCCCAAAATACATTCTGCTACTTCTCCCGAGTATGGGGGTACCACATGTGAGAGACATTTTGGCAGTCTAGCAAAGTACAGGACCCCAAAATCCAATAAGCACCTTCAGGCTTTTAAAGGGCTTTATTTCCTCATTACACTTCCTGACTACCTATCACAGTTTCGGAGACCCTGAAATGCCAGGATAGCACCCCCCCCCCCCAAATAACCCCTTTTTGGAAAGTAAACACCGCCAGGAATTTGATAAGAAGCATGGTGAGTATTTTGAAGATTTCATTTGTTGCCACACGTTTTTGTAAAATGAAGAAAGAAAACAAAAAACATTATCTTTTTCTTTTATTATATTTCAATAAACCTTGTGAGAAAGAATGAGATCTGCAAAATACTCACCATTGCTCTTTTTAAATTCCTTGGAGTGTCTGCTTTCCAAAAAGGGATCATTTGGGAGGAGAGGGGGTTGGTGCTATCCTGGCATTTCAGGGCCTCCAAAACTGTGATAGGTAGTGAGGAAGTGAAATGAGGAAGTTACGCACCTTCAGGCTTTCAAAGTGGTCATTGGATTTCAGGATCCTGTATGTGGCTAGGTTCCCAAAAAATCTCACACATGTGGTATCCCCATAGTCAATAGAAGTAGCAGAATGTATTTTGGGGTGTAATTCCACATATACCCATGGCTTGTGTGAGCAATATAGCATTTAAGTGACAACTTTGTGTAAAAAAAAATGTTTTTGTCGTTTTCCAAAAACTTGTGGAAAAAAATAAATCTTCCATGGACTCAATATGCCTCTCAGCAGATAGCTTAGGGTGTCTACTTTCCGAAAAGGGGTAATTTGGGGGTGTTTGTACTTTCCTGGTATTTTAGCATCTAAAGAAATGTGATGGGCAGTCAGAAAGTAAAAGCTGTGTAAATTCCATTATCTATACCATAGTTTGTAGACGCTATAACTTTCGCACAAAGCAATCAATATACACTTATTGGGATTTTTACCAACAGCATGTAGCAGAATACATTCTGGCCTAAATTTATGATGAAGTTTGAGTTTTTGTGATATTTTTTATGACAGAAATGAGAAAGTATCAGTTTTTTTTTTTCAAAATGTTTGGTCTTTTTTTGTTTATAGCGCGAAAAATAAAAAGCGCACAGGTGATCAAATACCACCGAAGGAAAGCTCTAATTGTGTTAAAAAAGGACATAATTTAATTTATGTACAGTATTGCATGACCTTGCAATTGTCAGTTAAACTAGCGCAGCGCTGTATAGCAAAAAATGGAGTAATATGCAGTATCTACTGTATACCATAGTTTGTAGACGCTATAACTTTCACACAAAGCAATCAATATACACTTATTGGGATTTTGTTTACCAAACACATGTAGCAGAATTCATTTGGGCCTAAATTTTTAACTAACTTTGAGTAGACTATATATATTTTTTTTGTAGCTGAAAGTAAAAAATATAGGGTTTTTTTTTCAAAATTTTCAGTTTTTTCTGTTTATAGTGCAAAAAATAAAAAGCGCACAGGTGATCAAATACCACCAAAAGAAAGCTCTATTTGTGTGAAAAAAAGGACGTAAATTTTTTTGGGTACAGCATTGCATGACCATGCAATTACCAGTTGAAATAGTGCAGTGCCAAATAGCAAAAAAAGTCCTGGTCAGGAAGGGGGGTAAATCCTCAGGAGGGCAAGTGGTTATAGCGTTTACAAATGGTGGTATAGTTACTGGATTTTTTTTCTATACTAGTAATGGCAGCGATTAGCGACTTATAGTGGGGCTGCGTTGGGCATTCTGACACTGATGGAAACTGACTAAATGCCAGTGACACCAGTACAGTGATCAGTGCTAATAAAAAGCACTGACACTGTACTATTGGCACTGGGTAGGAAGGGGTTAACATCTGGGGCGATCAAAGGGTTAACTGTGAGCTGTGTGTGTGTTTTACTGTGTAAGCACACTGATTTCTATGGCTCTGCTATGCAGAGCCATACAAAGCAGTGTGCAGGAGCTGACAGGGGAGAGAGCTATATTGTTTACGTACAGGTCTCTCCTCCATCAGTGATACACAGCGTTTGCCGGGTGCCAGTGGGGAATCACCAGCCAGGACCCGGTGATTGACAGGTGAGGCCGCCAATGGTGGTGTGGGTAGGGTGTGCACGTGGCTCATGCGCGCCCCCTACCCATAAATGCAATATCACGTATATATACATGAATTTGCTCACCCCGGCCGCCTGTAGAAGTATTTCTGTTACAGGGCATCGGGAAAGCTTTTAATATTCTAAGTGTTTTGTATTTATATTTGTATATTTTATGTATAGAAGGTAATCTGATGAAGAAAATAGTTAAAATTTGATGAATAAAACCATCATATTTTACAATAATAGTAATATTTATGGCTTGTGCAAAACTCTGGGATATATGAATATTTACGCTTACAGTGTCTCCACTACAAGGGTTACTTGCTTGGTTAGGTCTAGGGGAAGAGCGGGAGCACTTTACGTTACCCGGTCCTCCACTTCCCCATGCATTGGTGGTGGACTGTTCATCAGCATCTTTACATCCAATGCAGGGCTATGGAAGATAGAAAATGGATATTACTATAGCAGGCAGTTGCATGAACTTTTCTAAAAATATTATTTGTCTTTTTTTTTTACTTTCAGAAACCAGAAACATCTGGACAAGTACAATAGCAAGTAAGTAAAAGGGGGGTCCTACCTGGATCTGATCAGAAAAATGTAGCTCCCCTTGCTGACTTGTGTATTTGAACATTTTAATTGTGTTGTGTTTTGTAGATTAACATTTTTATAGCTACAATTTTGAAGAAAGCTGTTGTTATTATATATACCACTGAGGAGGTCACTAAGGTCTTCTCAGAAGCCCGCCTCATCACTTGCCCCCTTGACCCTGTCCCCACACAACTCCTCCGGTCACCCTCCTCCTCCATCCTACGCTCCCTCACCCACATCTTCAATCTCTCCCTCTCCACTGGCGCATTCCCCTATCCCCTCCTGCGTGCCACCCTTATAACCCTATCCCAATCCATGAGTTCTCAGTTTTGTGCAAGTGTCTGAAGGTGATGGACCTTTTCTCCCTCAAAGAGAAACCCACCCTTAGCTTAAATACTTTATTTTTTTATCTTCTGATTCTCCAATCAAACTCTCACTGTCTTCTAATGCCAGCATAGAAATAATGTATCTGAATTGACGTAACCTTGGTAAAATCTTGGGAACTGTACCAAGACCCCACACTGTGGTGAGTGCCTGTAATGTTGCTTTGGGCACCTTAGCACTTGATGTAGTGCATTGAGTTAGCCACAGGATACCGTAAAGGTCCAGGGCCGAGGTCAATCACTTTGGAACCCAATCCCTGAAGACCACCTCCAGTGGGGGGGGGGGGGGTATGCCTACCATGATGGGTGAAGCCTGGAATTTATTTACAGTCTAGTGTCATGGACAAGTAAGACAGGGTCACCCTGTATCTCAAACTGTTCCACCTAGAGCCATTATAAGGTACTCAGGTGCCTCCTCCTGCCCTTTTGTCAAGAGGATTAATTATAGGATGGTTTACATATGGGTTACCACGTATTCCTTATACACACTTGCCCTATACTCTGCATCCTATTCCGTGAGTACCTCACAAAGGAATACCTTGATATGTTAGTTATGGCAGAGACTAGGCAAGATAGAATCAAAACAAAATTGCAGGCAAACATTCATGCCCGCACAACTCTCAGCCTCATAGTGACCATGCATCACTTGTACCACAGCTAGAACCAGCTCTAACATTGGTCCCAGCATCCAAATATAGCTCTAGCACGCAAGAAGCAGCCTATATCACCCGCTATAAATCTGCCTTCCTAACGTACACTTCCTCCCTTCACGCTGCCAAACAAGCCTACTTTATTACCCTCATCAATACCTTCTCCTCCAGTCTTCGCCGGCTCTTCTCCACTTTTAACTCTACTTTCTCCACCCAGTACCTCACCGCCCACGAGATTGCCAACCACTTCAAAAACAAGATTGACGCAATTCGTAGGGACTTCGCCACTGCTCAGACACCCATCCCACTTAGCACTCCTCACACAATAACCCCCTCAACACTTTGCTCCCTTGACCTCACTACCACCGAAGAGGTCACTAAGATTTTCTCTGAAGCCCGCCTCAGCACCTCCCCCCTGGACCCTCTCCCCTCACAACTCCTGGGGTCCCCCTCCTCTTCCATCCTATGCTCCCTCACTCACAACTTCAATCTCTCCCTCTTCACCGGTACCTTCCCCTCCCCTCTAAAGCACGCGCACATCACTCCCATATTTAAGAAACCCTCCCTGGACCCCTCCGACCTAAACAACCTAAGATCCATCTCCCTACTGCCATTTACCTCTTAACTCCTAGAACGCTTAGTCTACAATCGCCTGAGCTCCCATCTCACCGACAACAACCTTCTCAACCCTTTACAGTCCGGCTTCCGCCCCCTACACTCCACCGAAACTGCCCTACTCAAACTCACCAATGACCTACTAACCGCCAAAACCAATGGCCACTATACTATACTCCTACTACTTGACCTCTCTGCTGCTTTTGACACGGTTGACCACCCCCTCCTCCTCAAAAAACTTCACTCTCTTGGCCTCAGAGACTCTGCTCTCTCCTGGTTCTCCTCCTATCTATCGCAGTGCTCCTTCAGTGTTACCTATAACGCTGCCACCTCCCCTTCACTCCCTCGGGGTCCCTCAAGGCTCTGTCCTCGGACCTCTCCTCTTCTCCATCTACACCTCCTCCCTTGGCCAATTTATAAACTCCCACGGCTTCAACTACCATCTCTATGCCGACGACACACAAATCTATCTACCCCTCACTTCACCCCCTCAGTCTCCAATCGCATCACCAGCCTACTAAGTGACATATC